>NC_083401.1:130549910-130854001 GCF_020745735.1 Hemiscyllium ocellatum
AAACAACTGCAGGAATTAAGCTCCTTGTAATGAACTTACAAATTGTAGTAAGTTTTAAAAGTTTCTTATCATTAATGGGAGTTTGGTTAGTCTCTGCCAAGCTTTGAAACTTCAAAATTTTTAAATTGAATTTTGTTTACAAACTAATGCCTCAAAAGAAAGCTTAACTCAAGCAGTACAACACTTAGTTATATTCAGGAGAAGAGCTGCAGGATTTTCTGAAATTAGGATGTACCAACAAATTCGGAAACTAATATTTTAAGTTAGAAATATTTCTGTCTCCAGTCCATAACCAATGGATTTTACAATGTTTACATCGATAAATCACTAACTCTTCTTCCCTCGCTTCCCAGAAAGTTTTGTTGCATGAATTTAGTGTAAGAAATCCAATTATTTTTCTCCTGTCCAGCTTGTGAGATAACCTATCTTGTAAGGGTTGCTGATTTGTAAGTGAGAGATGACAAATTCAACAGATAGGCGGTGAGGGGTGTGGCGGGACTGAAGTGTGGCGGAACGATGCAATGTGAATCCACATAATAATGGACTCTACTTCAGTTATATCTTACTCAGGATTACAGGTTAGAAGTGATTTTCCAAAGATGTGGAGAATCTCTTTATCCATGGTTGAAGCAGATGACAACTGTAATGATGCATGAAGGAGTGAATGTGCATATCTTACTCTGATGCAAGTTATCAGATCAAGTGACAAGAAAGAAACATGAGTCAAAGTAGGTCCTGTGATCCTGAGAATTGTCGCAGTCACTTGTTAAAGGGAATTGTATGTAACTTAGCTATTAATCATCCAGTTATATTTTGCTCAGTAAAGCACTGATAGTTAAGCAGACATCAGGGGGTCACGTATTCGCTTCTCATATTTTGTATGACTTAGTTTGATTATTTTGTTTTGATTTAAAATAGAGACATGGGATGGAGTGATCACTGGTGAGGCTAGCTTTCATTGCTTGTTCATAATTTCCCTTTGAATAGGTGGACCGAGTCAGAAGTCACATGACACCAGGTTACAGTCCAACAGGTACATTTGAAACTGAAAGCTTTTAGAGTGCTGCTTCTTCAACAGGTAAAGTCTAACTTTGAAAAGGTGGTGGTGACCCACAATGTGAAAACAAGAATGGTTTGCTGCAGTTAAGAATCAACAAGATTGTAGAACATCAGATTCTCTCCCCTCAATGAAATTAGTAAAACAGGTGCATTTTTATGGCAATCCAGTAGTCTTATGGTTGCCATTGGTGATACTAAATTTCAAATTCAAATTTATTTAATTAAGTTCAAATTTCACAATGGCCATGGTGAGATTTGAACTTATGGTCAGAACAATCAGGCCAGCCCTTCAGATCACTAGTTACTTAATTTCTTATAGGAGATGGTGAGGTCTGCAGATGCTGGAGATCAGAGTTGAGAGTGTGTTCCTGGAAAAGCACAGCAGGTCAGCCAACATACTTGACCTGCTATGCTTTTCCAGCAACTTAACATCTATACCATTGTATCGATGTGTTTATGTATAATTGTATTTCATAATAGTCCAGATCTTTTTAGAGCTATCCTCTTCATAAATCAGCATAAATCAGCAACAATTTGCCACATCAGGGCTGGAGTTCAAAAACAGGACTAGAACCCCAGGAGGACTCTTCTTGCAATTTGGTTAAATGTGCTGCTTGTGGCTCTGTTTAAGGTTATTGTAAAATTAATCCCATTGGTTTACTCTATCTGCCCCAAGAAACAATGATTACCCCACTCTCATTTAATGGTCAATTGGCCATAATTGCATTTCACACCACTTCAGATATTTATCCAGTGCACTAATCTGTACATCTATTATTCAATATGGAAATTCTTTACAAGTACCAACAACTCTTTTTTGTAAAAATAAATTTACTAACCTTGCTCCTTGTTCTCCAGGTGACAGTTTTAAACTGCTAATGATTGCTTGTCACTTACTCCTAACCACCAAAGTTGTCTTTCCTTTTATAAGCTGTCAAAATCTTTTGCAATTAAAGTCTATTAAAACTCACTTCACCGACCCACAATGGAGTTCCGCAAATGTGTCCTCCTGACTGTAATCCCCTGTCCTTGGCAATGTTGCAAGCTTTTAATGTCCATTATAATGGGGCACTGAAAATTGCACAGAGTACTTTATAATTCTTTATGCTTGCAAATGTTCTGTACAAAATTACAATTAATCTTTTCACTCGTTTGCTCTAATGGTCTAGAATGCATGTTTCTTTTTATTATGGCTTTCCCCCTAGATTGTATAACATCAGAATTACCTATGTTGGAATTTTCTGCTTATTCCACTTACCTATTTATGTCCCCTAAAGTATTTTTCTTTGTCAAACCTCAATTAAACAATCAGTAAATTTAAGAATGTACATTTCAAATACATCCAAACTTTTATAAATGCTAAGAATAATGGTGCACTTAACAGTGACACTCTCTGTTTGAGCATTTCACTTCTTTCCATGATTTTTCCTTCCACTTAAAAACACAAGGCATTCATATTAACACCAAAACATCTGAAGAAAGCTTTGAGGGATGTATTCAGACAAAAACAATGACACCAAACTTTGGAAGAAGGCATTAGGAATGGTCACCAGATTATTGGTCAAAGTAGTTTGGTTTTAAATATGATCTTTTAAGGAAACAACTGAAATGAAGAGTTTTAGGAAGAGTTCAGATGGCTGAAGGCACTATGGCCGATGCTGGGCACAGTGAGAAGAAGCTGCAATTAGATGAGTGAGGCTCAGGATCTCTGGTATCCCTATCTCTTTTAAAAATCACACAACACCAGGTTATAGTCCACTAGGTTTAATTGGAAGCACTAGCTTGGGGAGTGCTGGTCCTTCATCAGGTGGTTGTGAAGGAGCGTCGCTCCGAAAGCGAGTGTGCTTCCAATTAAACCTGTTGGACTATAATCTGGTGTTGTGTGATTTTTAACTTTGTACACCCCAGTCCAACACCGGCATCTCCATATCATGACTATCTCTTTTAATGCTCCTTGAAACTCATACTTTTGGTCAAGCATTTGGTCACCCATTTCAATATCTTCTTCAATTAGAAAAAAGGAAAATACTGTAGATGCAGGAAATCTGAAAACAAACACAGAAAAAGATGAAAGAACTCAATAATCTAGATAAGAAGAAGAGTCATTTCAAACTCAAAATGTCTGTTTCCCTTTCCAAAGATGCTGGCTGACCTGATGAGTTTCTCCAGCTTTTTCTGTGTTTGTGCAATATCTTCTTCTTTGGGATGACATCTAGTTTTCTAAAAAAAAAATTATCCACAAAGCACTTTGGGATATCCCTTCTTTGTCAAAGCACCATTTAACTTCAAATTGCTATTGTTGTTGACCCCAAATGCAAACAGACTAAATATGGTTTCATTCTATAAATGTACCCATGGGACCAATTGAAAATCAGGAATGGATGCACAATGAATTAACAATCTCTATTTTCTGCTTCATTCGAATTTAACTCAAATTGATGGTGTGAAGGCAGGTAAAGTAGATTGAATATGTAATAGCAAACTGTCCATGATTCAGCAGTAGTTACATTTCTTTGTGTAGATAAAGCTTAGGTTGTTTATATTCATTGAAAAGTTCACTTAAATTTATTCAATGGTTGGAGTTAAAGAATTTGAAGACTGAGAACAGGAAACTTTACTCTGTGTAGCAGCAAATTACTGCAGATGCTGGAATCTATACTGAAAACAACAAATGCTGGAGATCACAGTGGGTCAGACAGTATCCATGGAGGGAGAGCAAGTTACTGTTTTGAGTTTAGATGACTCTTCATCAGAGCTTTACTCTATTTCTGGCCTTTCTTTTATCAGATCTAGAAGTGGGAAATTCTCACAGATTATGCCTGAAAGTATTAAACAGTGTTTAATGTACAAGAATACACTCTTTTACCTTAGTTTTCCACTGAATAAGCACATCAACAGAAAGTTGATTTAGTTAAACATTATGTCTTGAGGTAACATTAGATCAATCCAATAAATCCAAATGACCTGCCATCTGCAGTAATTGTACCAGAAACACTGAAGTACACCATGTGCATAACTAAACCTGTTCACAATGACCTTTAATCCTTTTTAATGAGAATCCAGAATTGCCTTTCATGATGTAAAACTTTTACATTGTGAAATCAAGAATATTAATACATTGGCTATATTTGAAGTTTAATCATTATAAGTATATGATTTTTAATTAGACTTCACCCTGTGTATTGGCATCCATCATTACATTTAATAATATTCTTGAAAAATTAAAGATGTTACCTTTTTATTGGGTTTCTTTTGCATTTCTTTACATTTTGTTTTTACCCTGAAGGCACTTGCTCTTACTGGGGTACACAGTGAAGGACAGGGGAGTTACATTGCTTTTTTTTAAAACTAGGCAATTTTAACAAATGGTTCTTGATAGTGAGGCTCCGCAGCCTGTATCAATCAATATTTAACTGATCTGTAGAAACCTTTATGTATAACTCCAGATTATCTTTCCATTTCTCTTATACAATGTGTTTTAACTTTTAAAAAAACGAATTTTGGCTGTTCTTAACAAGATCCATGTCTTTCTATGATGTAGAATTTTGTGAGTTTTCTGAGCACTGAAGATTAAATACCTTTTTCCAGAAGGGTACTGTTCAAAATTCCGGAGATATTAGGCCTGGAATGTATTTTAAAAAGCAAGCACAATAAAGACCGGTGGAAGTATAAGGAAAAATTAGATTGTTTCAAACATTGCAGTAACCCCAGGAAAATGGGCCAAGTCCTTGGGTCACACGAGAGTTGCAATTCATATAGGGCTTCAGGAGTGAGATTGGGACACTTGGAATAGTAGTTGCAGGCGGCTAGAGAGTAGTGGTCAAGTGGAAGATAAGGGTTTGTGAGTGACTGCATGTTTAGCAGGTTTGGGACTAGTGCTGCTATTATGGAAAGTGGTGCTCTAGCTATTTCCATCTCCTAACCATGTGTGACCACACACATTTCATCAGCAGGAAGATTCCCATCTCAAGTTTTATTCGCAGCGATCATCAACTAATTTCAGGTTAGTTGCTGACTGATACCATGGTAGTTTCCAGGACAATCTAAAACAAGTGGTGTGACAGGAGCTGAAATATATTGTTCTTTCTTCAAGGCCAGTTGTGCAGACTAGGTGGCATTCCTCTTGGAATTCAACAAGCCTGGGAGGATTGAGAAGTAAGGACAAGCTTCTCGAGGAAGGGAGAAGAGGAGAGGTTTGGAAGATGAAGGAGGGGGGGCTTGTAGTGAAAGAATAAATTCATTCCAGATTGCACAGGCAGCATTTTTGAATCTTAGTGAGCATCATATGTTCAAGATGTGAAAATTACAATTAAGATAATCCTGTGTCACATGCCACAGACACAAACGGAATAGGGTGATGATGGCATTGTTAGTGGCTGTGAAGGTGTCAATAGTCTTGAACCATCATGCATGGGCTTTTTCCAGGCTGAAACTGGCAATTTGTGATCCACTATTGTGTAAATTAGGAGTTGAGAATGGTGGGGTGGTCACCGAAGCTCTGTATTGAAAGCGAACTCACTTAATTTAACTTCCTTTTGCTAGGTAGCAGCAAACAAAGACAGCAAGAGGCTTTACCAGCATAATAGGGTTGCACATGCCACAGACTACAAGCACATTGTTTTGCGAATGTCACATGTCAATTCTAACAGGACCAGACTAAATAAATGGAGAAAGGATTCTCTTGATGACCAGGGAGTGCTGAATTAGGGGTCACTGTTGAACGATATTGGCTAGGTCATTTGGAGTCAGATGTGGAGAAATTTCTTCACCTGAGGACTGGTAAGACTGTGGAATTCTTTGCCACAGAAAGCAGTTGAAGCTAAAATGTTAAATGTTTTAGCAATGGCCTAGTGATATTATCACTGGTGTGTTAATTCAGAGACCAGGTCATTGTTCCAGGGACACTGGCTCAAATCCTGCCATGACAGATGGTGGAACTTGAATTCATAAAAATCTGGAATTAAGAGTCAAAAACTTACAACAAAACCCATTGTCAATTGTTGGAAAAGTCCATCTGTCTTTTAAGGAAGGAAATGGCCGTCCTTACCTGGTCTGGCCTACATCTGACTCCAGACCCATAGCAACTTGGTTGATTCAACTGCTGTCTCAGCAATTAGGGGTGGGCAATAAATGCTGGCTGAGGCAATGATGCCCTCATCCCGTCAATGAATAAACAACATGTTTTCAAGAAGCAACTAGATATAGTTCTTAGGCTAAAGGCATCAAAGGCCCTGAAGGGCTGTTGCCTATTCCTGCTCTTATCTCCCATGGTTTCATGTTGCCAAGATGTTGGCAACCAAAAGTGATTCCCCTCTCTCATCCAGCTGGTATGTAATCATTATCAGGTAAACTGTCACATTTACATTTTTAAAATAGTATTTATTATAAGTTTAGTTTTCTGATTTTTGTTAGTAGCTAATGGATTTTCTGTGTGTCTGATGTTAATGATTAACTTTTAAGTATTTCTGCAGTCATGGTGATTTATTCTAAAACAGATTTTGAGACCTGGCTCAGAATGAATGCATTTGTGTACACCATAAAAGGATGTTTGTTTATTTTTGATTGTTTTGTGGTCTAGCAAGTTAAGTAATGGGGCTTCAAGGTTTGTTAGAGACTTCTGAACTTTTTTTTAAGCTTAAAAGAAACCCTCATAGCTTAGAGAGGGGAACTTTAGGTTTCTGTTTCTACTTTGGGTGGGCACTGTAGCTTTCTTCATTATTAACCCTTTCAGGTCCATTTACAACAGCTTCTTCTCAAGTTGTGATAGATGCTGAAATGTCAGTTACGAGATACTGCTTACTTAACATTAGGGTCTGCAGTGTCCCAAGGGAACTGCCCATTACTCCTCCAAGTTAAGCAGTTGCTACAGACTCTGGGTAAAGCCATTGCCAGATAAGTGCAAGACACTTTCATGTTCCTCAACTTTGCACATAGACTTTCTGGCAGGTCCACTAATATATCAAACATTTAATTGTGACAAAAGTCTTCCATTGTAGCCTGCCCAATAAAGTGCTCATCAGCTGCAGGACGCATGAGTTACATTGCTCACCGGCAAATTAACTTCTGCATTATCCTTGCCCTGCTCACATCCCATTTGTGTCCAGTGTCTCACTACACACAGACTTCACCCCTGAATTACCCACATTGCCCGTATTGTAACAGGAGGTTGTAAATCTGAGTTTGAGTCTTGGTGTTTCCTCTTTATTCGTCTTCTTGTTCTTTCATCTATTGGTCTTCCTTTTCCTCAATCTGTTCGGAAGTACGATGTGCAGTAAGTGAAGAACAACCATATAAAAGCACGCACACACACACACACACACACACACACACTAGTTGTCATTGTTTTGATGATTAATCAAATCAGATTAAGTTTACTAGATCATAAAATATTAGCAGTGTGTTGCATGACTGTTAAAATGAAAAATTGTGTACAGGAGATGATGCCAGAGAGTTTGTGAACAGCTTTGCTGGTTTGGATTGTGATTTATAACATCAGGCATGATGGTTTAAGTTCTTAAAACAGTACAAGTCACCATTTTCTTCTTACCAGCCTCAACATTACTTTTCTCTTTCCCCCACCTAAAGGCTGTTTAAATGCAATTCCACATGATTAAGCTGTTCTTTTGGCACCTTTAGTTTGTATGAAACTAGAGGATCAGCTCAGCAATCTACTTGATTGTAGAAGCAGCATTAAACCCAGCTCCTGTTTGCCTTTTTCACACCTCAACCCCCAGATAATTGCACACTGTGGTTGTATAGCAGTCCCATGTGGCTACCTTACCTGGCTTTTCATCTCCCGTGCTTAATTGCAGTGCCTGATTACTTCAACTCCGCACAGATGAGAACCAGGAGAAAGATAACTTATTTCACTTATAGAGCTCTGCGTGAAATTTGAATTGTAAACTATTGAAATTGTATAGTTCATCATCTCAGAATACTTACACATGGCAAACAAGGGGTGCGCAAATAGGAAATGTTCGGCCTTGTTTCTAGTGAATGTTTTGTATGGCCAAATGATCTATTGCTGTTCCTAAATCACATGTTCTTAGTTGGAACCTTCACTGCAACCATGGAGAGAAACAGCATTAATGTTTCAGGTTACTAAGTTCTTACCTTCTCAGCAACCTCCTGGTCTCCAACATTACCTCTGCTCTGTCTCCTGTTGCTCCTGGACAGGAAAAAGGATTAAGACGGTTAAGGTGACCATGCGCTCCTAAGGGACACACTATAAATGTTCTGGAATTGTCATCTATATCTCAGGTTCAACAATCTGATAATTGACTCAATAAAAGGGAGGATTGATAAATACATAAATTAAGAATATTTTTCTGATTCAATATTTTACTGCTGCAGTGCCCTACTTCTGAGTGTACTTCACTTTAATCAAGCCAATACAAATTAAGTTCACAACTATCAGTAATGATTCTGTTTGTATAATCAACAAATTGTTCCTAGTAACTTTGCAATAGAGTCAGAAAGCAGAAAGAATTATTACATTAAAACCAAGCACCAAATACAGGTTAACAATGACTGAATTGGAACAAGCAAAACCAATCAAAATTTCATTATCATCAATATAAGGCAATATGCCCTTAATGCAATAGTCCTTGGTGATAATTTGTCTCTCTATGAACCAGCCACTAAAAAGATCAGAATGGTGTTTGAGAAGCAATGTTAGCTGATCAGAAAGTGAGTCTGAGTAGATTTACAATGAATAGTCATTCTAGAGGAGTCTGCTTGAATTTGTTGAAGAGCTGACTTAGTAGATTGAGGATATCTGATGGACTGCTAGGTGGCATTTGATAAAGTATGTCATAAGATACTATCAGCTACAGCTGAAATTCATTGAAACATCAAGGCCTGGTTTGGAAATAAACTGAGCAGGAAACAAAGTGCTTCGGTTTGTCTCACCCTGGCAGCAATTGCCAGCGAGCCTGGGATTACCCTGGTTTGTGATGGTTGGCTGAACCTGCTTATGAGGTGGCAAGCAAGCTCATGGATGTGGGTGACCAGGGCCTACTGCTGGATCAAATGGTGATGGACAGCTCTGACTTTGAGAAGCATGCATCGTCTGATGGTCACGCAGAAACGATGGAATTCAGCAGGTCAGCTAGCAGCTGTGGAGAGAGAAACAAAGGTGATGTTTAAAGTTAATATTCTTTCAGATAGATGAAAATGGATCAACCTGAAGTTTTAACCCATCTCTCTCTATACATACTCCCTGGCCAATTCAGTATTTCCAAAATTGACTCTGTTGCTGTATCTAGATAAAAATACCAAAGATGGATTTCAACAAAGGGGATTGTCCATTTTGGACCCAAAAAAAGGATAGAGCAAACTAAGTAGTGCTGTCAAAATCACGAAATAACTGATGGCCTAGGTACATAGATCATTAAATGGTATGAACTGGTACAGAAAATATCTACACAGATTCATGGAATGCAGGACTTTATATATAATGGATAGAATACAATCCTGATTCCACACGGAGAATACTCAGTAGTTCTCTGTGTTCCATTAGGAAGGATATAGGAATTTACATGTTGTAGTGTTGTCATTTATCTTCTGTGTTTTTCCTTCCAGGTAATAGAGGTTGTGGGTTTAGAAGGAATCTTGGTGAATTTCTGCAGTGCTCCATTTATATGGTACACATTGCTACTACTATGTTGGAGGGACTGAATGTTTAAAGTGCTGGAGGTGGTGCCAATCAAACAGCTTACTTCATCTTGGATGGTCTCATGCTTCTTGAGTATTCTGGAGCCATACTTTTCCATGCAAAAGCAAAATATTCCATTGTGCCTCATGGATTGTGCACAGATATTGAGTAAATAAGAGTTGAGTTACTTGCTACAGAATCCTGAATCTCTGGTCACTTCTTGTAACCACAATGTTTGTATATTTGGTTGAGTTCAGTTACTGGTCAATAGTAACCACCATGATGTTGTTAGTGGGGAATTCACTGGTAGTAATGCTGTTGAATGACAAGGCATGATGGTTAGAGTCTCTATTGCTGAAGATGGACATTTCCTGGTACTTGTGTGGTGCGAATGTCAGTTTGTCAGCCCAATCTGGATATTGTTCAGATCTTAATACGTTTGGATATGAACAGCTTCAGTGTCTGAGGATCTGTGGTTGTAATAAACAATGAGCAACCATTGGCTAATCTGAGACCTTGGCCCAATCATCTTCAACTGCTTTGTCAATGATCTTCCCTCCATTATAAAGTCAGACATGCAGGTGACTACACAATGTTTAGCATCATTTAATGGTAGTCCATTGGCTTTCACTGTGCAGGCAGTTGGCAGACAGGAAAGGAGATATCTCCCCTGTATCCAACGGAGGCACTCTTCCCTAATGTTATGATGTGGAGATGTGGGTGTTGGACTGGAGTGGACAAGGTCAGAGGTCACATGACACTAGGTTGTAATCCAACATGTTTATTTGAAATCACAAGCTTTTGATGCACTGCCCCTTCTTTTCCCTTAACAGTTGTATTAGGATAATATTTGGATCTCATAGGGCTAAGGCAATTCTGTCTGGTGGGATCATCTTTCAGATGCCCTATTCTCAGGATTCTACAATCTGTGTTAATGCAGCCATAATTGTACTGTTTTTCACCTTGAGCTTTAATAATAAAAACAAACTGCTTGTTTGTGTTTGCTTATATGAAGATTCAAAGATTGCCTTCAAAGCTTTTAGCATTTCTGCAGTCCACTTTTTCCATTCAGAGATTTGTAACAGTCTCTCCACAACAGTGATAGCAGTGGTTAGGCGGAGCTACTCTGGTTTGTAAAATTAAAACAGCCAGTTAAATTTCATGTTGCTTTTCAATCAAACCACAGAGCGGAGAGGAAATTTCATAATCAACAGTTACAGCACGTAGATGGGAGAACAAGTGATTTTGTCTTGGAGAAGCTGCCTAGACCTAAGCACTGTCCTGACAGTGTCCAGTGACCTTTACAATCTTTTGCAAAATAGCACTTTTCAATTGCAATAACATGGAGAAAGTAACATGTGTCGACAGAAGGGCCAGAGGAAAGATCAAGACCAAAGGACATGTTTCAAATATTGTGGGAGTCATCAGATAAACCAAAGAAGGCATGCCAAGGAAACAGTGAAGTGAGCAAGGAAGTGAACCGCTGTGATGCAATGGCTCAAGTAAGAAGAAAACAAACAAAACTAAAAAAGCCTGCAGTGAGGAGATGGAGGGTGAAAGGGAACTGTCCAGTCAGAGGCACAGACAGATGCTTCTGCAGCTGACAGTGAGACATTGGAATGGTGTGTTGCCTCCCTGGAGCCAGGATCAAGGCTACCTCAGAGAGGGTGCTGGACATTCTCGAAGGGGTGAGGGACCAGCAGGAGGTCATTGTACACATTGGAACCAATGATATAAGAAATGAAAAGGAGGAGATTCCTAATAGAGAACATAGGAATTTAAAAAGGAGGTCCTTGAAGATAGTATTATCTGGATTACTCGCTGTGCTATGAGTTAGTGAGGGTAAGACTAGGAGGATAGAGCAGATGAATGTGTGGCTGAAGAGCTGGTGCAGGGGAGAAGGGTTCACATTTTTGGATCATTGGAATCTCTTCTGGGATAGAAGTGATCTGCATTAAGGACAGATTGCATGTGAGTTGGTTGAGAGATTTGCTCGAGCTATTCAGGAAGAATTAAACTTGTAAGGAGTGATGTAGGGACCCAGGGAAATAGAGAAGAAAGAGATCAGTCTGGGACTAGTATGGTTGAGAAAAGGAGTAAATCAAACAGTCACGGCAGGTAGGAACAAAGCAGAGAATGAGATAGGACTGACAAATTAAACTGCATTTATTTCAATGCAAGAGGCCTAACAGAGAAGGCAGATGAACTCAGGACATGTTGGGAACACGGGACTGGAATATCATAGAAATTGCAGAGACATGACTCTGAGATGGACAGGACTGGCAGCTTAGTGTTCCAAGTACCGATGCTCTCGGAAGAATAGAAAAGGGAGCCAAGAGAGGAGGGGGCTGTGGCATTTTTGATTAAGGATAATATTGCATAAGTACTGAGGGAGGATATTCTAAAGAATATGCCAGGGACGTTAATTAGGTAGAACTGAGAAATAAGAAAGGGATGATCATCTTATTGGGATAGTACCATAGACCTTCCAGTAGTCAGTGTGAAATTGAGAAACAAATTTCTAAGGACATCTCAGTAATCTGTAAGAATAATAGGGTCGTTATGGTCGGGGATTTTAGCTTTTCAAACATAGTGGCATAATGTTAAGGACTTGGACGGAGAGGAATTTAAGTGTGTACAAGAAATTTTCTGATTCAGTATGTGAATGTACCTACTAGAGAAGTGCAAAACTTGACCTACTCTTGGAAATAAGGCAGGGCAGATGTCAGTGGGAAACCACTTGGTGGCCAGCAACCATAATTCCAGTATTTTTAAGATAATGTTGGAAAAGGATCAACCAGATCGAAAAGTTAAAGTTCAAAATTGGATGAAGGATAATTTTTACGGTATTAGGCCAGAACTTTCAAACGTTGACTGGGGGCGGATGTTCACGGGTAAAGGGGCAGCTGGAAAATGGGAAGCCTTCAAAAATGAGAATTACAGACATTAAGGCACACACCTAAACCCACACATCTTAGCAGAAGCAAATCAAAAGCTTGGACGAATAACCATAAATGTGCTAGAAGACATTTAGAATATTTAATTGGCCACAGTGACTGATGACAGTCAGAGTGAGACAGCAAGGGCCTGGCCAGAGGACCACAAAGAAGCATTACCTTTCTCTGCACAACTAATGCCACTAAAGGAAAGCGATGTCTAAGGCAACAACATACATCAGCAGAATCAGAAGATTTCAAAACCAAACCAGGGTGCCCATCATCCCAAGGAGATGATGTGGAAGGAAAAGCTAACAACCCACGTGTACTACACAACTCCCAAAGACATTAAAGATCTTGGAGCCTTGCATGCAAAGAACCTGACAAAAATGGCTCTCAGCAGAAGAACAAACGTTTGTTCATGCATTAAAACCATTGAGTGCATAACTTAGGTACCTCGCAGTTGCAAATGTCAGAGGATACTGATTTTGTTTCTTTTTGTTTCTGGAAAGTAGAATGTTTCAGTTGAAATGCAATCGTGTACGAATTTCTTTCCTGGCTTTCCGTAGTCATGTGACCTCTGCCACGGGGCAAGCCCTGAAGCCATCATCTATCCAGTTCTAATAAAAGCTGAGATGTAAGCAGCATTGCACTCCTTGGAAATATGACACACAGGGTTAAAAAAAAGAGAAGAAATATAGGAGTGCATAAATCAATAATGGTCATTTGGAAAGTACAAACAATTCTCAAAGAGGCTGGTGGATGCCAGGTTTTATGGCAAGTTATGTAGAATGCCAGCAGAACTATAGTGTACTGGTCAGATCTCATTTCAAATAAACATTGTGCTGTGCTTTAGATGCTTCACATGCAAAAGGAAATCGGATGCCAATTTATTTCACCAAGAAACTGGAGTTTTTGAGGAGAAATTGAGTAACGTGAGTTAAATTTCTGGTGTGGCAGAATGTAAAAGTGGAAAAGGGAATGAGTGGTGTAGACATCTGTAACGTTTGGCGAGTTGATAGGAAAAGATTCTTCCCTCTAGTAGGTGAATCCAGAAAAGAACGGTTTAGTTTTTAGAGAATTTAACTAAACAACAGGTTCCAAAGATTTTTTTCAAAACAACGGTGGCAGGAATGTGCTGCCAAGAGCACAGTCTGCAAAATCAATCAAGATGCTGAGTGTCAAGTAGATAGTTTGGAGATAAGGGCTTGGAAGGATATGGAGAAAATGTAGAGTGAAACTGAGAGTAAAAGGCTAGAGAGAGGCTAACTGAAGTGGAGTGGAGCACAGCTACTGCTTTGGGTTTTATTCCTGTGACCATATTACTAAAAGGCAGGTGAAGAAAAGGAGAGCTCAAGACCTGACATAATTTAATTCACAAGTAGGCATGAAATACAATGTAATCACAATTTTTCAAATTAACTTTCTTCTGCTTGTGAAAGCACTATGAATGATATAGTATGACGAGATGCAAACTAAAGCTCATTTTTCTTACCCCAACAATGCCTTTCAGTTCCAGTCTCAGAATAGCACATCCGTGCTGGACTACCTGGAACAGTTTTCATCCTAAATCCACTGTGGGATTAGGAACAGTTTTCTACTTAGGAATATGCTTCCTTGAACAACACAAATTCACCTCCGATAGAATGTTTTCAGGAGATAATAAAAAATTTCAATTCATTTAAGTCAAAGATGAGTACTTACACCATCTGCTGCTCCTTGATCGGTTCTCTGGTTAGAATAAAAGCAACTTTGTTGCTACAGATGTTTTGATATTGGCTGATCTCTGAAAAAATCTTAATAAGATGTGTCTGTTTTAAGACACCGTCTGTAATTTTCAGTAGTTTTATATTAGATTGATCTTAGCAGCCTGGGTCACCAGAACCACTGCACAGGCCAAGCGTGCCAGGACTATGCCAAGATCATCAGAGCCTGCCTGATGCACTGCCCTACCTCGCAGTGTATTGACAGGAGGCCATGTGGGGTGTTTGAACATAGAACATAGAACATTACAGCGCAGTACAGGCCCTTTGGCCCTCTATGTTGCGCCGACCTGTCATACCAATATGAAGCCCATCTAACCTACACTATTCCATGTACGTTCATATGCTTGTCCAATGACGACTTAAATGTACTTAAAGTTGGCACATCTACTACTGTTGCAGGCAAAGCATTCCATACCCTTACTATTCTCTGAGTAAAGAAACTACCTCTGACATCTGTCCTATATCTATCACCCCTCAATTTAAAGCTATGCCCCCTCGTGCTCGCCGTCACCATTCTTGGAAAAAGACTCTCTCTGCCCACCCTATCTAACCCTCTGATTATCTTATATGTCTCTATTAAGTCACCTCTCAGCCTTCTTCTCCCTAACGAAAACAGCCTCAAGTCCCTCAGCCTTTCCTCGTAAGACCTTCCCTCCATACCAGGCAACATCCTCGTAAATCTCCTCTGCACCCTTTCCAAAGTTTCCACCTCCTTCTTATAATGCAGTGACCAGGACTGTATACAATACTCCAAGTGCGGCCGCACCAGAGGTTGGTACAGCTGCAGCATAACCTCATGGTTCCGGAACTCGATCCCTCTATTAATAAAAGCTAAAACATTGTATGCCTTCTTGACAACCCTGTCAACCTGGGTGGCAACATTCAGGGATCTGTGTACCTGGACACTGAGATCTCTCTGCTCATCTACACTACCGAGAATCTTACCATTAGCCCAGTACTTTACATTCCGGTTACTCCGACCAAAGTGAATCACCTCACACTTGTCCGCATTAAACTCCATTTGCCACATCTCAGCCCAGCTCTGCAGCTTACCTGTCTCTCTGTAACCTACAACATCCTTCGTCACTATCCACAACTCCACCGACCTTAGTGTCGTCTGCAAATTTACTAACCCACCCACCTACACCCTCATTCAGGTCATTTATAAAAATGACGAATAGCAGTGGACTCAACACCGACCTTGCAGTATAACACTGGTAACTGGACTCCAGGATGAACATTTCCCATCAACCACCACCCTCTGTCTTCTTTCAGCAAGCCAATTACGGATCCAAACTGCTATATCACCCTCAATCCCATCCCTCCGCATTTTGTACAATAGCCTGCTGTGGGGAACCTTATCGAACGCCTTGCTGAAATCCATATCCACCACATCAACCGGTTTACTCTCATCTACCTGTTTGGTCACCTTCTCAAAGAACTCAATAAGGTTTGTGAGGCACGACCTACCCTTCACCAAACCATGCTGACTATCCCTAATCAAATTATTATTTTGTAGATGATTATAAATCCTATCTCTTATGATCTTTTCCAACTCTTTACCAACAACTGAAGTAAGGCTCACTGGTCTATAATTACCAGGATTGTCTCTACTTCCCTCCTTAAACACAGGAACCACATTTGCTATCCTCCAGTCTTCTGGCACTATTCCTGTAGACAATGACGATTTAAAGATCAATGCCAAAGGCTCGGCAATCTCCTCCCTGGCTTCCCAGAGGATCCTAGGATAAACCCCATTCGGCCCAGGGGACGTATCTATTTTCACACTCTGCAGGATTTCTAATGCCTCTTCCTTGTGAACCTCAGTCACACCTAATCTAGGAGCCTGTATCTCAGTATTCTCCTCGACAACATTGTCATTTTCTAGAGTGAATACTGTCGAAAAATATCATTTAATGCTACTCCTATCTCCTCTGACTCCACAGACAACTTCCCACTTCTATCTTTGATTGGCTCTTATCTTAATCTTTTTATTCTTTTATTCCTTAAATACCTATAGAAAGCTTTAGGGTTAACCCTGATCCTATCCGCCAACAATTTCTCATGTCTCCTCCTGGCTCTTCTGAGCTCTCTCTTTAGGTCTTTCCTGGCTACCTTTGTAACCCTCAAGCGCCCTAACTGAGCCTTCACATCTCATCCTAACATAAGCCTTCTTCTTCCTCTTGACCAGAGATTCCACTTCCTTCATAAACCACGGCTCCCGTGCTCTACAGCTTCCTCCCTGCCTGACAGGTACATACTTATCTAGGACACACAGGAGCTGTTCCTTGAATAAGCTCCACATTTCTAATTGCCCATCCCCTGCAGTTTCCTTCCCCATCCTATGCTTCCTAACTACATAGAACATATAGAACATAGAAGGATACAGCGCAGTACAGGCCCTTCGGCCCTCGATGTTGCGCCGACCGAGTCCTACCTAACCTATACTAGCCCAATAACTTCCAAATGCCTATCCAATGCCTGCTTAAATGAACATAAAGAAGGAGAGTTCACCACTGATACGGGCAGGGCATTCCATGAACTCACAACCCGCTGTGTGAAGAATCTACCCCTAACATCTGTCCTATACCTACCACCCCTTAATTTAAAGCTATGTCCCCTAGTAACACCTGACTCCATTAGCGGTAAAAGGTTCTTTGTATCTACCCTATCTAAACCCCTAATCATCTTATACACTTCTATCAGATCTCCCCTAAACCTTCTCTTCTCCAATGAGAACAGCCCCAAGTGCCTCAGCCTTTCCTCATACGATCTTCCTACCATTCCAGGCAACATCCTGGTAAACCTCCTCTGCACTCGTTCTAAAGCTTCCACATCCTTCCTATAGTATGGCGACCAAAACTGCACACAATACTCCAGATGAGGCCTCACCAGAGTCTTATACAACTGCAACATGACCTCAGGACTCCGGAACTCAATTCCTCTGCCAATAAAGCCCAGTACACCATATGCCTTCCTCACAGCACTATTTACCTGGGTGGCAACTTTCAGAGATCTGTGTACATAGTCACCAAGATCCCTCTGCTCATCTACACTACCAAGTAGCCTACCATTAGCCCAGTAATCCATCATCTTGTTATTCCTACCAAAGTGAACGACTTCGCACTTAGCTACATTGAATTCCATTTGCCACATTTCCGCCCAGCTCTGCAACTTATCTATATCCCGCTGTAACCTACCACTTCCTTCCTCACTATCCACAACTCCACCGACTTTCGTGTCATCCGCAAACTTGCTTACCCAGCTTTCAAGTCCTTCCTCTAGATCATTTATAAAGATAACAAAAAGCAATGGTCCCAAAACAGATCCTTGTGGTACACCGCTAGTAACTGCGCTCCAAGATGAACATAATCCATCAACTACTACCCTCTGTCTCCTTCCAGCCAGCCAATTCCTAATCCAAACCTCTAATGTATCCTCAATGCCATACCTCTGAAGTTTTAGCATTAGCCTACCATGGGGAACCTTATCGAACGCCTTACTAAAATCCATATACACAACATCTACTGCTTTACCCTCATCCACTTCCTTAGTCACCTTCTCAAAGAACTCAATAAGGTTTGTGAGGCACGACCTGCCCTTCACAAAACCATGCTGGCTATCCCTGATCACGTTATTCCTACCCAGATGTTCATAAATCTTATCCCTTACCATTCTCTCTAAGACTTTGCCCACCACTGAAGTCAGACTCACTGGCCTATAGTTACTAGGGCTATCCCTACTCCCTTTCTTGAACAATGGGACCACATTCGCTATCCTCCAGTCCTCTGGTACTATTCCCGTTGACAATGACGACATAAAAATCCAGGCCAATGGCTCTGCTATCTCCTCCCTAGCTTCCCATAGGATCCTGGGGTAAATGCCATCAGGCCCAGGAGACTTATCTATATTCATCCTTTCCAATATTCCCAAAACCTCTTCCCTGCATATTTCCAGGGCATCCATTCTAATTATTTGTGATTCCATATTCACATCAGCAACAGTGTCCTGTTCCTGAGTGAATACTGATGAAAAGTACTGATTTAATGTCTCTCCAATCTCCTCCGCCTCCACACACAACTTCCCACTACTATCCTTGACTGGACCGATACCTACCCTAGTCATCCTTTTATTCTTGACATACCTATAGAAAGCCTTTGGGTTTTCCCTAATCCTACCAGCTAAAGACTTTTCATGTCCCCTTCTCGCTTTTCTTAGCTCCCTCTTTAGCTCCTTCCTGGCTACCTTATAACTCTCAATCGCCCCTACTGAACCTTCACGCCTCATCTTTACATATGCCGCCTTCTTCCCTTTCACAAGGGACTCCAATTCCTTACTAAACCACGGCTGCCTCACAAGGCCCTTTACACCATGCCTGACTGGTACATACCTATCGAGGACACGCAGTAGCTGCTCCTTGAACAATCCCCACATCTCATTAGTGTTCTTCTCTTGAAGCCTGTTTTTCCAATCCACACAACCTAAGTCATGCCTCACTGCATCATAATTTCCCTGCCCCCAGCTATAGCTCTTGCCCTGCGGCGCACGATTATCCCTCTCCATCACTAAAGTAAAAGTCACCGAGTTGTGGTCACTGTCCCCGAAGTGCTCACCTACCTCCAAGTCTAACACCTGGCCTGGTTCATTACCTAGAACCAAATCCAATATAGCCTCCCCTCTTGTTGGCCTGTCGACATATTGTGTCAGGAAACCCTCCTGCACACATTGTACAAACACCGACCCATCTAATGAACTCGAGCTATAGCTCTCCCAGTCAATATCTGGGAAGTTAAAGTCCCCCATAACAACCACCCTGCTACCTTCACTCTTTTCCTGAATCATCCTCGCAATATTATCCTCTACTTCTCTAGGACTATTAGGAGGCCTGTAGAAAACACCTAACAGGGTGACCTCACCTTTCCTATTTCTAACCTCAGCCCAAACTACCTCAGATGGCAAGTCCTCTTCCATCGTCCATTCCACTGCTGTGATACTGTCTTTGACAAGTAATGCCACGCCTCCCCCTTTTTTACCCCCATGTCTGATCTTACTAAAACATTTGAACCCTGGAACGTGCAACAGCCATTCTTGTCCCTGTTCTACCCACGTCTCTGTAATGGCCACAACATCGAAGTCCCAGGTACCAACCCACGCTGCAAGTTCACCTACCTTATTCCTTATACTTCTGGCATTGAAGTATACACTTCAATGTATACACTCTTGCCTAATTGCATCGTAATTGCCTTTCCCCCAGCTGTAACTCTTACCCAGTGGTATACTCCTATCCCTTTCTATCACTAAAGTAAACATAACCGAATTGTGAATGCTATCACCAAAGTGCTCACTTACTTCCAAATCTAACACCTGGCTGGGCTCATTATCCAGTACCAAATCTAAAGTGGCTTCGCCCCTTATTGGCCTGTCTACATACTGTGTCAGGAAGCCCTCCTGCGCACACTGGACAAAAACTGACCCATCTATAGTACTCGTACTATAGTGTTCCCAGTCAATATTTGGAAAGTTGAAGTCCCCCATGACAACTATCCTGTCTCTCTCACTTCTATCGAGTATCATCTTTGCTAACCTTTCTTCTACATCTCTGAAACTATAGGGAGGCCTATAGAAAACTCCCAACAGGGTGACCTCTCCTTTCCTGTTTCTAACTTCAACCCATACTACCTGAGTTGACGAGTCCCCAAACATCCTTTCTGCAACTGTAATACTGTCCTTGACCAACAATGCCACACCTCCCCCTCTTTTACCATCTTCTCTATTCTTACTGAAACATCTAAATCCTGGAACCAACAACAGCCATTCCTGTCCCTGCTCTAACCATGTCTCCGAAATGGCCACAACATCAAAGTCCCAGGTACTAACCCATGCTGCAAGTTCAGCCACCTTATTCGGGATGCTCCTGGCGTTGAAGTAGACACACTTCAATACAACTTCTTGCTTGCCGGTGCCATTTGCATCCCTGAAACGTGATTTTGGACCTCCCTACTCTCAACCTTTTCAGATTGTAAATGCAGCAAGAAATGCTGTGACATTTACAGAACACTGTGCCCCAACATGCTCACTCCCTTGTCTGATCACTGCCAACAAGTATGAAAAGCTGCCTTGCTTTGTGTCTGCAGCAAAAAAAGACAGATGACCGTGAGACATGAATCTCTGGCTGAGTGACAAAGCACAAAAAGGCAAGACAAAACAGAGGTGCTGTGAGTGTCCAAATAGGTGCAAACCCATGGAGCACTAAGACAGCAAGCGAGGATCGCTGAGATGCAAGCTGGTGAAATCCATCCATGAGGGTGCCTGCTCCTGTGAGTAAAGTTTCCTGGTAGCAGCATTTCAATGAAAGGTGCCAGTGTGCTCTAAGTGCAGCATTTACTTGCAGAACTGTATGGTAAGTAGATTGGAATTGGGCCATGAGGGTGCAGTGAGGCAGCTGTCTGTAGACAGGTGATACAGAGACTCAGGGCCCATGGAGAGTGCTGTGAGAATTTGCTCACTGCTGACCAAGATGGAGGCCCAGAAGAATAAATGGTGTGCTGGGGTTGGCAGATAACTGCTCTGACATTCATGTGGGAACTGTCACCCGCCTGCTTTCTAACAAGTGGACGGGCGAATCTGAAATTGCAAATAAATCAGGAAATTTTAGATAATAATGACATGTTAATGCATGCAACTGGTTGCATAGGCCTCTCACCCGTTCATTAGTGAGATACCCATCTCATTATTCAATAGTTGGTTGGGGAATCGGACTTCTTTCTCTCGAATGTCCTTACTGCCAACATCACTACTTCTTCCCATCATTTTGTGAATGCCCTGTTGTTCGGGGCTAGGAAGATTCTGACCATAGTGTCTGGGCTAGTGTTAAGCAAGTAAGTTGCACAGGGCAAATTGCAATGGAGCAGCATGCCATGCTTCAAGTGATCCCTGGGTAAGATGAAGTGAGACCATTATACCCACAGGTCACGCGTTATGATATATTGGTAACATCATAAGTATGTTTCTTCAAGATATACAAGCATGCTGATCAGGAGACACAACACTAAAGGAATCAATATCAGCTTTCACCAGCTCCTAGTAAGATATCAATAGCCTATTCAGTCATGTCAGCAAACTATTACCATAATTGTGGCCATTGCCTGGATCACAATAGATGACATTTAGCTTGCAAAAATCTTTGTGGATTTATGCTGTCCTTCTCAGTTGGAATCATTTAATAATACAACCTGAATTATATCGGGGAAAGTGAGGACTGCAGATGCTGGAGGTCAGAGACAAGTGTGGTGCTAGAAAAGCACAGCAGATCAGGCAGCATCTGAGGAGCAGGAGAGTCAACATTTTGGGCATAAGCCCTTTCTGCTTCTTAGACGCTGCCTGACCTGCTGTGCTTTTCCAGCACCACACTTTTTTTTGAATTAGAACTGTAGAGTCAGCGTAACCATTTAACTGTCTTCTTCCTCTCTCAGTTGTTAATTGTGTTTCTGCAGACAGACCCAATCATTTTAACTGATTCACATTTCCATTCAATCTTCCCAAATTGTTCCGGGATCTTACCTTTCATTTCTGAAAATATCTAAATGCATGCTGCATGTGATTCCCAATCATCGTGGCCTTTTATTTCTCACCGAATACACAATCAAATCAATACAAACATCTTTTGACATATCAGTGGTTAATTTTTTGTCTGAACAAGCGTTAATGAAGTGCAGTACTCCAAATGTGTGACGCAAGAAATGCTGATAAATCCCAAAATGTTGGGTGCTTCAACAATGCTTCCATAGCATAAAACACCCTGGAGAAACTGTGCAGAACTCTCCAGAATATTGCTGGGACCCACTGCATCCTGCATCACCCCCATATATTGAAGGCACAGCTCTTGTCAACTGGCACATGGTGAGGAGCTGAGGAAGAGAAGGATGAACAGAGAAAGCAATAATCACAACCCCTATCTGGCTGGCATTCAGTCTCCAACTTGACTTAGTGCTTTTTCGGAGCATTAAGCCTATCCAGAATGGAGTGGTCATCAACTTTATAATAATACTTGTAAATGCAACCAACTATGCAGCCTCTAGAGGTCAGTGTCTTAGCTTTTCCTGCAGCATGGGCAGAAGTGCTGCAGTGGGGACTCTGGCAGAGGTTGGGAGATCATACTTTTCTTTTAATTTCAAAAATATACTTGATTCATAAAATATTTTGATCTGTACAATTGGTCATGCCATACATACGTAAACATTCCATTTCGTAACATACAGAGATCGAGTAATCATTCGTGTATATATAGGTCTGTACGTTTATTATCCATATCCTTAGCTGAGGTGTCAGCGGACTGATGCCAATACAGGCTCTGACCAAGATCATTGTGGCTCGATCCCGATTTCATAGTCGCACGCCTTCATAATAGTGCGTTAGTCTGAGCCCAGTTGTGAGAGCTTTCTACAACCAGCAGCAGGAAACAGGATTTCTTTAAACCCATGGAGAGCCTGTAAGAGGGTGGGGAAGAGAGAGCAGAAAGCTGGGAGATGGGGACAGCGAAGAAGGCTGAGCAGAACTTGCCAATGCAAGGTTTATTTACTGTTCTCTTTATGATTGAACAGTGCCTTATTTGTTGCTGGCAGTTGCCTGAGACGTCATGGAGAATGAAGTTTAAGGCAATGACACCACTTTTGCAGCTCTTGTGCCATCTAGTGGTTGTGTGGTCAACACACACAATAATTTGATTATTCTGAAGGTTAATATTATCTCTTTTTACACATAAAATGTTTCTGATAACCACCTACTGCATTCCTTCATCTGGAGAATTAGTACCCCTGCAGTTACATCACACTGTAAATTTTTGCTATAAATTCTGTGTGTTAGGATTGAGCCCTCCACTACCACCTGATAGTCGCTCCGAAAGCTAGTGTGCTTCCAATTAAACCTGTTGGATTATAACCTGGTGTTGTGTGATTTTTAACCTTGGGTAAAAGGAAACACCATAAAATTTAAAACATACTTCTGAGCACATGAAATGTCATAACATTCAAGGCTATGGACCAAGTTCTGGTGTAGATTTAGAGTAGTTTAAGTAGGCTTGGGTGCAGACTCCATATGCTGAAAGCCCTCTTCTATACTGTATGATTCTATGGTTCTATGACATCTGTGATGCTGGGGACCACTGGAAGAGGTCAAGTCTTGACTAAATGGTGAGACAGCAATTCTCATCAAAATCTCTCAACTTTGCCACTAATCCACAGATGTTGTATCACTGCTGGCTTGCTCACCTCACCCTGGAGAATTGAGGACCACTCTACTGTTGAATACAAAATCCTGGTAACTCTCAGGGATTTGTTGTGCTTTATCTATCCTCTCAGGAACACCCTTACAGGGCTTCATAACTGCAATCATAGCTGTGACTCTCAGAATGACTTCCATTACCTGCACCGGATGTAAGTGCCCTGAAAAATCTCATTGATTTTTTCCCAGGGTTTTCCAGCAGTTGTCCTGGAAATGTCTGAGGTGGTTAAGTTTCTTGGACTCCATTTCATCTCAGCATTAACTTTACTGTCCTGAAAAGGCTCCCAGCATTTTGTACCATGGGTGCTCAGTTCATATCACTCTCTCCAACTTTATCCCTGGTTGGGAAGACTAGGGAAGGGTTTCTTTTAATGCAGGGGCTTGTGAATTTATCCCATAGTCATCAGCCAGTGTAAGTGCCTGCTCAGGTCCAGTCACTCTCTGGATTGAGGTGATTATAGTGGATATAGCTGTTAGCATTAACGTAGCTGACCAGTCAATTTCATGACTCTTTGGTTTTGATACATTAGTTGTCATCTCTTCATCTAAGTCATACATTATAGATAATAAATGGCTGAGGTTGCAGCACTGGTCTCTCTTATCCTTCTTATCTTCTATTGTGACAATAAATCATATCAATAAATCAGTTAAGCAATCCTCTATGTTAATAGACAAACTTTAACACCAGAGGTTCTTGTCTAATTAAATAACCTAATGTGTGGAACTCATCAAACATTTTCTGAAAATCCAAATATATTACATCCCCTTATTGGTATGGATTGAGGATTGGCTGTCTGACAGAAGGCAGGGAGTAGGGATAAAAGGTTCTTTTTCGGAATGGCAGCTGGTGACAAGCGGTGTCCCGCAGGGTTCAGTGTTGGGGCCGCAGCTGTTCACTTTATGTGTTAGTGACCTGGATGAAGGGACTGGGGGCATTCTGGCGAAGTTTGCCGATGATTCGAAGAGGCAGGTAGTACTGAGGAGATGGAGAGGCTGCAGAAAGATCTAGACAGTTTAGGAGATGGTCCAGGAAATGGCTGATGAAATTCAACGTGAGCAAATGTGAGGTCTTACACTTTGGATAAAAGAATACAGGCATAGACTATTTTCTAAACCGGTGAGAAAATTTCTAAAGCCCAAATACAAAGGGATCTGGGAGTGCTAGTCTGGGATTCCCTGAAGGTTGAGTTGCAGGTTGAGTCTGTGATTAAGAAAGCAAATGTAATGTTGTCATTTATCTCAAGAGGGTTGGAATATAAAAGCAGCGATGTGCTACTGAGACTTTATAAAGCTCTAGTTGGGCCCCATTTAGAATACTGTGTCCAGTTTTGGGCCCCACACCTCAGGAAGGACATACTGGCACTGGTGCATGTCCAGCAGAGATTCACACGGAGGATCCCTGGAATGGTAGGCCTAACATATGACAAATGGCTGAGGATCCTGGGATTGTGTTCATTAGAGTTTAGAAGGTTGAGGGGAGATCTAATAGAAACTTACAAGATAATGCATGGCTTAGAAAGGGTGGACCCTGGGAATGTGTTTCCGATAGGTGGGGAGACTAGGACCCGCGGGCACAGCTTTAGAATTAGAGGGGCTCAATTTAGAATGGAAATGAGGAGACATTTCTTCAGCCAGAGAGTGGTGGGGCCTCCCGCCTGTGGAATTCATCGCCACAGAGTGCAGTGGAGGCTGGGGCATTAAATGTCTTCCAGGCAGAGATTGATAAATTTTTGATCTCACAAGGAATTAAGGCGACAGGGAGAGTGCGGGTAAGTGGAGTTGAAATGCCCATCAGCAGTGATTAAATGGCGGAGTGGACTTGATGGGCCGAATGGCCATACTTCCATTCGTGTGTTCTTATGGTTTATGGTCTTATTTGCCTTTATCTATCATGCTGGTTACCACCTCAAAGACTTCTGGCAGGTTTTTAAGGTATGATTTCCCCTATGTGAAGCCAGGCTGACTTTGCAGAGTATTTCTAAATGCTCTGCTATGGCATCCTTTATAACAGACTCGGAAAACTTTTCAATGTTAAACTAACTAGCCGACAGTTACCTGCTTATTTTGTTTCCTTCACTTTTTAAATAAAAGTCAGTGCTTTTTCTGTCATTGTCTCTGATCACTACTGGTTCTGTCACACACTCTGGGTCAGTGTTTGTCCTGTCTCTGTCTCTGTCACTCTCTCTCTGGGTCAGTGTTTGTCCTGTCTCTCTCTCTCTAGGTCAGTGCTTGACCTGTCACTTTCTCTCTGGGTCGGTGTTTGTCCTGTCACTCCGTCTCTGTCTCTGTCTCTGTCTCTCTCTCTCTCTCTAGGCCGGATTTTGTCCTGTCACTCTCTCACTCTCTCTCTGGGTCAGTGTTTGTCCTGTGTGTATGTCTCTCTCTCTGGGTCAGTGTTTGTCCTGTCACTCTCTATCTGGGCCAGTGTTTGTCCTGTCACTCTCTATCTGGGTCAGTTCTTTTCCTGTCACTCTGTCTCTGGGTCAGTGTTTGTCCTGTCACACTCTCTCTCTCTCTCTCTGGGTCAGTGTTTGGCCTGTCACTCTCTCTCTCTCTCTGGGTCAGCGTTTGTCTTGTGTGTGTCTCTCTCTGGGTCAGTGCTTGTCCTGTCACTCTCTCTCTCTATCTCTGGGTCAGTGCTTGTCCTGTTACTCTCTCTCTGGGTCAGTGTTTGTCCTGTCACTCTCTATCTCTCTCTCTCTCTCACTCTCTCTGGGTCAGTGCCTGTCCTGTCTCTCACTCTCTCTCTCTCTCTCTCTGGGTCAGTATTTGTCCTGTCGCTCTCTCTCTGGGTCTGTGCTTGTTCTGTCAACCCTCTCTCTCTGGGTCAGTGTTTGTCCTGTCACTCTCTCTGGGTCAGTGCTTGTTCTGTCAACTCTCTCTCTGGGTCAGTGTTTGTCCTGTGTGTGTCTCTCCCTCTGGGTCAGTGTTTGTCCTTTATCTCTCTCTCTCCCTCTGGGTCAGTGTTTGTCATGTCACTCTCTTTCTCTGTGTCAGTGTTTGTCCTCTCTCTCTCTCTCTCTCACTCTCTCTCACTCTCTCTCTCTCACTCTCTCTCTCATTTGGTGTTTGTCCTGTCACTCTCTCTCTCTATCTCTGGGTCAGTGTTTGTCCTGTCTCTCTCTCTCTCTCTCTCTCTCTCTCTGGGTAAGTGTTTGTCCTGTCAAACTCTCTCTCGGGTCAGTATTTGTCCTGTCACACTCTCTCTCTCTCTCTCTCTCCCTCTACTCTCTCTCTCTGGGTCAGTGCCTGTCCTGTCTCTCGCACTCTGGGTCAATGCTTGTCCTGTCACTCTTTCTTTCTCTCTCTCTTTCAATCTCTGGGTCAGTGTTTGTCCTGTCGTTCTCTTTCTGGGTCAGTGCTTGTTCTTAATCTCTCTCTCTCTCTCTATCTCTGGGTCAGTGTTTATCCCGTCGATCACTCTCTCTCTGGGTCAGTGTTTGTCCTGTCAAACTCTCTCGGTCAGTGTTTGTCCTGTCTGTCTGTCTGTCTCTGTCTCTCTCTCTCTCTGGGTCAGTGCCTGTCCTGTCACACTCTCTCTCTCTCTCTCTGGGTCAGTGTTTGTCCTGTGTGTGTGTCTCTCTCTCTGGGTTAGTGCTTGTTCTGTCGCTCACTCTCTCTCTGGGTCAGCGCCTGACCTGTCTCTCTCTCTCTCTCTCTCATGACACTGTCTCTCTCTCTAGGTCAGTGTTTGTCCTGTGTGTGTGTCTCTCTCTCTGGGCCAGTGTTTGTCCTGTGTGTGTGTCTCTCTCTCTGGGTCAGTGTTTGTCCTGTGTGTGTGTCTCTCTCTCTGGGTCAGTGTTTGTCCTGTGTGTGTGTCTCTCTCTGGGCCAGTGTTTGTCCTGTCACTCTCTATCTGGGTCAGTTCTTTTCCTGTCACTCTGTCTCTGGGTCAGTGTTTGTCCTGTCACTCTCTATCTGGGTCAGTTCTTTTCCTGTCACTCTGTCTCTGGGTCAGTGTTTGTCCTGTCACTCTCTCTCTCTCTGGGTCAGCGTTTGTCTTGTGTGTCTCTCTCTCTCTGGGTCATTTTTTATCCTGTTACTCTCTCTCTGGGTCAGTGTTTGTCCTGTCACTCTCTAACTGGGTCAGTTCTTTTCATGCCACTCTGTCTCTGGGTCAGTGTTTGTCCTGTCACTCTCTATCTGGGTCAGTTCTTTTCCTGCCACTCTGTCTCTGGGTCAGTGTTTGTCCTGTCTCTCTCTCTCTCTCTGGGGCAGTGTTTGTCCTGTCACTTTCTATCTGGGTCAGTTCTTTTCCTGTCACTCTGTCTCTGGGTCAGTGTTTGTCCTGTCACTATCTCTCTCTCTCTCTCTCTGGGTCAGCGTTTGTCTTGTGTGTGTCTCTCTCTGGGTCAGTGCTTGTCCTGTCACACTCTCTCTCTCTCTCTCTGGGTCAGTGCTTGTCCTGTTACTCTCTCTCTGGGTCAGTGTTTGTCCTGTCACTCTCTATCTCTCTCTCTCTCTCACTTTCTCTGGGTCAGTGCCTGTCCTGTCTCTCACTCTCTCTCTATCTCTCTCTGGGTCAGTATTTGTCCTGTCGCTCTCTCTCTGGGTCTGTGCTTGTTCTGTCAACCCTCTCTCTCTGGGTCAGTGTTTGTCCTGTCACTCTCTCTGGGTCTGTGCTTGTTCTGTCAACCCTCTCTCTCTGGGTCAGTGTTTGTCCTGTGTGTGTCTCTCTCTCTGGGTCAGTGTTTCTCCTTTATCTCTCTCTCTCTCTCTCTCTCTCTCTGGGTCAGTGTTTGTCATGTCACTCTCTTTCTCTGTGTCAGTGTTTGTCCTCTCTCTCTCTCTCTCTCTCTCTCTCCCTCATTTGGTGTTTGTCCTGTCACTCTCTCTCTCTATCTCTGGGTCAGTGTTTGTCCTGTCTCTCTCTCTCTCTCTCTCTCTCTCTCTCTCTGGGTCTGTGCCTGTCCTGTCTCTCTCACTCTGGGTCAATGCTTGTCCTGTCACTCTTTCTTTCTCTCTCTCTTTCAATCTCTGGGTCAGTGTTTGTCCTGTCGTTCTCTTTCTGGGTCAGTGCTTGTTCTTAATCTCTCTCTCTCTCTCTCTATCTCTGGGTCAGTGTTTATCCCGTCGATCACTCTCTCTCTGGGTCAGTGTTTGTCCTGTCAAACTCTCTCGGTCAGTGTTTGTCCTGTCTGTCTGTCTGTCTGTCTGTCTCTGTCTCTCTCTCTCTCTGGGTCAGTGCCTGTCCTGTCACACTCTCTCTCTCTGGGTCAGTGTTTGTCCTGTGTGTGTGTCTCTCTCTCTGGGTTAGTGTTTGTTCTGTCGCTCACTCTCTCTCTGGGTCAGCGCCTGACCTGTCTCTCTCTCTCTCTCTCTCTCTCATGACACTGTCTCTCTTTCTAGGTCAGTGTTTGTCCTGTGTGTGTGTCTCTCTCTCTGGGCCAGTGTTTGTCCTGTCACTCTCTATCTGGGTCAGTTCTTTTCCTGTCACTCTGTCTCTGGGTCAGTGTTTATCCTGTCACTCTCTCTCTCCCTCTCTCTCTCTCTCTGGGTCAGTGTTTGGCCTGTCACTCTCTATCTGGGTCAGTTCTTTTCCTGTCACTCTGTCTCTGGGTCAGTGTTTGTCCTGTCACTCTCTCTCTCCCTCTCTCTCTCTCTCTGGGTCAGCGTTTGTCTTGTGTGTGTCTCTCTCTCTGGGTCATTTTTTATCCTGTTACTCTCTCTCTGGGTCAGTGTTCGTCCAATCACTCTCTCTCTCTGGGTCAGTGTTTGTCCTGTCACTCTCTAACTGGGTCAGTTCTTTTCCTGCCACTCTGTCTCTGGGTCAGTGTTTGTCCTGTCTCTCTCTCTCTCTCTGGGGCAGTGTTTGTCCTGTCACTTTCTATCTGGGTCAGTTCTTTTCCTGTCACTCTGTCTCTGGGTCAGTGTTTGTCCTGTCACTCTCTCTCTCTCTCTCTCTCTGGGTCAGCGTTTGTCTTGTGTGTGTCTCTCTCTGGGTCAGTGCTTGTCCTGTCACTCTCTCTCTCTCTGGGTCAGTGCTTGACCTGTCACTCTCTCTGGGTCAGTGCTTGTCCTGTCACTCTCTCTCTCTCTCTCTGGGTCAGTGCTTGTCCTGTTACTCTCTCTCTGGGTCAGTGTTTGTCCTGTCACTCTCTATCTCTCTCTCTCTCTCACTCTCTCTGGGTCAGTGCCTGTCCTGTCTCTCACTCACTCTCTCTCTCTCTCTCTCTCTGGGTCAGTATTTGTCCTGTCGCTCTCTCTCTGGGTCTGTGCTTGTTCTGTCAACCCTCTCTCTCTGGGTCAGTGTTTGTCCTGTCACTCTCTCTGGGTCTGTGCTTGTTCTGTCAACCCTCTCTCTCTGGGTCAGTGTTTGTCCTGTCACTCTCTCTGGGTCAGTGCTTGTTCTGTCAACTCTCTCTCTGGGTCAGTGTTTGTCCTGTGTGTGTCTCTCTCTCTGGGTCAGTGTTTGTCCTTTATCTCTCTCTCTCTCTCTATCTGGGTCAGTGTTTGTCCTGTCACTCTCTATCTGGGTCAGTTCTTTTCCTGTCACTCTGTCTCTGGGTCAGTGTTTGTCCTGTCACTCTCTCTCTATCTGGGTCAGCGTTTGTCCTGTCACTCTCTCTCTCTCTCTGGGTCAGCGTTTGTCTTGTGTGTGTCTCTCTCTGGGTCACTGCTTGTCCTGTCACTCTCTCTCTCTCTCTCTCTCTCTGGGTCAGTGCTTGTCCTGTGTGTGTGTCTCTCTATCTGGGCCAGTGTTTGTCCTGTCACTCTCTATCTGGGTCAGTTCTTTTCCTGTCACTCTGTCTCTGGGTCAGTGTTTATCCTGTTACTCTCTCTCTGGGTCAGTGTTTGGCCTGTCACTCTCTATCTGGGTCAGTTCTTTTCCTGTCACTCTGTCTCTGGGTCAGTGTTTGTCCTGTCACTCTCTCTCTCTCTCTCTGGGTCAGCGTTTGTCTTGTGTGTCTCTCTCTCTGGGTCATTTTTTATCCTGTTACTCTCTCTCTGGGTCAGTGTTCGTCCAATCACTCTCTCTCTGGGTCAGTGTTTGTCCTGTCACTCTCTAACTGGGTCAGTTCTTTTCATGCCACTCTGTCTCTGGGTCAGTGTTTGTCCTGTCACTCTCTAACTGGGTCAGTTCTTTTCCTGCCACTCTGTCTCTGGGTCAGTGTTTGTCCTGTCTCTCTCACACTCTCTGGGGCAGTGTTTGTCCTGTCACTTTCTATCTGGGTCAGTTCTTTTCCTGTCACTCTGTCTCTGGGTCAGTGTTTGTCCTGTCACTCTCTATCTGGGTCAGTTCTTTTCCTGTCACTCTGTCTCTGGGTCAGTGTTTGTCCTGTCACTCTCTCTCTCTCTCTGGGTCAGCGTTTGTCTTGTGTGTGTCTCTCTCTGGGTCAGTGCTTGTCCTGTCACTCTCTCTCTCTATCTCTGGGTCAGTGCTTGTCCTGTTACTCTCTCTCTGGGTCAGTGTTTGTCCTGTCACTCTCTATCTGGGTCAGTTCTTTTCCTGTCACTCTGTCTCTGGGTCAGTGTTTGTCCTGTCACTCTCTCTCTCTCTCTCTGGGTCAGCGTTTGTCTTGTGTGTGTCTCTCTCTGGGTCAGTGCTTGACCTGTCACTCTCTCTCTCTCTGGGTCAGTGTTTGTCCTGTCTCTCTCTCTCTCTCTCTCTCTCTCTCTCGGTCAGTGCTTGTCCTGTCTCTCTCTCGGTCAGTGTTTGACCTGTCACTCTCTCTCTCTCCCTTGGTCAGTGCTTGTCCTGTCACTCTCTCCCTTGGTCAGTGTTTGTCCTGTCACTCTCTCTCTCTCCCTTGGTCAGTGTTTGTCCTATCACTCTCTCCCTTGGTCAGTGTTTGTCCTGTCACTCTCTGATCATTGCTTGTTCTGTCAAATCTCTCTCTGGGTTAGTGTTTGTCCTGTCACTTACTCTCTCTCTGGGACAGTGTTTGTTCTATCACTCTCTTTCTCTGGGTCAGTGTTTGTCTTTAATCTCTCTCTCTCTCTCTCTCTCTCTCTCTCTCTCTCACTGGGTCAGTGTTGTCCTGTCTGTCTGTCTGTCTCTCTCTCTCTCTCTGGGTCAGTGTTTGTCCTGTCCCTCTCTCTCTCTCTTTAGCTCTGGGTCAGTGCTTGTCCTGTCACTCTCTCTCTTTCTCTGGGTCAGTGTTTGTCCTTAATCTCTCTCTCTCTCTCTCTCTGTCACTGGGTCAGTGTTGTCCTGTCTGTCTCACTCTCTCTCTCTGGGTCAGTGTTTGTCCTGTCTGTCTGTCTGTCTCTCTCTCTCTTTCTCTGGGTCAGTGTTTGTCCTGTCTCTCTCTCTCTGGGTCAGTGTTTGTCCTGTCCCTCTCTCTTTCTCTTTAGCTCTGGGTCAGTGCTTGTCCTGTCACTCTCTTTCTCTGGGTCAGTGTTTGTCCTTAATCTCTCTCTCTCTCTCTCTCTCTCTCTCTCTCTCTCTGTCACTGGGTCAGTGTTGTCCTGTCTGTCTCACTCTCTCTCTCTGGGTCAGTGTTTGTCCTGTCTGTCTGTCTGTCTCTCTCTTTCTCTGGGTCAGTGCTTGTCCTGTCACTCTCTCCCTCTCCCTTGGTCAGTGTTTGTCCTATCACTCTCTCTCTGGCTCAGTGTTTGTCCTGTCACTCTCTGATCATTGCTTGTTCTGTCAAATCTCTCTCTGGGTTAGTGTTTGTCCTGTCACTTACTCTCTCTCTGGGACAGTGTTTGTTCTATCACTCTCTTTCTCTGGGTCAGTGTTTGTCCTTAATCTCTCTCTCTCTCTCTCTCTCTCTCTCTCTCTGTCACTGGGTCAGTGTTGTCCTGTCTGTCTCACTCTCTCTCTCTGGGTCAGTGTTTGTCCTGTCTGTCTGTCTCTCTCTCTCTTTCTCTGGGTCAGTGCTTGTCCTGTCACTCTCTCCCTCTCCCTTGGTCAGTGTTTGTCCTATCACTCTCTCTCTGGCTCAGTGTTTGTCCTGTCACTCTCTGATCATTGCTTGTTCTGTCAAATCTCTCTCTGGGTTAGTGTTTGTCCTGTCACTTACTCTCTCTCTGGGACAGTGTTTGTTCTATCACTCTCTTTCTCTGGGTCAGTGTTTGTCCTTAATCTCTCTCTCTCTCTCTCTCTCTCTCTGTCACTGGGTCAGTGTTGTCCTGTCTGTCTCACTCTCTCTCTCTGGGTCAGTGTTGTCCTGTCTGTCTGTCTCTCTCTCTCTTTCTCTGGGTCAGTGTTTGTCCTGTCTCTCTCTCTCTGGGTCAGTGCTTGTCCTGTCACACTCTCTCTCTCTCTCTCTCTCTCTCTCTCTCTCTCTCTCTCTCTCTCTCTCACAGTCAGTGTTTGTCCTGTCCCTCTCTCTCTCTCAGTCAGTGTTTGTCCTGTCCCCCTCTCTCTCTCTTTAGCTCTGGGTCAGTGCTTGTCCTGTCACTCTCTTTCTCTGGGTCAGTGTTTGTCCTTAATCTCTCTCTCTCTCTCTCTCTGAGTCAGCGTTTGTCTAGTGTGTCTCTCTCTCTGGGTCAGTGTTTGTCCTGTCTCTCTCTCACTCTCTCTCTGAGTCAGTGTTTGTCTTGTCACTCTCTCTCTCTTGGTCAGTGTTTGTCTTGTCAATCTCTCTCTGGGTCAGTGTTGTCCTGTCTGTTTCACTCTCTCTCTCTCACACACACACTCTCTCTCTCTGGGTCAGTGTTGTCCTGTCTGTCTGTCTGTGTGTGTCTCTCTCTCTCTCTCTCTCTCTCTCTCTCTCGGTCAGTGTTTGTCCTATCACTCTCCCTCTGGGTCAGTGCTTGTCCTGTCTCTCTCTCGCTCTCTCTAGCTCTGGGTCAGTGCTTGCCCTGTTACTCTCTCTCTGGGTCAGTGCTTCTCCTGTCACTCTCTCCCTCTCCCTTGGTCAGTGTTTGTCCTGTCACTCACTCTCTCTGGGTCAGTGTTTGTTATGTCTCACTCTCTCTCTGGGTCAGTGTTTGTTATGTCTCACTCTCTCTCTGGGTCAGTGTTTGTCCTGTCACTCACTCTCTGGGTCAGTGTTTGTCCTGTCTCTCTCTCTCTGGGTCAGTTTTGTCCTGTCTCTCTCTCTTTGGGTCAGTGTTTGTCCTGTCACTCTCTCTCTGGGTCAGTGTTTGTCCTGTCAAACTCTCTCTCGGGTCAGTGTTTGTCCTGTCTGTCAGTCTGTCTCAGTCTCTCTCTCTCTCTCTGGGTCAGTGCCTGTCCTGTCTCTCTCCCTCTGGGTCAGTTTTTGTCATGTCACTGTCTCTCTCTCTAGGTCAGTGTTTGTCCTGTGTCTCTCCCTCTATGGGTCAGTGTTTGTCCTGTGTCTCTCACTCTCTGGGTCAGTGTTTGTCCTTTATCTCTCTCTCTCTCTCTCTTGGTCAGTGCATGTCCTGTCACACTCTCTCTCTCTCTCTGGGTCAGTGTTTGTCCTGTCTCTGTCTCTGGGTCAGTGTTTGTCCTGTCACTTACTCGCTGGGTCAGTGTTTTCCTGTCACTCTCTCTCTCTCTCTCTCTCTCTCTCTCTCTCTCTCTCTCTGGGTCAGTGTTTGTCCTGTCACTTACTCGCTGGGTCAGTGTTTTCCTGTCACTCTCTCTCTCTCTCTCTCTGGGTCAGTGTTTGTCTTGTCACTCTCTCTCTGGGTCAGTATTGTCCTGTCTGTCTCACACTCTCTCTCTCTTTCTCTGGGTCAGTGCTTGTCCTGTCACTCTCTCTCTCTCTCACACAGACACACTCTCTCTCTCTCTCTCTCTCGGTCAGTGCTTGTCCTGTCACACTCTCTCTCTCTAGCTCTGGGCCAGTGCTTGTCCTGTTACTCTCTCTCTGGGTCAGTGCTTCTCCTGTCACTCTCTCTCTCTCTCTCCCTTGGTCAGTGTTTGTCCTATCACTCTCTCTCTGGCTCAGTGTTTGTCCTGTCACTCTCTGATCAGTGCCTGTCCTGTCACTCTCTGATCAGTGCCTGTCCTGTCACTCTCTCTCTCTGGGTCAGTGTTTGTCATGTCACTCTCTCTCTCTCTGGGTCAGCGTTTGTCTTGTGTGTGTCTCTCTCTGGGTCAGTGCTTGACCTGTCATTCTCTCTCTCTCTGGGTCAGTGTTTACCTCTCTCTCTCTCTCTCTCTCTCTGGGTCAGTGCTTGTCCTGTCACTCTCTCTCTCTATCTCTGGGTCAGTGTTTGTCTTGTGTGTGTGTCTCTCTCTGGGTCAGTGCTTGACCTGTCACTCTCTCTGGGTCAGTGCTTGTCCTGTCACTCTCTCTCTATCTCTGGGTCAGTGCTTGTCCTGTTACTCTCTCTCTGGGTCAGTGTTTGTCCTGTCACTCTCTCTTGGGGTCAGTGTTTGTCCTGTCACTCTCTCTCTGGGTCAGTGTTTGTCCTGTCACTCTCTATCTAGGTCAGTTCCTTTCCTGTCACTCTGCCTCTGGGTCAGTGTTTGTCCAGTCTCTCTCTCTCTCTCTCTGGGTCAGTGTTTGTCCTGTCTCTCTCTCTCTGGGTCAGTGCTTGTCCTGTCACACTCTCTCTCTCTCTTTAGCTCTGGGTCAGTGCTTGTCCTGTCACTCTCTATCTGTGCCTGTTCTTTTCCTGTCACCCTCTCTCTGGGTCAGTGTTTGCCCTGTCTCTCTCTCTCTGGGTCAGTGCTTGTCCTGTCACACTCTCTCTCTCTCTCTTTAGCTCTGGGTCAGTGCTTGTCCTGTCACTCTCTCTCTCTCTCTCTCTGGGTCAGTGTTTGTCCTGTCTCTCTCTCTCTGGGTCAGTGCTTGTCCTGTCACACTCTCTCTCTCTCTTTAGCTCTGGGTCAGTGCTTGTCCTGTCACTCTCTATCTGTGTCTGTTCTTTTCCTGTCACCCTCTCTCTGGGTCAGTGTTTGTCCTGTCTCTCTCTCTCTGGGTCAGTGCTTGTCCTGTCACACTCTCTCTCTCTCTTTAGCTCTGGGTCAGTGCTTGTCCTGTCACTCTCTATCTGTGCCTGTTCTTTTCCTGTCACCCTCTCTCTGGGTCAGTGTTTGCCCTGTCTCTCTCTCTCTGGGTCAGTGCTTGTCCTGTCACACTCTCTCTCTCTCTCTTTAGCTCTGGGTCAGTGCTTGTCCTGTCACTCTCTCTCTCTCTCTCTCTGGGTCAGTGTTTGTCCTGTCTCTCTCTCTCTGGGTCAGTGCTTGTCCTGTCACACTCTCTCTCTCTCTTTAGCTCTGGGTCAGTGCTTGTCCTGTCACTCTCTATCTGTGTCTGTTCTTTTCCTGTCACCCTCTCTCTGGGTCAGTGTTTGTCCTGTCTCTCTCTCTCTGGGTCAGTGCTTGTCCTGTCACACTCTCTCTCTCTCTTTAGCTCTGGGTCAGTGCTTGTCCTGTCACTCTCTATCTGTGTCTGTTCTTTTCCTGTCACCCTCTCTCTGGGTCAGTGTTTGTCCTGTCTCTCTCTCTCTGGGTCAGTGCTTGTCCTGTCACACTCTCTCTCTCTCTTTAGCTCTGGGTCAGTGCTTGTCCTGTCACTCTCTATCTGTGCCTGTTCTTTTCCTGTCACCCTCTCTCTGGGTCAGTGTTTGCCCTGTCTCTCTCTCTCTGGGTCAGTGCTTGTCCTGTCACACTCTCTCTCTCTCTCTTTAGCTCTGGGTCAGTGCTTGTCCTGTCACTCTCTCTCTCTCTCTCTCTGGGTCAGTGTTTGTCCTGTCTCTCTCTCTCTGGGTCAGTGCTTGTCCTGTCACACTCTCTCTCTCTCTTTATCTCTGGGTCAGTGCTTGTCCTGTCACTCTCTATCTGTGTCTGTTCTTTTCCTGTCACCCTCTCTCTGGGTCAGTGTTTGTCCTGTCTCTCTCTCTCTGGGTCAGTGCTTGTCCTGTCACTCTCTCTCTCTCTCTTTAGCTCTGGGTCAGTGCTTGTCCTGTCACTCTCTATCTGTGTCTGTTCTTTTCCTGTCACCCTCTCTCTGGGTCAGTGTTTGTCCTGTCTCTCTCTCTCTGGGTCAGTGCTTGTCCTGTCACACTCTCTCTCTCTGGGTCAGTGTTTGTCCTGTCACTCTCTTTCTCTGGGTCAGTGTTTGTCCTTAATCTCTCTCTCTCTCTCTGGGTCAGCGTTTGTCTTGTGTGTCTCTCTCTCTGGGTCAGTGTTGTCCTGTCTGTTTCACTCTCTCTCTCTCTCACACACACACTCTCTCTCTCTGGGTCAGTGTTGTCCTGTCTGTCTGTCTCTCTCTCTCTCGGTCAGTGTTTGTCCTATCACTCTCCCTCTGGGTAAGTGCTTGTCCTGTCTCTCTCTCGCTCTCTCTCTCTAGCTCTGGGTCAGTTCTTGCCCTGTTACTCTCTCTCTGGGTCAGTGCTTCTCCTGTCACTCTCTCTCTCTCCCTTGGTCAGTGTTTGTCCTGTCACTCTCTGATCATTGCTTGTTCTGTCAAATCTCTCTCTGGGTTAGTGTTTGCCCTGTCACTTACTCTCTCTCTGGGACAGTGTTTGTTCTATCACTCTCTCTGGGTCAGTGCCTGTCCTGTCACTCTCTCTCTGGGTCAGTGTTTGTCATGTCACTGTCTCTCTGGGTCAATGTTTGTCCTGTCACTCTCTCTCTGGGTCAGTGTTTGTCCTGTCACTCTCTCTCTCTGGGTCAATGTTTGTTATGTCTCTCCCTCTCTCTGGGTCAATGTTTGTTATGTCTCTCTCTCTCTCTGGGTCAGTGTTTGTCCTGTCTCCCTCTCTTTGGGTCAGTGTTTGTCCTGTAACTCTCTCTTTGGGTCAGTGTTTGTCCTGTCACTCTCTCTCTGGGTCAGTGTTTGTCCTGTCAAACTCTCTCTCGGGTCAGTGTTTGTCCTGTCTCTCTCCCTCTGGGTCAGTTTTTGTCATGTCACTGTCTCTCTCTCTAGGTCAGTGTTTGTCCTGTGTCTCTCACTCTCTGGGTCAGTGTTTGTCCTTTATCTCTTTCTCTCTCTCTCGGTCAGTGCATGTCCTGTCACACTCTCTCTCTCTCTCTCTCTCTCTCTCTCTCTCTCTCTGGGTCAGTGTTTGTCCTGTCTCTGTCTCTGGGTCAGTGTTTGTCCTGTCACTTACTCGCTGGGTCAGTGTTTTCCTGTCACTCTCTCTCTCTCTGGGTCAGTGTTTGTCCTGTGTGTGTGTCTCTCTCTCTGGGTCAGTGTTTGTCCTGTGTGTGTGTCTCTCTCTCTAGGTCAGTGTTTGTCCTGTGTCTCTCACTCTCTGGGTCAGTGTTTGTCCTTTATCTCTTTCTCTCTCTCTCGGTCAGTGCATGTCCTGTCACACTCTCTCTCTCTCTCTCTCTCTCTGGGTCAGTGTTTGTCCTGTCTCTGTCTCTGGGTCAGTGTTTGTCCTGTCACTTACTCGCTGGGTCAGTGTTTTCCTGTCACTCTCTCTCTCTCTCTCTGGGTCAGTGTTTGTCCTGTGTGTGTGTCTCTCTCTCTGGGTCAGTGTTTGTCCTGTGTGTGTGTCTCTCTCTCTGGGTCAGTGTTTGTCTTGTCACTCTCTCTCTGGGTCAGTGTTGTCCTGTCTGTCTCACACTCTCTCTCTTTCTCTGGGTCAGTGTTTGTCCTATCACTCTCTGATCAGTGCCTGTCCTGTCACTCTCTCTCTCTGGGTCAGTGTTTGTCATGTCACTCTCTCTCTCTCTGGGTCAGCGTTTGTCTTGTGTGTGTCTCTCTCTGGGTCAGTGCTTGACCTGTCACACTCTCTCTCTCTGGGTCAGTGTTTACCTGTCTCTCTCTCTCTCTCTCTGGGTCAGTGCTTGACCTGTCACACTCTCTCTCTCTCTCTCTGGTTCAGTGCTTGTCCTGTCACTCTCTCTCTCTATCTCGGGGTCAGTGTTTGTCCTGTCACTCTCTCTTGGGTCAGTGTTTGTCCTGTCACTCTCTCTCGGGGTCTGTGTTTGTCCTGTCACTCTCTATCTGGGTCAGTTCTTTTCCTGTCACTCTGTCTCTGGGTCAGTGTTTGTCCTGTCACTCTCTATCTGGGTCAGTTCTTTTCCTGTCACTGATCAGTGCCTGTCCTGTCACTCTCTCTCTGGGTCAGTGTTTGTCATGTCACTGTCTCTCTCTGTGTTTGTCCTATCATTCTCTCTCTGGATCAGTGCCTGTCCTGTCACTCTCCCTCTCTCTCTGGGTCAGTGTTTGTCCTGTCACTCCCTCTCTGGGTCAGTGTTTGTCCTGTCTCTCTCTCTCTCTCTCTCTCTCTCTCTTTCTAGGGGTCAGTGTTTGTCCTGTGTCTCTCTCTCTCTCTCTCTGGGTCAGTGTTTGTGCTGTCAATTTCTCTCTGGGTCAGTGTTTGTCCTGTCACTCTCTATCTGGGTCAGTGTTTGTCCTGTCACTCTGTCTCTGGGTCAGTGTTTGTCCTGTCACTCTCTCTCTGGGTCAGTGTTCGTCCAATCACTCTCTCTCTCTGGGTCAGTATTTGTCCCGTCACTCTCTATCTGGGTCAGTTCTTTTCCTGTCACTCTGTCTCTGGGTCAGTGTTTGTCCTGTCACTCTCTCTCTCTCTGGGTCAGCGTCTGTCTTGTGTGTGTCTCTGTCTGGGTCAGTGCTTGACCTGTCACTCTCTCTCTCTGTCTGGGTCAGTGTTTGTCCTGTCACTCTCTCTGGGTCAGTGTTTGTCCTGTCACTCTCTATCTAGGTCAGTTCCTTTCCTGTCACTCTCTCTCTGGGACAGTGTTTGTCCAGTCTCTCTCTCTCTCTCGCTGGGTCAGTGTTTGGCCTGTCACTCTCTCTCTGGGTCAGTGTTTGTCCTGTCACTCTCTATCTGGGTCAGTTCTTTTCCTGTCACTCTGTCTCTGGGTCAGTGTTTGTCCTGTCACTTACTCTCTCTCTGGGACAGTGTTTGTTCTATCACTCTCTCTGGATAAGTGCCTGTCCTGTCACTCTGTCTCTGGGTCAGTGTTTGTCATGTCACTGTCTCTCTCTCTGGGTCAGTGTTTGTCCTGTCACTCTCTCTCTCTCTCTCTCTCTGGGTCAGTGGTTGTCCTGTCTCTCTCTCACTCTCTCTCTGAGTCAGTGTTTGTCCTGTCACTCTCTCTCCTGGTCAGTGTTTGTCTTGTCACTCTCTCTCTGGGTCAGTGTTTGTCCTGTCACACTCTCTCTCTCTCTCTCTCTCTCTCTGGGTCAGTGTTTGTCCTGTCACTCTCTGATCATTGCTTGTTCTGTCAAATCTCTCTCTGGGTTAGTGTTTGCCCTGTCACTTACTCTCTCTCTGGGACAGTGTTTGTTCTATCACTCTCTCTGGATAAGTGCCTGTCCTGTCACTCTCTCTCTGGGTCAGTGTTTGTCCTGTCACTCTCTCTCTCTCTCTGGGTCAGTGTTTGTCCTGTCTCTCTCTCACTCTCTCTCTGAGTCAGTGTTTGTCCTGTCACTCTCTCTCTTGGTCAGTGTTTGTCTTGTCACTCTCTCTCTGGGTCAGTGTTTGTCCTGTCACACTCTCTCTCTCTGGGTCAGTGTTTGTCCTGTCTCTCTCTCACTCTCTCTCTGAGTCAGTGTTTGTCCTGTCACTCTCTCTCTTGGTCAGTGTTGTCCTGTCACTCTCTCTCTCTGGGTCAGTGTTTGTCATGTCTCACTCACTCTCTGGGTCAGCGTTTGTCCTGTCACTCTCTATCTGGGTCAGTGCCTGTCCTGTCTCCCTCTCTCTGGGTCAGTATTGTCCTGTCTCTCTCTCGGTCAGTGTTTGTCTTGTCACTCTCTCTCTTGGTCAGTGTTTGTCTTGTCACTCTCTCTCTGGGTCAGTGTTTGTCCTGTCACTCTCTCTCTGGGTCAGTGTTTGTCCTGTCTCACTCTCTCTCTGGGTTAGCGTTTGTCCTGTCACTCACTCTCTGGGTCAGTGTTTGTCCTGTCACTCTCTCTCTGGGTCAGTGTTTGTCCTGTGTCACTCTCTCTCTCTGGGTCAGTGTTTTGTCCTGTCACTCTCTCTCTGGGTCAGTGTTTGTCCTGTCACTCTCTCTGGGTCAGTGTTTGTCCTGTCACTCTCTATCTAGGTCAGTTCCTTTCCTGTCACTCTCTCTCTGGGACAGTGTTTGTCCAGTCTCTCTCTCTCTCTCTCGCTGGGTCAGTGTTTGGCCTGTCACTCTCTCTCTGGGTCAGTGTTTGTCCTGTCACTCTCTATCTGGGTCAGTTCTTTTCCTGTCACTCTGTCTCTGGGTCAGTGTTTGTCCTGTCACTTACTCTCTCTCTGGGACAGTGTTTGTTCTATCACTCTCTCTGGATAAGTGCCTGTCCTGTCACTCTCTCTCTGGGTCAGTGTTTGTCATGTCACTGTCTCTCTCTCTGGGTCAGTGTTTGTCCTGTCACTCTCTCTCTCTCTCTCTCTCTGGGTCAGTGGTTGTCCTGTCTCTCTCTCACTCTCTCTCTGAGTCAGTGTTTGTCCTGTCACTCTCTCTCCTGGTCAGTGTTTGTCTTGTCACTCTCTCTCTGGGTCAGTGTTTGTCCTGTCACACTCTCTCTCTCTCTCTCTCTCTCTCTCTGGGTCAGTGTTTGTCCTGTCACTCTCTGATCATTGCTTGTTCTGTCAAATCTCTCTCTGGGTTAGTGTTTGCCCTGTCACTTACTCTCTCTCTGGGACAGTGTTTGTTCTATCACTCTCTCTGGATAAGTGCCTGTCCTGTCACTCTCTCTCTGGGTCAGTGTTTGTCCTGTCACTCTCTCTCTCTCTCTGGGTCAGTGTTTGTCCTGTCTCTCTCTCACTCTCTCTCTGAGTCAGTGTTTGTCCTGTCACTCTCTCTCTTGGTCAGTGTTTGTCTTGTCACTCTCTCTCTGGGTCAGTGTTTGTCCTGTCACACTCTCTCTCTCTGGGTCAGTGTGTGTCCTGTCTCTCTCTCACTCTCTCTCTGAGTCAGTGTTTGTCCTGTCACTCTCTCTCTTGGTCAGTGTTGTCCTGTCACTCTCTCTCTCTGGGTCAGTGTTTGTCATGTCTCACTCACTCTCTGGGTCAGCGTTTGTCCTGTCACTCTCTATCTGGGTCAGTGCCTGTCCTGTCTCCCTCTCTCTGGGTCAGTATTGTCCTGTCTCTCTCTCGGTCAGTGTTTGTCTTGTCACTCTCTCTCTTGGTCAGTGTTTGTCTTGTCACTCTCTCTCTGGGTCAGTGTTTGTCCTGTCACTCTCTCTCTGGGTCAGTGTTTGTCCTGTCTCACTCTCTCTCTGGGTTAGCGTTTGTCCTGTCACTCACTCTCTGGGTCAGTGTTTGTCCTGTCACTCTCTCTCTGGGTCAGTGTTTGTCCTGTGTCACTCTCTCTCTCTGGGTCAGTGTTTTGTCCTGTCACTCTCTCTCTGGGTCAGTGTTGTCCTGTGTCACTCTCTCTCTGGGTCAGTGTTGTCCTGTGTCACTCTCTCTCTGGGTCAGTGTTTTGTCCTGTCACTCTCTCTGGATCAGCGTTTGTCCTGTCACTCTCTCTCTCTGGGTCAGTGTTTTGTCCTGTCACTCTCTCTGGATCAGCGTTTGTCCTGTCTCTCTCTCTCTGGGTCAGTGTTTGTCATGTCTCTCTCTCTCTCTCTCTCTGGGTCAGTGTTTGTCCTGTGTGTCTCTCTCTGGGTCAGTGTTGTCCTGTCACTGTCTCTGTCCGGCTGCAGTGTTGTCAAACCTGAATCTTTTCCGTCCCACAGGATGGAGACGCATGCGCCTGTATCAGTGTGCTGGGGACGGGCTGAGGTGCTGCTGGAATGTGAGCTGAGAGCATTGTGAGACGGCCATGTCTCTGTGTCAGAGCCTGGGAAGGAGCACAATTCCGTGAGAAGGTGTACCTGGCAATGAAGAGTTTTACCGCAGAATGTGCAGGAGAGGTAGTAGGAGGCGTGTCTGGTGCCTTTTACTCTGCTGTGCTTTTGTTTCACTGGTAAGTCGGCTGAACTATTGTGACTATCTTCCACTTCCTTGTGGGTCATGTTGCAAAAACAGCCTGAACAGAGTTCAGGTTCAAAGTATGCTTGATTTATCAATGCTCCTGTTATGTTTTATTTTGTTAAATTAGGCACATTTTGCTGCTAAATTAACATTCGCAGAGTCAGGCATGCAATTAGAAAGTGTTGGAAAGGAAAGGTCTGCTTTATCTCCACAGATTCTGATGATCTCCTAAGCTTTGTCTAGCAATTTCTGATTTCCAGCAACCGCAGTTTATTTTTATGTTCAGACCCCAGCTAGATCATTCGGACCGAACAGTGACCTGATATCCTTTGATGTACCCGAGTTAATTTCGACAAACATTAAACCTCCCAACGCGGCCAGAGCTGCAGCTTTTGTTTCTAAGTTTGATCCATAGTAGATTGGATTTAAGAGTATAAGTTTTTCTCGAGATTGGCAAAAGTCATTCAAAGTTACTTCACTAGCTGAAAATGGCTTTTATTTGAGGAGGTGAAAGATGCTCTGTGAATGCACTTCTACCCCCCCTCGTTTTTCTGTATCATTTTCAATTCATTGCATGTAACCATCCAGGTCAGACAGAATAGGCAGGAGCCTTCCTGAATTTGATTCTGGGGACACTCAGTATCCGTACATCTGCTCTCGCGAGAGGAAATAAGTTTTGCATTACATGGTGTGAACGACACAACACCAGGTTATAATCCAACCGGTTTAGTTGAAAATACAAGCTTGTACCTGGTGTTGTGATTTTTAATTTTGTCAACTGCAGTCCAACCCTGGCACCTCCACTTCATAAGAACTGAAGCTGCAAATTGTAATCTGACTGAAATTCTATTTAACTGTTAGCAATTAGAGTTAGAGACAATGCATGAATACGCTATTATTTGTTGTGCTCGGGGTTTGTTTTCTGTGATTAGAAGCTCTTCCCATCAGTAAATCCAGTTGTACTAGTTACCGTTTCTTTGATTTTTGTCTGTGTGATTTTTCATCTGTTGTGATAGTGAAATTGTTGACTTTGGACTCTCTGGGTGGCTCCCTGTTTATTACAAAGTACGTAATTAGATGTTTGTGTTTCTCCATAAATCATGGTTTCTGCTTACGGCCAGAGTCCCCCATTCTCTTTTAAAGATTTTTCTATTATAGGATCTTTCAATGCACGTTCTGATAGCCACAAGCAATTTACACTTCACATTGCATCCATTTCTATGTTCCTATTAACTGAGTTGTAAGAATGTATGTTCTTGAAACTCTTAAGATTTTTTATTTTGGCTTTTGGAGTATGAACTTTATTTTATATCACTTTGATTCAAGCTGTGGTAATAATACTTAATACTAAATTGTGGCTATAATAAAATTGAGGAAAGCTACTTAAGAGATGATGGTGGCTAGCCAATGGCAACTTTTTAAAGCACATGGATTAACAGCCAAAATTCATTCTTCCTATCTAGTACAAAACTAAAATGGGAAAGATGGCCTAATTATGTTGAACAATGGGAAATAAGGATAGGACTAGATCCAGGGAAGGTGTATACAATTTGATCAAATGTAGTAGAGGACTGGGAACAGTTCAGATTTTAGCAAAGGACAGTGTTACGTATCTGTGTAGGTATGGTGGACTGTCACTGAGCATCTGATCACATGACAGTGACATCATCAGTCATTTTGAACTGGGAAACATTCCTGATGAAGGGCTTATGCCCAAAATGTCAAGTCTCCTGCTCTTCAGATGCTGTCTGATCTGCTGTACTTTTCCAGCACCACACTTTTCAACTCCGAGTCTCCAGCATCTGCAGTCCTCACTTTCTGTCAGAGAAACAGCTTAGTCTAACTTTACTGCCTGGAAACATTCCCATCATAACGCTCCTGCTGTTTAATCTTCAGCTTCTTGGCTCCTCTTGGAGTAACACATAAGAATTGATGAAAACAGAGAAAATAGAGTACGAGAGTAACCTTTTGGGCAACTTTCAAACTGATTTTAGAAGCTTCTATAGGTATTTGAAGCGAAAGAAATAGTGAAGTCAAATGTAAGTCCCTTATAATGAAAAATAGTGGAACTTAGAAAGGGGAACAGAAAAATGGCAGGCCAATCCAATATATATTTTCGTTCTGTCTTCACAAAAGAAGACACAAATCACATCGTGGGCGGCACGGTGGCACAGTGGTTAGCACTGCTGCCTCACAGCACCTGAGACCCGGGTTCAATTCCCGACTCAGGTGACTGACTGTGTGGAGTTTGCACGTTCTCCCCGTGTCTGCGTGGGTTTCCTCCGGGTGCTCCAGTTTCCTCCCACAGTCCAAAGATGTGCGGGTCAGGTGAATTGGCCATGCTAAATTGCCCGTAGTGTTAGGTAAGGGGTAAATGTAGGGGTATGGGTGGGTTTCGCTTCGGCGGGTCGGTGTGGACTTGTTGGGCCGAAGGGCCTGTTTCCACACTGTAAGTCTAATCTAATCCCAAAATGTTGACGAACACTGGGTCTGTAGAGAGGGAGGATCTGGAGGAAATCACTATTGGTAAGGAAATGATATTGAGGAAATGGATAGCATCATAGGACAGTATTTCTGCAGGCCTTAACAATCTACATCCCAGATTATTTAAGGGAGTGGCTCCAGAAATAGTGGTTGCATTGGTGGTCATCTTTCAAGATTTTATAAACTCTGGAACAGTTGCTGTGCATTGCAAGGTAGCTGATGTAACCCTTCGCTTTAAAAAAGGGGGTAGCGAGAAAACAGGAATTATCAACTAGCCTGATATTGATAGTAGGGATAACACTAGAGTCTGTTTAAAAAAAAAATTTAATAGCAGAGCACTTGACAGAATTGCACAAAATCACTTTGGATTTAAGGATGGGAAATCAGGCTTGACAATTTTACTGGAATTTTTTGAGCAAATAAAGGGAAAGTCAGTGGATGTTTACTTGGAATTTCAGAAAGCATTCAATAAAGGCCAACAGAAGAAATGAGTGTGTATAATTAAAGCACATGGGATTGAGAGTAATGTTTGATATGGAGAGAGAACTGGTTGGCAGAGGAGGAACTGAGAGTGGGAATAAATGGGTGTTTTTCTGAGTGGTAGGCAGCATCTAGTGGGCTGCCACATGGATCCTAACTTACATGTGTTTTAGATGAGGGAACTAAATGCAATATCTCCAAATTCACCTATGATACAAAGCAGTGAATGAAGGTGAGCTGTGTGGAGGATGTAGAGATGCTTCATTGTGATTTGGGCTGAGTGATTGGGCAAAAGTAAGTCGGGTGAAGTATAATCTGGTTGGATGTGAGGTAATCCACTTTAACAGCAAGTTAGATTATTAGCTGAATGGTGATAGTTTGGGAAATGGGAGGTGCATTGAGACCTGTATGACCTTGTACACCAGGTACTGAAAGTCAGCATACAGGAGCAGCAAGTGAAGAAGGCCAGTGGGATGTTGGCCTTCATTGTGAGAGGATTCATGTCCAGGAGCAGGGAAATCTTGTTGCAATTGTGTTGGGTCTTGTTGAGTTCGCACTGGGAGTATTGTGTCCGGTTTTGGTCTCCTGATCTGAGGATGGATGTTCTGTTCACGGAGAAAGTACAATGAAAGAGTACCAGACTGATTCCTAGGATGCCATGGCTGATACATGAAAGGAGATAATGTGAGAGAATTTAGAATGTGAAAGTTTCTCATAGAAACCTATAAAATTCTAACAGGACCAGACATGGTAAATGCTGGAAGGATATTCCTGATGACTGGACAGTCCAGAAACAAGAGTCACAATTTAAGGAAACAATGTTGGCCATTTAAGATTGAGATGAGGAGAAATTTGTTACCCAGAGAGTGGTGGGCCAATGAAAGTCACTGCCACAGAGTGCAGTCAAAGACAAAACACTATTATTTCAAAGAGGTGTTGGACATAGCACTTGGGGGGATAACTGGGAACAGGATGATCAGCCATGATCATATGCATGGTGAGCAGCTTTGAAGGGCCGAATGGCTTACTCCTCCTATTTTCTACGTTTTTCTGTCAATCAATGTTGTAAGGAATGTTTCCTGCTGTAGGCAGGAGAGCTATTTTATTACCTTTGTTTGGTAATACAATTTCAAGAACATGCTAACAAAAGTCAATTGTAATGTTCACTTGGTACTGTGGCCTTGCATATATTGCAATGCATGTTCTTCTGCTATTACAGAGCATGGACTAAAAAGCACCCTTTTAAAATAACTTTAAAAAGAACATATTTTTGACACTCTGCCACTATTCTTGCCAATAATTTACTTATAACCTGGGTGGTTCTGGATTTAGGTTACAAGCATTAAAGGAACTTTTGTACGTGTGAGACTCCAGAGAGAGATCTCTGACATTAATGTTATTTGGACAAATACCTTAGTTGGAAAATTAATAACCACTGTACACTTCCATTACATCTGAAGTAAACAGTATGGTGTAAAATTTCTTCCAGATCATATAAGTTCAAAATATTGCAACTGCCATTGCAGTTTCAATAATAATCTCTGCCTTTCTGTTTGAATATGGATATTTTGGTGATTGAGATTATATTGTTGTACGAAGTATTGGAATTATCTAAGCGGTGACTTATTAATTGTCCACAGTACAGTAATGTCATTTAAAGCAATGTAATGTGCAAAGTAGGATTTGATTTTAGATCAAATTTAGATTTTGCTTTAAATCAGATCGTTTTTTTTTACATTAAAATAAACTTGCACAATAACTAGACCATCCCAAACAATTAATTTCAGTTGTTTCAGACACATTATGTCCTGTTTCTGTTCAGTAGTGGAGATGCTTTCAGGTATTTGATTGATAATAGGCACTTCTTCCTTGTGTGTTATTGAAATGGTTAGCGTACATCACATTTACTCTGCATACCTCAATGTCTTATTCAATAGAGCTTAGTAAGTTTAGTAAGCTTAGTAAGTAAGCTTAGTAACTGCAATGGCAGTTGCAATATTTTAAACTTGTATGATCTGGAAGAAATTTTACACCATACTGTTTACTTCAGATGTAATGGAAATGTACAGTGGTTATTAATTTTCCAACTAAGGTATTTGTCCAAATAACATTAATGTCAGAGATCTCTCTCTGGAGTCTCACACGTACAAAAGTTCCTTTTGTGGGCGGCACGGTGGCACAGTGGTTAGCACTGCTGTCTCACAGCGCCTGAGACCCGGGTTCAATTCCCGACTCAGGCGACTGACTGTGCGGAGTTTGCACGTTCTCCCTGTGTCTGCGTGGGTTTCGTCCGGGTGCTCCGGTTTCCTCCTACAGCCCAAAGATGTGCGGGTCAGGTGAATTGGGCATGCTAAATTGCCCGTAGTGTTAGGTAAGGGGTAGATGTAGGGGTTTGGGTGGGTTGCGCTTCGGCGGGTCGGTGTGGACTTGTTGGGCCGAAGGGCCTGTTTCCACACTGGAAGTAATCTAATCTAAGTCATTTATATAATTCTTTGGAGACAAATTTTCATAAGTTCATAAGATACAGGACCAGAATTAGGCCATTTGGCCCATCGAGTCTGTTCCGCCATTCGATCATGACTGATATGTTTCTCACCCCCATTTTCCTGGTTTCTTTCCCAATAACCCATTACCAATTAAAAATCTGTCGAACTCCTTAAATTTACTCACTGTCTCAGCATCCAGTACACTTTGGGGTAGCAGATTCCACAGATTCACATCCCTTTAGGTGAAGTAGTTCCTCCTCAACTCTGTTTTAAATTTGCTACCCCTTACATTAAGACTATGACCTCTTGTCCTAGAACATCCACACTAAGAAGCATCAGCTCCATATCTATTTATCTACACCTTTTATCATCTTGAATACCTGAATTTGATCTTCCCTCATTCTTCTGAATTCCGGGGAATATAGGCCGAAACTATTCAATCTGTCTTCATACAACAAATTCCTCATATCTGGGATCAATCTAGTGAACTTCCTCTGAATTGCTTCCAATGCTACTACTTCCCTCAAATAAGGTGACCAAAACTGTGCACAGTACTGCAGGTGGGGTCTCACCAGTGCCTTGTATAGTTGCATCAATACTCCCTTACCTTTTATGCTCTATTCCTTTAGCAACATTCCATTCACTTTCTTTATTACCTGCTGTATCTGCATGTGAGTTTTCTGTAACTCATGAATGAGGGCATCCAGATCCCTCTGCACTGGAGCACCCTGAAGTCTTTCCCCATTAAGATAATAAGTGGCCTTCCCATAAAATGCACAACCTCGCACTTATCCATGTTAAACTCCATCTGCCACATTTTAGTCCACTTTCCTAACCTACCTATATCCTGTGGTAAAGTTCTTATTTCCTCATTGCGATTTACCGTCCTGCCTACTTTTGTGACATCTGCAAATTCGGTTATAGAGCCTTCTATCCCGATATCCATGTCATTAAAATAGGTTGTAAATAGCTGCTGTTCAAGGACCGAACCCTATGACACCCATTAGTTACATTTTGCCATCCACCAAAAAAGCCCATTATCACAACTCTGTCTTCTGCCCAGCAGTCAGTCATGTATCCAAGCTATTAAATTACCCCTAATCCCATATGATCCAACCCTGTAAATTAACCTGTTGTGAGGCACCTTATCAAATGCCTTCAGGAAGTCCAGATATATTACATCTACAGGATCCCCATTATCCACTTTGCTTGTTACATCTTCGAAGAATTCTAGAAATTAGTCAAACATGATTTGTCCTTCATAAAACCATGCTGACTTTGATTAGTGTTTTGATTTGCTAAATGTCCTCATACTGCTTCCTTGATAATGGATTCCAATGCTTTCCCAACAACAGATGTTAAAATAACTGCTCTGTACTTTCCCACATATTGCCTGTCTCCCTTTTTGAATAAGGGCATTACATTTGAATTTTTTCAATCCATGGGAACCTTTCCAGTATCCAAGGGAATGTGGAATATTGTAACCAATGGTTAAAATTTTCATTCCAGTATTGTTTAAATTATTACTTTCCTTCATTCCTTTTTCTCAGATTGAATTTTATATATAACCTTAGCTATCAGACCATACTGCAAACTCTAATGTTTCCGTGCATTATAATCCCGAGCATCAAGCTCTTGTCTGAAGCCATCTTTTGCTTATCACTATTCTCAATATCACATGTTTTCATCTCCACCAGTACCTGGCTTCACGTTAATGTGTACATCATAATAAGAGATAATGATATTTGAATATGTCACTTACCATTTTCCTTACTATAAACTGTTTTTAATCATGAGTGCATGCATTTTCAACGTTGTGCTGGTAAGAAACAGCAGCTTGCCTTTGTTGCTGGCATTGAAGTTTATATTTTTGAAGATGTAGCACATTTAGTGCCGTCGATTCATTATACGAGTGAAGCTTGTTTTCAGAAGTAGCGTTAAGCGGTTCATGATTGCTTTCCACATTAGTTTTCTTTCAAAAGGAATTTGGTTCATATCTGTTCATAATCGATACATGGTACAGAGAGACAGAAAGGATATTTAACAGGTCCCCTCGCAGCTGTTGGACTTCATCCTCATTTCTCAAAATCCGTCACTCGCCGTGCCCCATTCATGCCATTTCATGCCCCAAAGTATACCATGGGCTTGTCATGCTCTGTGTTAGGCTGTGACATTTTAGAGACAAAAAAGCTGCAGATGCTGGAATCCAAGGTAGACAAGTAGGAGGCTGGAAGAACACAGCACGCCAGGCAGCGTCAGGAGGTGGAGACGTCCTGCTAAACTTTCCACTCTGTTTAAAGGAAACATTTCTATTACAGGGCAAAAAAAAGTCAATCTTCTAGACCCTTTAAAGTTTCAACAGCTGAAACTGCAGGCATTTGGAACCTCTTCACAATGTTTACTTGCACAAGGTTAAATTGACAGTAGAGATCAGCCAACCAGACCTGTCAATTAAACCAGGGGCTTAGGTGCTTCAACAGAGTAATGGATATCTGTTCTGTAAACCAGGAATATATAATGAGTTTGACTGAAGGCCCAGATATCTGTCGCCATGTTATGGGGTCAAACAGGAAAGTGGAGTTGATAATACTTTCAGATCAATCACAATATAATCTTGCGGTAAATGGTACTCCAGTTTCCTCCCACAATCCAAAGTTGTGCAGGTCAGGGTGAATTGGCCAAGCTACGTGGCCCATAGTGTTAAATGCATTAGTCAGGGGTAAATGTAGGGAAATGGGTCTGGGTGAGTGACTCTTTGGAGGGTTGGTGTAGACTTGTTGGGCTGAAGGGCCTGTTTCCACACTGTAGGGAATCTAGATTGTTGTATTGTAGTAACATCTGAGTTAATGCCATTCCACTTTGATTTGCTTAACAGAATATTGGTCTATCAGTAATGCTTCTCTTGATTTATATGCAACTTTGATCTCTCTTGTGCAGGTTTGCTTACACTTTTCTTTAAATGAAGTGTCCATTTCAACATTACCCGGTCATGCATTTAAGGACAACTCAGTCATTGTAAGTATTATAGTGGCTTGGCATATGGGTTACATTATTCATGAGTTATCTAACTGTGAATATCTGTTTAGGAAGCACATCTATTTTTATCTCAATGTTCATCTATTTCACATCAAAGTTACTCACTGCCTGTGAAGTGGGAATTTCAGAGAGGTGCAACAGGGCACTAAAAGTTTCCGTATTTTTTCCATTAATTTGTTATTTGATGGGCTTTGGTGAAAACAGCAAGCTAATTTATTTTGCTGTGGGTGAACCTGCACGTGGATTCTCTGAGATCAACTTGTTTATGCTGCACAGAATAATACAAAAGTAATGACAATGCTCAACTTACCCCACTCCACAACATTGGCTTGGCCTTAAACTGACTTGCGAAATCCTGTGAATGTGAATCAGTGATATATCTGGCACAATGACTCCGATAGTTTTCTTCAAATATTTGTCCTTCACTGTCTGCTGCAATTGTTCCCTTCTGCTTTCCCTCTATCTGTTAGACTGTAAAGATCACGTAAACCTGAAGGTTTCCTTCCAGCATCTATGAGGTTTAGTCTAGTTTTCCAAGTTTGGCACTTTTCCACCACAAGAGTATAAAAACTAGGAGCAGAGTAGTCCATTGGCCCATTGAGTCCACTCTGCCATTCAGTGAGTTCAAGGCTAATCTGATGACCCTCAATGTTACTTTTCTGCCATATCCACATAATTCTTGATTCCCTCAATGATTAGAAAAGTACCTCAGCCTCAAATATATTCAACAACTCAACCTTGACAGCCCTTTACAGTTGGTGAATCTGCAGTGATTGTAATGAGGTCAGCCAGGTGGACCTCAGAATATGGGTTCCCTGATTGGGCCAGATTAACAGCCCGAAACAGGAAGCCCTGACTGACAGATAAAACGGGAGTGTTAGACATCCTGTTCACTTTGAGAGCTGGATCAGTGTGACGGTAAATAAATGTGACCTAGTGGTGAGATACAAGCCTCCACAGAGTTTTGTCACCATCCTCTTAAAGAAAAGAAATTCCTCCTTATCTCTGTCTTAACTGGTGGTCCCTTATCATGAGATTACTTGTTTATGGTGCACAGAATATACAAAAATAGTAACAACGCTCAACTTACCCAACTTCACAACATTGGCTTGGCTTAAACTGATTGTCTAAACCCCTCTTGTCCTAGACCTTCCCACAAGGGAAACCACCTCTCCACATCTATCCTATTAAGCCCACTAAGAAACGTAAATGTTTCGATCAGGTCTCCTCTCGTTCGTCTGGAGTCCCATGAGTAGAAGCCCAATCTACTCAGCCTGTCTTCATAACAAAATCACTCCATGTTTGGGATCAACCTAGTGATCTTCTCTAGATTGTCTCCAATGCTGTTGTATCTGTCCTTACATAACGGGATTAAACTGCTCTCAGTATCCCACCTGTGGTCTGAATTGTCCCTTGTATAGTTTTGCAAAGCCTCTTTGTTTTTCTACTCTATTCCCTTTGAAGTAAAAGTCTGTATTCCATTAGGCAATTGGATGCATTTATGCGACAGGCACTAGAATTAAGTCTCAAATCCCTCTGTACTGCAGCTTTGAGTAGACTTTCCCTACTTAAATAATATTCAGCTGTTTTATTCATCCTGCTAAAATGCATACCTCACACTTCCCTACATTATAGTGCATTGTTAAGCTATTGCCCACTCACTTAACTGGTCTATATCCCTCTGCAGATTTTGTTTTATTCTTGTTACTTGCCTTCTCACCTATTTTTGTCTCATCTGCAAACTTGGCATAAGTTGGCTAGAAGGCCTTTGATAAGGTGCTGTACCAGAGGCTGCTAAATAAGATGGAGCCCAGGGTGTTAGGGGCGAAGTACAGGCATGGATAGAGGAGTGGCTGACTGGCAGAAAGCAGAGATGTGTATAAAGGGGTCTTTATCAAGATGGCAGCTGGTGACTGGTGGAGTGCCACAGGAATCAGTGTCGTGAACACACTATTCACATTATGTGTGAAAAATCTGGGCAAAGGAACTGAGCATTGTTGGTAAGTTTGAAGATGACACCAAGATTGGTGGAGAGACCGGTAGTATTAAGGAAGCAGGGATGCTGCAGATGGACTTGATGTTGCTAGGAGAGGGGCAAAGAAGGGTCTGATGGATTACAAAGTGGGAAAATGTGAGGTGATGCACTTTGGTCGGAAGAATAGAGGAATAGACTATTTTCCAAATAGGGAAAGGTTTTGAAAGTCAGAATGACAGGAACTTGGGAGTCATAGTTCAGGATTGTCTTAAAGCTAACATGCAGGTCAATTGGCAATTAGGAAGGCAAATGCAATGTTAGTATTCATTTCAAGAGGGCCAGAAAATAAGAGCAGCGATGTATTGCTGAGGCTGTTTAGGGTTAATGAAGGATGTGCTTGCTTTGATGGGGGTCCAAAAGAGGTTTAAAGAAATGATCCCAGATAGAAAGAGTAATGTGAGGAGTGGTTGAGGACTGTAGGCCTGTGTTCACTGGAATTTAGAAGGATGAGAGGGGAACCTCATTGAAACTTGGGGAATACTGAGAGGTCTGGATAGAGTGGATGTGGAGAAGATGTTTCTGCTTGATGGAGAGACTAGGACACGAGGGCACAGCATCAGAGGGAAGGGACAACCTTTTTAGAACTGAGATGAGGAGGAATTTCTTCCGTAAGAGAGTAGTAAATCTTTGGAACTCATTGCTAAAGAAGACTGTGGATGCCAATTCATTGACTGACATAGGTTCTTGGCAAAAGTGAGTACTGCAGTTCCTGCTCCTCGGATACTGCCTGACCTGCTGTGTTTTTCCAGCACCACTCTAATATAGATAGGTTCTTTATTAGTAAGGGGATCAAAGGTTATAGGGAGAAGGCAGGAGAATGGGATTGAGGACTGTATTAGGAGGAGAAAGTGAGGTCTGCAGATGCTGGAGATCAGAGCTGAAAATGTGTTGCTGGAAAAGCGCAGCAGGTCAGGCAGCATCCAAGGAGCAGGAGAGTCGACATTTCGGGCGTAAGCCCTTCTTCAGGAATGAGGAAAGTGTGTCCAGCAGGCTAAGATAAAAGGTAGGGAGGAGGGACTTGGGGGAGGGGCGATGGAGATGCGATAGGTGGAAGGAGGTCAAGGTGAGAGTGATAGGCCGGAGTGGGGTGGGGGCGGAGAGGTCAGGAAGAAGATTGCAGCTTAGGAAGGCGGTGCTGAGTTCGAGGGATTTGATTGAGACAAGGTGGGGGGAGGGGAAATGAGGAAACTGGAGAAATCTGGTTGGAGGGTTCCTAGGCGGAAGATGAGGCGTCTTCCTCCAACCGTCGTGTTGTTATGGTCTGGCGATGGAGGAGTCCAAGGACCTGCATGTCCTTGGTGGAGTGGGAGGGGGAATTGAAGTGTTGAGCCACGGGGTGGTTGGGTTGGTTGGTCCGGGTGTCCCAGAGGTGTTCTCTGAAACGTTCCACAAGTAGGCGGCCTGTCTCCCCAATATAGAGGAGGCCACATCGGGTGCAGCAGATGGCAATAGATGATATGTGTGGAGGTGCAGGTGAATTTGTGGCGGATATGGAAGGATCCCTTGGGGCCTTGGAGAGAAGTAAGGGATTGTATTAGCCATGTTAGAATGATAGAGCAGTCTTGATGTACCTCACGGCCTAATTCTGCTGTTCTGTCTTATAGTGTGCAGCACGTTCACTTCCATTATCTGAGTCATTGATAATTGTATATAATCGTGGCCCGAGCACTAATTCCTCTGGCATTTTATTAGTTAGTTTGCCATCTTGAAAATGTCCACTTTATCCCAACTCTGAATCTATTAGTTTGCCAAGCCTCTAGCTGTGTTAATGTACTACCCCAATCTTATGAAGTAGCTTTATGTATGGAAACTTATTGAACACCTTTTGGGAGTTACATAATTTCCCTAATGTTGTCATCTGGAAGTATGAATTCAACATTCACATATTGAGATTTTTAATATATCTTCTAACACAGCAGTTATTGTAACTGCTTCTGGAGCTGAGTTGGATGAGACAAAAGCTATTCCAAATTAATGTTAGCAGAACTGATACCAACCTTTTTGCCTTCTGTACACAATTTGTACTACTGACTATCTATACCGAACCCCTCACACAGTTATCACCTAGGGTTGAGCCCTAGCGTATTGTGTGATCTTGAGCTTCACTTAGTCTCCCATTTCTGATCTGTCACTTTCTTTCACCACAGCAGTGTCTGCTCTGACTCTATTGCCTGCTGTTCTGCCAAAATCCTAAGTCATGCTTTTATCACCTTCCTTTCTTGTAAAATTTCTGCTCTTCATAAATGCAAATTTCTAGAACACTATAAGAATTGGAGAAGTTGGCCAACATTGGAAAACTAGCAGATGCAAATAGGAGCACAAAAATAACTTGGAATGAGATCCATGCAGTGATGTGAAGCTGAGGATATTGGATGGCTCTTGGCGTATAGCTAACCAGTGGAACTAGACATTTGCAGATATAATGGAATCAGCTCGCTAACGCAGTATAGACTCTGATTTGCTCAACATGGGCATCTTGTGTTTAAACACTATAGAAAATACCAATTAAAAAAAAATAGAAGTTGAGAGGTCAGGTGATCGTTCCATGAATGACATAATACATGGATTTTCATGAGGTCTGGAATGCTAGCCAGCACGTCTGGACAAATGATTAATCTGTAGGAAAGGTTTATTACCTTTTAACGTGGCATTACCCAAATAACTACAGAAACTAATTTGCAACGGGTCTGCAACATTCATGGCTTCAGAATATGATTCCAAAAATAAAAGTTTGGAGAAACCCCAATCTATTACAAGGACATTGAAATGGATGAAACTTAAACACTATTGTGTGCCAGTGGCCAGGCCATCAGAGTGGGCAATGAAAAATAGATACACTCATGCCAAAAAACAGGTTTCTGCTGAGGGACATTTAATAAGATGCATCTATTGAGCAAATGGGACAACAATGATTGAGATCAGCAAATTCACTGCTCCTGTGTTAAATTGATCAGCTGGCAGAGAATCTGGGCTAGTCTTTTACCTACCTATTTGAAAAACTAAGCCAGTGCAGGGGTTCAACTGCACCTTGATTGTACTGAAAGCAGAGAAAGCTGGAACTGCAAGCAATAAGCCACTGCAAATTCATCTTCATAAATGCCCAACCTCTATTTCTTCAGTACATCGAAAAGGAATCTCACGCCTGGAACATTTCAAGCTGCTTTCTCAATAGAAGCGACTGTGACAATACATTGTTTGGACTTTAAGATCTAGGTGCATGCGTCCTGTTTAGGCATGTTACTTTCTCACACGTCTGCCTGTGAGAATGGCTGTTGTTGCAAATATATTTTGTGTTGAGTAAGAAATGCATTCTTTTTTTCTAAAAAAAACCCACAATGATTCTGTTTTTTGCATTCAGAGCACTCAGGTGGTTAAACACTGGGCAGAATTTTATGGGGGCCTGAATGATGAGGGCTATGCTGGAATGTGGTGGAATTGTGAGAGAAGTCCAGCGAAGGGTACCTTGATATCAGGAACAGCTTGCTGCATCTTTTAACTATGTTCTTTTGTGTTGAAGTGAGATTCTTGTTAGAAATTTTCAAGATGTTTATTAAGTGGCATTATTGTTTGTTAATGACCTTACTAACTGTACACCCAACTTCATTAATATACAGCTTCCCATCCTACCACCTGCTTCATACAGAGTAGTTGTTGAAGATTCTCAACATGGAAGTCAGAGTGGGTGCCTGACAACTTCAGGTCACTGCTGATGGCAAAGAGCAGTCATGGTGGTCAACCTGCAGCAGCAACCCAGGGCATCATCCAAAGGCACCAGCCTTTGGCATCCAATATTTGATAAACCCTTGTGACACCTTGCTGATCCTTTGCAGGATGTTTAGGAAGTATGAACCCACATTGCAGGGTGCACTGGCAATTAGCACTGAAAGACCCCTCTGCACAGGGACAAGAACCAGCTCATGGATTGGACTAGCCTGCATCTTAAGGCTGCCTGCTTGCTGTTCTAGTGTTTGCTCACTTAACGGCTGCCAGCATGTTTGCGACATCCATGCCTTACCTTACCTTACCCTTGTCATTCCTGTTAGTGCAATGGCACTTCTTACAGAACCTAAAGACTATCAATACTACCATATTGGTATTATCGTTTGCATGGAAACACAGGCTGCTTCTCAGTTGAGAAATATCTGAGGTGTGGGGAAATCTTGCTGTACAGTACATGGCATGTTTATTCATGCAAATGGCCATATCAGAAAACAGTGTGGGCAGGGTGTGGCAGACATGGGATGGCAGTCCAATTCCAGTCAAGGCAGGGCTGCTGTTGTCAGGGTGTCCCAGTACTGTCAGCTACTTTTTGTCTGCAAACATCCCAGTGATTTGACCACTGTCAGTTGTCTGCTTGAATCAGCCAGGGTCAGGGGATGTGCCTGACTACAGTCTGGAGAGAATGGAGAACATTCAGTTCTTCAGGTCATTACAAGCAGTCAGGAGAATTGTGTGTCTTCAGTTGAGAGCTGCAAATTAGCCTTCAGGGATCTGACCAGTCATGCTTAGGGTTGTTCTTCAGAGTCGACAAGAGGTTGGCTCAGTGGTTAACATTGTTGGCTCTCAGCACCAGGGACCCAGGTTCAGTTCCACCAAGTTACATCCAGCTGGAGGTGGGAGCACTCAGGCTGTGCGAGGGTCACCCGAACATTGTCAAACTTCACCAGGTCTTCCAAGACCAGGTGAGTGGGCGTGAGAAGCAAGCCCCCTCCCCGAACACTGCCTCCCCCCACCCCTCGATCCTATGCCCCTCCCCATCCCGTATCCACCTCCCACTCCTCTGCATCTGCACTCTCCCAATTTCTCACTCACCTCAACCCACCAGTTCCCTACACACCCACAAACACTCTAACCACAGCCCACCACTCACCCTCACTCAAAAAAAAAACTTGGAAGGATTCAGAAAAGGATGTTTGGAGGGTTTGAGCTACAGGGAGAGGTTGAACAGGCTGGGGCTATTTTCCTTGGAGTGTCGGAGACGGAGGGGTGACCTTATAGAGGTTTATAAAACCATGAAGGGCATGGATAGGGTGAACAGACAAGGTCTTTTCCCCAGGTTGGGGGAGTCCAGAACTAGAGGGCATAGGTTTTGGGTGAGAGGGGAAAATTTAAAAGGGACCTAAGGGGCAACATTTTCATGCAGAGGGTGGTGCGTGTATGGGGTGAGCTGCCAGAGGAAGTGTTGGAGGCTGGTACAATTTCAAAATTTAAAAGGCGTCTGTATGGGTATATGAATAGGAAGGGTTTGGAGGGATATGGGCCGGGTGCTGGCAGGTGGGCCTAGATTGAGTTGGGATATCTGGTCGGCATGGATGAATTGGATGGAAGGGTCTGTTTCTGTGCTGTACATCTCTATGACTATGACTCAGGCAGTGTCTGTGTGGAGTTTGCATGTTCTCCTTGTGTCTGTATGGGTTTTCTCTAGGGGTTCTGATTTTCACAGTCCAAAGATGTGCAGGTTAGATGGATTGTCCTTGCTAAATTACCTGTTGGTGTCCAGGGATGTGCAGGCTAGGTTGGCTAGCCATGGTAAATGCTGGGTTATACGGGTAGGGAGGGGTGGGTCTGGGTGACTCATTGAAGAGTTAGTGCAGACTTGATGGGCCAAATGGCCTGCTTTCCCACTGAAGGGATTCTAATCTAGATCTGGTGCAAATACAGTTCTGTGAGTCCATGTGTTGACCGATTAGGATGCTTCAGGGGCAAATGGAACCTCCTTTCGAAAAGAGGTTGAGGCAGTCAAAGCTCAGGTTGGGAAGTAAAAACAGACATATTTGTCAAGTTAGGGACAAGGACAGCGAAGATGGACAGTCACCGTACAAGGATGCTGTGTAAAACCGAGGGAATGGGTGACTATGGTATTGACCACCACCATGACATCCACAGGGAGACCATCAGTAAGATGCTATGTTGGGATTTGGAGCAAGGAGGGAAGTTGGAGGCAAAGTGCAATGTGATGGGTCTGCAGATGGTGGGAGATGGGCGGAAACGGGCTGTTGGGTAATGCGAGTTAAAGCTGGTCATGGAGGCTCTGGGAGATGGAGTTAACTTGAGCTCAGGGAGAGCCCGGTGCTGTTGATGTCCACCATAAGCTATGTTCATTGCCATCACTTACTGTTCTCTAGACGATAACTGCAACTGGAAGGTGGCTGGGAGAAAGCACAAGGTAGACCAAGTCAGTGTCAGTTTGATGGCTGAAAGCACAGGCTCCATTTCAGTCAGAGGCTGGGAGATTGTAAAGGTAAGTGCAGGAAGCATGCATTTGCAAACTGCAGCTACATTTAACTTCCAAGCATTTCATCGCTCCTTTGCAATGTATGTCAAATGAATGTCTTTTGGGTTTAAATGCTGGTCAAAGGCAATTTGCAAATGGCAAATACTTGTTTCTGTAATGTGTTGTTTACTCAGCCAGCGTGGCACCTTCACCGAATTGGTGTCCTCACTGATGCTGGAGAATGGCCTTTAGTTATTGGGACTTGGCATATCTCACCGTCTGGAGGAGGGTGTGCAACCCTGTTTGGCAGGGTAGGCCACCACTGACTGTTCTCAGTGATAAGAACCTGTTTTGCTTCTTATCTTCCCAACATCACCAGCAATCCACCCAGTCACTGGTGGGCTGGTGGTCACCATCTTCCTAATGAGGTGAGGGTGGATGCAGGAGAACCGGGCCCAGGAGCAGCAACAAACTCTCTCAGAGAGAGCTCACGGCAGCAGAAAGCATCAGCTTCCCAGGGGTCTGGAGTATATTCATCCTGACTCCATTTCCTGGGATGAGAGAGGCACAGGCTTCCTATGTCTGGGACACTGGTGGCATTATGCTGGATACTAGAATGGGAACTGAGGGCTGCTGGAGAGAGAGGCCATCCTCCCCTTCTGGTCATGAAAGTGACAACTGCTTTGAACATCAGTATGATTAGCTGCTTCTAACGATTCATAATTGACTTGTATGGGATCTCTCAATTGAGCACCAATAAATGTTTCAGGTTAGTGGCTGATACCACTTGTGCGAGATCACATTGATTTCCTGAGGAGGATGAGGACATAGGCAAATGGAGAGCTTCCTCCGTATCCAATCAGAATTCAGCTGCATTGGTGTTACTGGCCAGGCACAGCCTGATTGATTCAGAACTCCCATAGGTGACAGTCAGCTGCAGCAGACCATCATGGAAGATAAAAACGTAATTGGTCATCATCCAGCATCTGGTTTGTATTGTGGGAGTGACGTCTCTGTTAGGTTTGTTTTCATCACTGTAAATAAAAGTAAATCTTTGGAGTTGTCCAATTGCTTGTCTGTATGTGGTGATCCCCGACTGGAGTTTGACAAGATGCAGGTCCCCAGTACACACTGGGGACAGAGCAGCGGTGTCTTGGAGGTAGTAAGATAGAATGGACAGCTGAACTGTGTGACCGAGCAGTTATACAGTGGCTAGGGTGAGAGAATGGAGTTGGATGTGCGAGGGAGTGTAAGGTCTGTATTATCTGCCACAAGCAGCTAGGCTTGGTGGCTGCTCTGGCATTGTGTTGCCAGTGAAAGCCAATCCTGATTGCCACTGCATGTCTGGCTGCACAGGGTCCATTTGCACATGGTTGCCAGGGTGCTCTCAGTAGGTACCTGGCAAGTGGCAAGTTACTCTAGTAACAGCATGTGGTGTAGTTTGGTGAGAGAGCTGCCACAAGTGCTGGGTACTTGATTATTGAGTGGTGTTGGTAAGATGCGGTGAGTGAGCTCGTGGCAAGAAACCCTCAAAGATACTAAATTAGGACACTCAGCCCAAAAATGTAAAATTCAACCCAAGTATTGTCGGTCTTTGGTCAGTCAAAAGGTGCAAAATAAAAGATGAAGCATCGTATAATTTCTTCCCTATCTATAACAGGGTGCTGATGTCATCCCATTTATGACCAGCTCTATTCTTCTGCATGCTTTTAAAAATGTTGTTTTCAGATTCTCCTCATCCATGCTTTTCACCTCCTTCCTCCTTTATCCTTTGTCTCCTGTTTGGTGTGTGTTTGCTGTCTAACACTTTGAAAATATTGGAGCCATCTGTGAGGAATGAGTGCCACAAATAAATTGAAGATATCTACCTGTGAGCCATGTGCACAAGCTAAGTGCCTATTGATTTGCTGCTACTGTCACCAACATTGCTAATAGTAATACATTTACAAAGCAGCAGAGGGAGTACAATATTAATAAAGCGATATACTAAGTTAATCATTGGGATTCAGTTATGTTTGTGTGTTTAAACAGAGAGTATAATGGGCTGCAACATTGCTTTGTATTTTGGATATTTGGGTTTACTTTCAGTTCAGGCCACTTATTGCAAAACTCTGTGATTCTGAATATTATTCCCACCCTTCTCTTCTGTGAATTTGCTTGCAGATTAGTTGGATTGATATAGTTTACTGATGTCTGTTCTTGGGCAGCTAAAGACTATTTCTATTTTAAGTCTAAGAACTATCGAACACCCAATAGTGGCTGTAAAAATAACTCTGAGCTAGTTTCACGTATTTGCACCAAGACATCTAATTTGATGAGCAGATTATTGTCGGCCAACACCTCAAGAAAATGACAAGCGCAACATTTTTAGAAGTAGAATTTAAAACCATAACATTAAAGTAGGGTTATGTAATTAACATATAGAATTCCTGATGAAGGGCTTATGCCCGAAATGTCGACTCTCCTGCTCCTCGAATGCTGCATGACCGGCTGTGCTTTTCCAGCACCACACTTTTGACTCTGACCTCCAGCATCTGCAGTCCTCACTTTCTCCATAAGTAATTAATAATGCATTTTGGAAATTGGAATAAAAAGCACTTTACTAAAGAACTAAATTTATAAGACAAAATTATTTATATTTTATGCACACTGTCTGTATGTTGGTGAGAAAAAAACCCCTATCCATTTGTAAAATTTGTTTATTTTTAATGGAGAAGAATCCTTTATCTCTGAAATAGCAGTGACAGTGTTGTGGATAAATTAAACACTGTCTCCATAATTTATATGTCATGTTTGCTTCCTTAAAGTTGTTGGCAAATGTTGCTTACAATTCAATGAGCGTTTGCCACTTTTGGCTTTCTTTTAGATTGAGGATTGTTATGGAACAAATATTATTTTAAGTATTGAAACTGAAATGTTATATTTGTCCAGTGGTTGTGTTTAACTAGTATACTCTGTATTCCTTACAGTACAAACCAAGCCTTAGCAGAGTCAGCAGCGGGGCAAACTCCATCCAGTATGATGACACCTGCCCAGTTTTCAGGTTGCATTCAGATGAAGAGAGACCCTGGGAAGAGGTAGCATGTCGCCGAATGGATTTTGTACCAGGTTCTTGCCGCATCATGAAAGAGTTGTTTGCTGATAAAGAAACAGCTAACTGTTCCCACCAGTTGTCACATATGATTTGTGAGATGAAGGTATTTATTTTTATCAGTAATTCTGAAACTCTATGTGTATCCACCAGAAATCACAGAAAAGACTGTTTGTATTGCAGAACTAATGGAATGAATGAACAAGTTAAAAAACTGATTTGAAAACTGATTTGGGCGGCACGATGGTTAGTACTGCTGCCTCACAGCGCCAGAGACCCGGGTTCAATTCCCGACTCAGGCGACTGACTGTATGGAGTTTGCACATTCTTCCCGTGTCTGCGTGGGCTTCCTCCGGATGCTCCGGTTTCCTCCCACAGTCCAAAGATGTGCAGGTCAGGTGAATTGGCCATGCTAAATTGCCCTTAGTGTTAGGTAAAGGGGTAAATGTAGGGGAATGGGTGGGTTGCGCTTCAGTGGGTCGGTGTGGACTTGTTGGGCAAAAGCACCTGTTTCCACTCTGTAAGTAATCTAATCTAATCTAATTTAATCAAACCCTGGTCTATAATACAGGACAGCTAAGATTGAGAATACTGTAAGGGGGAGGAGCTAAATTAATGGCTGGATAATAGTAAAGAATGATAAAATGGATTCGGTAAGCAGTTATTTGATTGCTGCTGTGGGTACAATGGTTTGAATGGCCACTTATTGCAAAACTCTGACAAACTTGAGTTTTAAAATCCTGAAGATCACAGGAGGAGAAACTAAGGGAAATAAAGTTATGTTCTGATAGAGGAGAAAATGGATTCAGAGATCATACAATAAATCTCAATTTTAATGTGAAATTTGCATTAATGCTTGGTACTGGTCTATGCAAACTGCATGGATGCTTGAAACTGGCATCTTCTGGCTGTAGGCCATCTCTTAAAGAACCCACTGTATTAGCTAGAATATGTACAATATATGAACCTAGATTTCCTAACACTGAGGGACTACTGTACTGTCTCTGACCACAAAAGTGTAAGAACCATCCAAACCCTCAGGTCTTTGAGCTGTGCTGATTTCAGCCAGGGGTTTACTGAGAAGGTGTGAGAATTACACTGGACAGGCCCCTCAACACCAGAGATTCTTCTCTGTCTTCCTTCTCTTCCTCTCCCACCCCATCGTCATTCGCTGCCCAACGCTCTTCTGCTTGTTCTGCCAAAGTCACTTGTGATCATTGACTATTTGGGCTGAATTCATTTACAGGGGTTCTCCAGTTTAAATTGCTAGTTTGAAGAAAGGAAAGCAAAAGCGGAAAATATCTGTTTCGCATCAAATATTTCTTCAGGCATTATTAAGTAGTCTACTGAAATCAGATGAACAGTTCAAGATGTTTGTTCCCCAAGCCCATACTCTACAAGCTTTCTACTTTGTTTCTCTTTATTGTTTTGGAATACAACTTTTATCGGCAATATCAGCACTTGTCCCTCTTCATAAGATATAAAAGTAGAAGTAGACAATTCAGCTTGTCAATTCTGCTCCACCATCCAAAGAGATCATGGCTAATCTAACTTCCCTCAACTTCACTTACCTGTCTTTTCTCCCAAACTCCAGATTCCTGTACTAATTAAAAATCTGTCTAGCTGAGCCTTGAATATACTTCATGACCAACCTGAGCAATCCTCTACAGCAAGGAATCCCATAGATTTGCAACTTTCTGAGAAAAGAAATTCCTCCTCCATCTCTATCTTAATTTCAGAATGAGGAGTAACACATTGAGAATCTCCCACAGGCAGAAACCCTGCATCTATCCTGTCAAATCCTCTAAGAATCTTGTTTGTTTCAAGATGGTTTTCTGTCAACTGAGTACTGGCTCAATTTATTCGTCCTGTCCTCATAATAGAGTCCATCCATATCTGATGCCAGCCTAGTGAATCTTCTCTAGATTACCTGTAGTTACCATTGACCTGTATGGCTTGCTAGACTATTTCAGAGGGCAGATGCACATCGTCTGCATTGGACAGGGTCTCAATAAGAGCATAGAAAATAGAGGGAGGAGGAGGTCATTTGATTCCTCAAATCATCCTGCCATTCAACAAGGACATAGTTGATCTGTTCTAGACCTTTTGTACCAGCAGTTTTTTGCTCTCTTGATATTTCTAAAATCTATCTCCTCTTGCAGTAATTTCAGTGATCTAGCCTCTATACTTCTTTGGATAGAGAATTTCAGTTATTCAGTACTCTCTGATAGAAGAAATTCCATTGTATCCCAGTCTTGAATCTTGTTGGACAATTGATTTATCCCTAAAGGGCATTAGAGAACCAGATTAGGACATTCAATGATAGTTTCATGGTCACCAACACTGAGACTAGCTTTTATTTCCAGATTTATTGATTAATTGAATTTAAATCCCACCAACAGTTGTGATGGGACTTGAACCCATGTCCCAGAACAATAGCCTGGTCCTCTGGATTATGCTCCACCACAATGCCACCATCTCTGGTGACTAACTTGAACATTGCTGAAGAAAGCTTGGCAGTTAACAGTTCCATGATGCATTTTGCTGGAAACACTTCTACCAATCAGAGTCTACTTCTCAACCAGTCAGCACCCTCTAACAGGCAGCATGGATTGTTATCCCCTTTGAATTTGATGTTCTTGCAGTTCTGTCCTGATGTGTGCCAGACAAAAGGCTTTCACAGTCCATCTCATTTTTCAAAAATACTTAATTGTTTTGGTTCAATATTTGCTCACAAGATGAGATATCACTGGCTAGGCCAACATTTATTACTCATTCTTAATTGCCCTGGAGGAGATGAACTGCCTTCTTGAGCTAGTGCAGTTCTTGTAGTATAGGGACACCCTGTTAGTAAGGGAGTTCCTTGATTTTAATTCAGCAACTGCAAAGGAACAACAATATAATTCTGCATCATGATAGTGTGGAAGGGAACTTGGGAGTATTCTCGCGTATCTGCTACCCTTTCCTTTCTAGATAATAGTGCTCATGTGTTTGGTAGTTGCCATCATAAGAAATAGGTACAGAAGTCGGGCCTTCAGCCCCCCAAACCTGCTGGGCCATTCATTAGGATCATGACACGACTCACATGCTTTATCCCCATTTCACCTTGTTATCAGAGGTGCCTTGGTCACTTTCTCCAATGCATCTTGTGGATGGTGTTAACAGTACTGCCACTGCAAGTCAGTGGTGGAGAGAGTGAATATTGAACTGGGATGCCAATAAAGTAACTGCTTTGTCTAGATGGTATTGAGTTTTTTGAGTGGTGGAGTTGCACTCATACAGGCAAGTGGAGAATATTCCATCACACTTTTGACCTGCGTATTATGGGTGGCACAAGTGGTTAGCACTGCTGCCTCACAGCGCTAGAGACCGGGGTTCAATTCCCGCCTCAGGCAAATGTCTTTGTGGAGTTTGCACATTCACTGCGTGGGTTTCCTCCGGGTGCTCTGGTTTCCTCCCACAGTCCAAAAATGTGCAGGTTAGGTGAATTGGCCATGCTAAATTGCCTGTAGTGTTAGGTGAAGGGGTAAATGTAGGGGAATGGGTCTGGGTGGGTTGCTCTTCTGAGGTTCGGTGTGGACTTGTTGGGCTGAAGGGCCTGTTTCCCCACTGTAAGTAATCTAATCTAATCATTATAGATGGTGGACAGGCTTTGGAGAATCAACATATGAATTACGTACCACAAACTTCTTAGCTTCTGACCTGTTGTAGCCACAGTCTATAATATATCCAGTTCGGTACTTGTCAGTGGTAACCTTCAGAACATGAATTCAATGATGGTAATGTTATTGAATGTCAAGACAAAGATTCTTTCTTATTGGAAATGGTCATTGCTCGACATTTACGAGGCATGGATTTTACTTGCCACTTCTCAACACAAGCTTGAAGTTATCCAGGTCTTGCTGTTTTTGAACATGGGCTGCTTCAGTGTCTGTGAAGTTGTGAATGAAGCTGAATATTCTGCAATCATCAACGGACATCTGACCTTATTTTGGGGGGGGAGGGAGGGGGGGGGGGGGGGGGGGAGGGCGGGGGGGGGGGGGGAGGGAGGGGGGGAGGGGGGGAGGGAGGAGGGGGAGGGGGGAGGGAGGAGCGGAGGGAGGGGGAGGGGGGGGGGGAGGGAGGAGCGGAGGGAGGGAGGGAGGGAGGAGGGGGAGGGAGGGAGGAGGAGGGGGAGGGAGGAGGGGGGGAGGGAGGGGGGGGGAGGGAGGAGGGGAGGGAGGGAGGGGAGGGAGGAGGGGGGGGAGGGAGGGGGAGGAGGGGGGGAGGGAGGAGGGGAGGAGGGGGGAGGGAGGAGGGAGGAGGGGGGGAGGAGGGGAGGGGGCGGGGGAGGGGGGGGAGGGGAGGGGGGAGGGGGGGAGGGGGCGAGGGGAGGGGGGAGAGGGAGGAGGGGGGGGAGGGGAGGAGGGGGCGAGGGGGGGGGGGGAGGGGAGGAGGGAGGAGGGGGGGGAGGGGAGGAGGGGAGGAGGGGGCGAGGGGAGGGGGGAGAGGGAGGAGGGGGGGGAGGGGAGGAGGGGGGGGAGGGGAGGAGGGGGGGGAGGGGGGGAGGGGGGAGGGGGAGGGGGGGGAGGGGAGGAGGGGGGGGGGAGGGGGCGAGGGGAGGGGGGGAGAGGGAGGAGGGGGGAGGGGAGGGAGGAGGGGGGGGCGGGGGTGCGGAGGGCGGAGGGAGGTGTGGTGAGGAAATGGCTACTGATGAAACAAGTGAAGATGATGTGCCTAGGACCCTATCCTGAGAAATTCCTGTGGAGATGTTGTGGGATTGACCTCCAACAACCATGACCATATTCCTTCGTGCCAGGTATGACTCCAAACAACAGAGAGATATCCCCCGACTCACATTGACCTAATTTTGAGAGAGCCCCTTGATGCCACAGTTGTTTAAATGCACCCTTTATGTCAAGAGCCATCACTCTCACCTCACAATGGAATTCGCCTCTTTTGTCCATGTTTGGACCAAGGTTTTAATAAAGTCAGGAGCCACATGGCCCTGGGAAAACCCAAGCTGAGCATCTATGAGCAGGTTATTCCTTTGCAAGTGCCACTAGATATCACTGTCGACAACACCTTCTGTCAGTCTGTTGATGATCGAGGGTAGATTGAGTTACATTTATCCTGCTTTTCTGGACAGCACATACCTGGGCATATACCTTATTGATAGATATCATTGTTCCAGTTGTTCTGGGACAGCTTCGCTGGGGGTGCAGCTAGTTCTGGAGCATAGATCTTCACTGCTATTGCTGGGATGTCAGGCTGTTTTGCCTATTCAATGTCTTTAGCTGGTTGTTGCTGTAGTATGAATTCATTTGGCTGATGGCCAGCATCTGTGATGCTGTGGACTTGAAGTGGAGACCAAAATGGATCACCTGGAGCTGATTCAAATCCACATCACTACCTATGATTTATAACACAGTAGATTTAAATCTTTCAAAGACCGAAAGAATTGCACAATGGCTTCTAATCACATTTTTTTTGACTGACTAATCCCAGACTTTGTAAATAGTTGACTCTAGACACTGGGTTTGCAGCTTAAACAAAAGACTCTTTTTAAAAAAAAATAATGAAGTACTCACTTCAGAACAAAATCAAACAGCAAAGTAATCTTATTAATGTCTCTAACTTTAAATCCCATATCCTTTGTTTTCAGTTCCATTCACACTAAAGACAGGTAAACAAACAGAGTAAAGGGATAAGTTAAAGAAAAGAACAAAACTAGCCACATTACTGAAGCAGCTTTCACAGTGCTTTGTTCCACAGATATCAATGATTATTTTTTAGTTGATTTTCTGAAGATGTTGATCTATTATGACACAAAGAAAAACCTCCAAATCAAATCAACCTCCTGATCTCTGAATTCATAATACGGTAGGCATAAACACTTAGAACAACCCTCAAAATTGACCACAATGGTTCCTAGTCAGACTTTTCGAATAGTCCATTCCAGACTTTGTGAATAATTGGTAATCCATTCACTCTGAGGAAGTCAATGATAATTAAACTTAAATCTATTTTCTGAACATCCAGTAGCTGATACTAGGAAGCTTTCAAATGTTCACGCTGTCACATCAAATGTCAAACCCCTCCTCCTCAGAAACACACCAAAAACTACTTCAAACTCTCTGATTCCTCCCTCTGTTTGACCATCTTGTTCCCTCCCAGATTTGCTGGCACCAGTTTCCAGGTACTGACCTCATTAATGGCTAAACATCTGCTATCTATGACGTGGAGGTGGAGATGCTGCACTGGGGTGGATAAAGTTTAAAAAATCTGACAACACCAGATTATAGTCCAACAGGTTTATTTGAAAGTACAAGCTTTCAAAATGCTGCTCCTTTGTCAGATAGCTAGTGTGGGCAGAATCATATTTGCATATTACTGTACTCGGTAAACCAAGATTGATCAGCTGTCTTCATGGTGATGGGAGAGTAAGGGATATACCAGGTCATGAGGTTCCACATTTCACACACCCTATTAAAAAAAAACAAAAGAACTGCAGATGCTGGGAAACAAAAATAAAAACAGGAATTGCTGTAAAATCTCAGCAGGTCTAGCAGTATCTGTGGAGACAAATCATTTCATGTTTCAGACCCAGTGACCCTTCTTCAGAACTCGTGGTAGCTAGGAAAGAGTTGGTTCTTATGCAGAAGATAGAGTGAGGGGAGGGTGTGAGGGATAAAGGATAGGGCTCAGAGAGAGAGAAGAACAATTGGACAGACAAAGGAGTGGATAACAATCAGTATAGGAGAATGAATGGCTGCTCATGGGGACTATCAGTGGAGAACAATGGGTTGTGTGTAATAGCAGACCATATGATAACAAGGCCTGGTGTGGGGGATTGGGGTAAGGATATGTGAGAATGTACAGCGAGAGGATTCTTTTCCAAAGAAATTAGCATGGAAGCGAAGGCAAAGAACGAAGAGTTCATATCATGGCCGGAATACGTTGATGTGGAGACGCAGGGGGATAAAATGGAGACCTTTACGGAGTATAGAACATTCAGCATCAGAGCGTGAAAAGCCAGATGGGATAGCAAATACATGACAAGAGGTGGGATTGAATCAGAAAGAAGGGGAGGGGAGGAAGGTTAAAGAGTTACGGATTTCTCTGACTTTACACACTTCTTTTGAAAACTTCCAGAAGCGACGGCTTACCGGTTGAGATCTATTCTGCTCTTTAGGACTTGATTGGCCAGGACCTGCTGGAGGTGTATGTCAGTATGCTTTGGGCAGGTACCATGAGGAAAGGCATCGTCACCCTTATCTACAAGCAGAAGGGGGAGAGAGAGGAAATTTAGAAATTGGAGACCAATCTCACTGTTAAACACAGACTGCAAAATCTTGTCAAAGGTCATCGCCAACCGGGTCAGGTCTGCTCTGGGGTCGGTGATCCACCCTGACCAAACCTGTGCACTACCGGGCAGGAAGATTGCTGAGAGTCTCGCACTCCTCAGAGATACGATTGCCTACGTGCAGGACAGGGGGGTGGACACCTGCCTCATCAGCCTGGACCAGGAGAAAGCCTTTGACAGGATATCGCATACATATATGAGGGAAGTCCTCTCCAAAATGGGCTTTGGGGAGGGAATCGATAATTGGATCAGACTGCTCTACACCAACATCGTCAGTGCAGTCTTAATCAATGGGTGGGAATCAGATAGCTCATGCCCGAAACGTTGATTCTCCTGCTCCTCGGATGCTGCCTGACCTCCTGCGCTTTTCCAGCAACACATTTTTAGCTCTGATCTCCAGCATCTGCAGTCCTCACTTTCTCCTAGCTTCCCTGTAAGATCTGGAGTCAGGCAGGGCAGCCCTCTCTCTCCTGCCTTGTTTGTGTGTTACATACAGCCATTTGCCGAATCCATCAGGAAGGATGCGAGCCTGAGAGGGGTGACTATTCCTGGCAGCGGGGGCCTGCAGGTTAAGGCCTCCCTGTACATGGATGACGTCGCCGTTTTCTGCTCGGATCCGCTGTCCGTGCACAGACTCATGTGCATATGTGGCCAGTTCAAGCGGGCCTCTGGGGCCCAGGTAAACCGAGGCAAGAGCGAGGCCATGCTCTTCGGGAACTGGGCCGACCAATCCTCTATCCCTTTCACCGTCAGGACCGACCACCTGAAGGTGCTGGGTATTTGGTTCGTGGGGGCTGGGCGTGCGCCAAGACCAGGGAGGAGCGGATCAGGAAGATGAGACAGAAACTAGGCAGATGGGAGCAACGGTTGCTCTCCATTGCCGGGAAGGACCTGGTCATCATGTGTGAGGTACTCTCAGTATTGTTATATGTGGCACAGGCCTAGCCTATCCCCGGAACGTGTGCCACCGCAGTCACCCGGGCCATCTTCCACTTCATGTGGAGATCAAAAATGGACCGGGTCTGAAGAGACACAATGTACAAAGACCTGTGTAATGGGGGAAAAAAGCACGCCCAATGCCTCCCTCACCCTGATGGCCACCTTTGTGTGTGGCTGCATCAAGCTGTGCGTGGATCCCCGGTACGCAAACACCAAGTGTCACTATGTACTGAGGTTCTACCTGTCCCCGGTGTTGCGAAGGATGGGCCTGGCCTCGCTGCCGCAGAACGCTCCAAGTAGTTGGACCATTCTGTGTCACCTATCCTTCGTGGAGAAATTTATGAAGAAAAACACCTTTGACCACAAGTCCGTCAGGAAGTGGTCAGCACGTAGTGTCCTTGAGACCCTTCAGGAAAAGGAGAGGGCGGATCCTGTCGAGTGGTTCCCTGAGCAGACTGTCAAAGCCATTTGGCAGAATGCCTCATTACCAGAACTTTCCAACAAGCATCAAGACATGGCTTGGCTGGTGGTGAGAAGGGCTCTGCCTGTGAGATCCTTTATGCATGCCCGGACTCTCTGCCGCACAGCATGCTGTCCTCGAAGCGGCTACAGTGGGGACGAGACTGTCACACACCTCCTTCTGGAATGTGCCTATGCAGAGGAAGTCTGGAGAGGAATGCAGTGGTTTTTTTAGATTAGACTTACAGTGTGGAAACAGGCCCTTCGGCCCAACAAGTCCACACCGACCCGCCGAAGCGCAACCCACCCATACCCCTACATTTACCCCTTACCTAACACTACGGGCAATTTAGCTTGGCCAATTCACCTGACCCGCACATCTTTGGACTGTGGGAGGAAACCGGAGCACCCGGAGGAAACCCACGCAGACACGGGGAGAATGTGCAAACTCCACACAGTCAGTCGCCTGAGTCGGGAATTGAACCCGGGTCTACAGGCGCTGTGAGGCAGCAGTGCTAACCACTGTGCCACCGTGCCGCCCACAAATTTTTTAAATTCCTGCTTTGTCGAGGTTCGTCCCGAGCAGCGCCGTGACGCAGGACTCCGTGCTCTACGGCCTGTTCCCCAGGACACGCACTGAGATGAACATCAACTGCGCCTGGAGGATCATCAACTCGGTGAAGGACGCTCTCTGGGCGGTCCGAAACTTGTTGATCTTCCACCTGGAGGAGTTGACCCCGACTGAGTGTTGCAGACTGGCACATTCCAAGGCCCAGGACTATGTGTTGAGGGACGCGCTGAAGCTTGGGGCAGCTGCTGCCAAGGCGCGGTGGGGAAAGACCACTGTGTAACATCTGCCTGTCTAAAGAAGAACAGGGGGCCCATGCAGTCGTTTGGGCTCTGCTGGCACCTCAGCTAAAAATGTAATCGTACCGACCTGTAAATAGGAATGATTACTCTGTTTCAGTATGCAAAGAAAGGGAATGTTTACATATGTATGGCATATCCAATTGTACAGATCATCAAAGTATTTTATGAATAAAGTATATTTTTGAAATTTAAAAAAAATTCTTTTGAGTACAGTACTGTAACTGGCTTGCAGCGGCTTACAGATGCCCAGTTTTGACATGCTAGATCTGTTCACAATCTATCCAATTTGGCACAGTTTCAGTACCTCACAACATGGTGTCCTCCAAATGAAGATGAAGCTTGTCTCCACAAGGACTGTGGAGAGGTTACTCATACCAAACACAGTCATGAATGGATGCATATGCAATAGTTAGAATGATGAAGATGTGGTAAAACCAATGTTTACTGCTTTTGCTTCCCCTCCACCCATTTTCCCCCAGTCTATTTCATTTAGGATTTGATAGTTCTGTCAGTAGTAATTTTACGAAGACATTCTTAATGATAAAGATTGAAGTCCCTGACCCATATTACATTCTGTTACCTTGCCCCCTCTGTTCCTCCACCAGTGGTGTTCAATATGGAGAAGCAGTGATTCATTAGTTAAGATGGTGGTACACATTGAGTGGTAATCAGAAGGTTTCCTTGCCTACATTTGGCCTGATGCAGTGAGAGTCAATGGGGCCTGGAGTCAGTTTTGCAGGATGCCAGGCCAATTCTTGCCTGACTGTGTTTCACCGTGCTTATTTCGAAATGTACACACATATACTCTATCCTGCATCAATGGGTAGTGTAGTAAGGAATGGGCACGGTTAATTTTAAATGTCTAATTTTGGGACAGTTTGATTAACTGTTACATTCCAATAGCTGTCCCACTGAGTTTAACCAAATAAGCTCAAAATGAGAGTTAAAAAGCCAAATGCCTGTGGTCCGCGTGTCTCAATTGCTCACAGTTTGGTCTTTCACAGAGGAAGTTTTGCAGTATTGATTCTAATTCTTGCATTTTCTATTTTTTTGTTGCATTCTCTAAGAACTACAATCCAGCAAAACCTGAAATGACCTGTCGCCATGATCTGTGCAGTGAATTATCCTCTGTAGTGATAGGCATATACAACGAGGACATGGGTGTTAATCAGTGGAAGAAGTTTAACTCTACAGTGGAAGCCATGTTGTTTATTAATCAAGAATTGCTCACAGATTGGAGAACCTATCACCATGGTTACTGCTTCATTCGTTGCCTCAGCCATGATGGAAGAAAGATATCACAGCTTCTTATTCTGCCTCCAGTGTTGCGAACAGGTCTTAATTCTTCGAGAAAATTTGGAAGTAAGCATGCATTGAATGTGAATATTTTACTCTTGGACTCTGTGTCCAGGCATCATTTTTATAGAACTTTGCCAAAAACTATTAATACATTCATAAATCTGAACACTAATGTCTTTAAAACTGGACACGTGTTTGACTTTGAGTTGGTTCAAGGTATAAAAAGCAGAACATTTGAGTCTCTCCAAGCCCTCTTTGGTGGTGAGGCATTCAATCCACTGAAACCATTCAGTTCATTTGTGCTACCACCAAAGGCTGTGAATTTTAACAAGACACTTGGACATTTCAAAGAGTTTGGATATGAGATTTTATATCTGGAGGATATGTGTTGGAAGTGGGAATGGGGTTTGGTGAAAGAGTTGAGAGCTCTTAACAAAAAGGCACACTTTTCAGAAAGAGTAAAGTTGTTCTTGGAAGCAATCAGAAGAAGTGGAATTGATAGGATAGATGTTTCCTACTCTAGCTGTGATATTCTGCAAGAAAATGGAGTGAAGGATATGTTTCATGGGCCTGCTACCATATGTTACAATAGTATCCATCAACATACCTACCTGCTGCAGTACATTGAATACTTTATCACTCGTTTCTCGTTCCTGCAAAAGCCACTATTCAGTTTTCTCATGTTGGATACCAATCATGAAGATACAGGCCTCAGGATAAAGCAATTGGATGAAGATCTTGCCAAACATGTATCTTTCTTAGCTGATCAACAGAACACGGTGACCTTCATTCTTTCAGATCATGGCAATAATTATGGGCAGTTTGTTTCAATGACTACAGAATCCCAGATTGAGATATTCCACACCACTCTATTTATGATTGTCCCAGACACAGCTGCTATTTTACTGGGTGAAGAGAAGATTCGATCCTTGCACACAAACCAGCGCAGGTTAATCAGCCTTCTCGATATCCATCATACTTTGAAAGGTCTATTGCCACCTGTTGGAGCTAAAGATGGGAAAAATTTGAACAATGGGATTAATGCTGATGGGTTACTGAGTCCAGTCTCTGCCGATCGGACCTGTACCAGTATTCCCAGGATACCTCCAAACTTTTGTATTTGCCAAGACTTTGAAAAACCAGCAGTAAGTGATTTGAGATTTGCACTCTATGCAGAATTTGCACTTGGTCAGATGAATCACGAAATCCTTCAACAACAGAGAGCTTCAAAAAATGCTCTCACAGGCTATATGGCCTGTCAAAGATTAATTGGCATTAGATTTGACAATTTGAAAATTCATGAAGATAAAAATGAGACCATCGTGAAATTTGATCTTTATGTAAAGGCACCAAAAAGTACCGGTCATGATGAAGAAAAATACTTAGTGGTCATAGACTTCCGTTCTCAGGTAGATGCTGCGCTGACTTTAGTAGGGTTTGACCGCTTAACCCCATACAGTCTGTATGAGGTTTGTGCTGCAGATGATGTCGATTTAAGGTTATGCATCTGTGACTTAGAAAATGGTCATAAAGATTCAAATTCATATTGGAAAAATGTTTTGATCTCATCGGTTTCTTGGACTGAAACTAATTTCAGTTCAATTCATGAATCCTGTTTGTATCTCCTCAAAAGACATTATCCATCAGGCATTGTTCTGGCAGTGGGAAATATCTGCTCTCATGTGCAATATGATATTGAATTTGATTTCCTGACTATAAACATGTACTCGTCATCTGTAATGCCGATAAATGTAACACTTTGGCCTGGAACAGAGGAGCTCCTAACTGTTGGGTTTCAGAAAGCGAAGGGTAAGCCATGGAAATATAAATATTCTTTGAATTACAGAGCATTCCCACTGTAGGACAAAAGCACATTGAATTAACTCTCATTGATCATTAACAGTAGTCTTCACTCCAGTAAAATGTTGGGCTGCAGTAATTATTCAGGGGTAAATGTGAATTCTGATTTATATCCATTATATAGAGACCATTGCTTCATGGCATTAGTAAAATGGCTACCAACTTTGCTGGTAAAATGCAAAGTCTGTGATAGTGTGGAAGGCAGGAGGGATTAATTGTTAAAAAGGTGATAATGGGAAGTATGGGACCTTTCTAAAATATGAATGCTGCCTTAATTTTGTTTTGAATGTAATGTAGCTATTGGTATTAAGTAATAGGCCTCCAGTGTTCATCCTTATGGCTCAGAAATGCAGAGTCGAAATAACAAAAACGTTATTTTTAAGGATTGCTTTTCTGACACAAATGCACTGTGTGCATGCACACAATGTTAAACTAGTAATAAAAAAACTATTACCACAGTATACTTCTGTATTAAAATAGTATTAATTGGCATTTGTAACAAACACACTACTAGATATTGTTGATCACACATGTACACACAAAATATTCAGTTGATTTTTGAAATTTAAAATGGATGTCATTTGTTTTGCAGTTTATTTATGTGACCAGTAATACTGGTTCATTAATTGGTATTTGTAATTATTTATATAAAAGATCTATCAATGTTAATACACATGATCCTTGGTGTCAGTAATTACAGCCAATTTTCAAAGCAAATAAAGAACTTAGGAGCTCCTTAGGGTATCAAGGGAGCCAAAAGACATTTAGTCTCTGTGATATCTTTATCTTAGCTTAATAATCTTTTAAGTTTCATACTTTGGATTGCTTAACAATGAAATTAATCATTAGAATTATGGCAATTGCTTTGTATGGTGCAGAGCTCCGTGATGACTTCCAAATTCTCTACGTTTACCAAATGCAGTGTGATTACAATAACTGTGTACCATGGTTTTATGTGGAAACTCTTGAAGGCAGTGAAAATTTCAATCATAAATCTAAGCTTAAATGAATTGAATTAAATTAGCTTTATTGCCACATACTCAAATGAGTACAGTGAAAAGTTTGTAAGTTGCCATTTATAGCACTACCTTTAGATAGAAAGGTACCTAGGTACAATCCTTAATTACAGAATAGAGAAATGAAGAAAAAAGCTACATTACTGCTATACACAGTATGAGAGTGTGGTGCTGGAACAACACAGCCAGAGCATGGATGTTGCCTGACTGGCTGTGCTTTTCCAGCACCACACTCTGACTCTAATCTCCAGCATCTGCAGTCCTCACCCTCTCTTAGTATATCAGTATGACCATAGGTCATAAAAATCATGAAGCAAAGTTTAAAAACTTTGCAGTTTGTTTTGTATGTCTGTCTCCAAAGGCTCTCCTCAGCAGACCAACGCAGGGGGTCTGACTGCTGGCTGCCTCCAGGCTCCATACTGGGCCCGTATCCCTGCTCCTGCACCAAGTACCAAATCCTGTGTCGCACTGGGCTCTTGGTGACCCCGCTGTCACCATTGGTTGCTGGCCATTAGTGTCTCTGCTCTGGTTGCTGGCATTCCCAGTCCGGCTGCTGGAGAAATAAGATGAAAAGGAATGGGGTGGGTTGGAGAAGCTTCAGCTTCAGCATTTTACTCTGCCATCATCTGACCATCTTTGATTCTTCAATGCTATGAAACAATGAGGTCTCAGGAGGATAAGTTTGGGCTACAAAACAATTTTTATTTACAATCAGACCTATCAATTTTCCTAACTTTAATCTATGTCATTCAATATTCTCATCAAATCCGATTCTCCGTTGCCCTGTGTTTGCTGCTTAATCCTGGCTTCCAGTGAAGCCACCTTTCTATTATCATGACAAAATTTCAAACATGTTTTCAAATCTGTCCATTGCCCCCTCTACCTTGCTAACCCATCCACAACTCTTGAGGAGTCTGCCCTTCATCATTGTTAGAAATGCCTTCAGATGCCAAGCTTCTGGTCATTAAAATTTCCACCCTAAACTCTCTGCCTCGTTTGCTCACTTTTCCCCCCCATTTAAACCTACTTCTTTAAGCTGGCATTTGACCATTGTATCTACAAGGCTCAGTTTTAAATTTTATTTGGTAAACCTCCTTTGAAGCACTTTGTGACATTATATTGAAGATGCCATGTAAATTCAAGTTATCACTATTGTTGTGTAGTAGAAGAGGAGCTAACAGAGCTTGGACTTTATTTAGTTAATGGAAAGTTGCAAAATGTTTCTGGCAACTTCCTTTATTTATTAAGAAAGGAAATAAACAGGAAAAAAAACAGAATAGAACTGCTGGCCTAAACAGTATTTAAATGTTTACATCTGACCATTGAACAAAGCCAGAGTTACAAATAATCTGTTTGTGCATAGCTTTTGTTTCCAACTGTATAAACCTAGTGACTGCCAGGAGTATCCTGACTGATAAGACTCCATCTGTGCACCACTAAGCATGCTGTCCAATCCACCACCTCTCACCTTTTTCATTCACATGTCGCCATGTTCCTCATACACTGTTTTCAGGCCCCTGTGAAGGAGAAGTCGATAGTTTTGCATTCAAAGTGAAGGTGCAAAGCAGCCAAAGTTATGTACTCCCTTGGATTGGAAGCCAAAGAACAAAATCACCAGATACACACTTGGCTTATACAATTGAATTTCTGAAACATTGAGTATTATGATTCAGGAGAAGCAGTTGCGAAGGGGAAGTTAATTCTGGTGAGCATGTAATTAGTGAGATACAAATGCATGCAGATTACCTTCTCTCCATCTCCGGAGGAAGGACTTGATTGTGAAGGTTAATCTCCATGGTGAGATTCTGAATTGGGCATTTTATTATGTGGAAGTTGCTATGTATATATGAGTTACTGTTGAAGGTGCTGTCCAAATATAGGTTCTACATTTTTAAATGATACTTTTCACTCTTACTTGGCTTCACAATGCTTTAATTATAACAAAATAAATTATAAAAAATAAAACAGTCATGCTATTTGTGATTTGAAATATATCAATTAAAATTATTTGTCTTTTGAAAAAGGATTATACTTTTTCAAATTCAAATTTGGCTGTGACTCTAACTCTAACTCTTTAATAGTAATAGTATACTTGAAAAATCTAATATTGAAAATCTCTTGACTTTCTAGTGTTCCTTTTAATTGAAATTAAAATGTAAGTCACTGAACATTTTTTGCTTAAACACATGACAGTTACAAGCATTTACGTTTACAAGTTGGTATATGTTTCCAAGAGCGTGCACACTCATTTTTTTGTCTATTACAATGTTCATAACAATTTTTACAATCTCAGAATTATTACAGGGAGGAGGTGGCCGTTCAGCCCATCAGGCTCTGTTATCTAGTCTGGGTCTATTACCAAATGCCAATCTGCTGCCTTGACCCCATGTTTCTGCACATTATTACTGTCCAAATAATCGTGGACTTCAGTTAGCTAATTGAAAATTGCAAAACATTTCTGGCAGCTTTTTAAAGAATGCTTTGAGTAGTCCCAAAGGAAATAATAAAAAAAGAACTGCTGGCTTAGCAATATTTAAATGTTTACATCTGACCATTGAACGAAGCCAGATTTATAAATGGATCATTGAACAAATGTGAGAAAAATGCAAGAAGTTTTACTTACTTGAAAGAAGGTATTTAATTTGGGGCGGCACGGTAGCTCAGTGGTTAGCATTGTTGCCTCACAGCGACAGGGACCCACGTTTGATTCCAGCCTCAGGCGACTATCTGTTTTCACATTCTCCCTGTGTCTGTGTGGGTTTCCTCTGTGTGCTCTGGTTTCCTCCCACAATCCAAAAGTGTGCAGGTCAGGTGAATTGGCCATGCTAAGTTGCCCATAGTGGTAGGTGCATTAGTCAGAGAGAAATTGGTCGGTGTAGACCTGTTGGGCTGAAGGGCCTGTTTCCACACTGTAGGGAAATCTAATCTAATCAGATAGCTAGTTGTTTGATAGAAGGGGTTGATTGAATGGAGTGTAAAGGTTGGAAGCCTGAGGCGTTGGAGTTCAGAACCTGGCAGAAGTGGGAGAATTAGAGTCCTCAGGGCTGCGATCAGAATTTGGAGGACAGTGTGTTGGAAATGGGGGAATGATGTTGGGTGGATTGCAGGTCTACAAGAGAGAAGGGTATTAGCAGCTTGAGTGTAAAAAATCACTGAAGTTGTGTCTGGTCATGGAGATTCCTCAACCTATTTTTTTTATCAACCTGTTCAGAGAAGCTATTACACATCTCTGGACCAGGTGGGACTTAACCACAGGCCACATTAACGCAGCACAAAAAGAGGGCTCCTGCCCTCAAATCAGGATCCGGAAAGTAGATGAAGTGGAACTTAAGTCTGAATCCATCAATACTTTGCCTCAAGGAATCTGTGTGCAGGGAACCCAGTCCATAGCAATTACATTCATTGATGATTGACGCTCATAAGTAAAGTTCAAAGCTATTTCCTAGGAGCAGCAAGTTGGATTGCTACTCAGATTTCTCAGAATGTAGTTCCCTTCTCTCCCACCTTGAAGCAAATGCTCCTATTTTGGGTATAAAAGTTTGCTTCAGTGTATTTTTTACACTGTTCCTAAGTATTTCTAAAGTGAATAGTGTTAATTTACTCAAAAGTTCACGAGGGAAGGTAATCTTTTCGATTTCACCCAATTCGTTCAGTGTTGCTGTTAATATACAGATCAAGTAGAATATCTTTATTTTGGGATCAAGGATAATTTATTTTTTGTCAGTTAATTAGTGTGAACTGATAAAATGTTGAATAGCCTAACAGTTTAATTTGAGGGGGTATAGTTTAAAGTTGTTTAATACAAAATGAACAAACAGATAATGCACATTTTTCAGCATTTGAAAGCTACAATTCCTGACTTGAGGTCTGGAAAGGAAATTGCATTACATGACTCCATGTTTATATCTTACATTTTGTGATGATAATGTTTACTCAAATGAATTTTAAAATGCATAGCATTTGTTTCTATTATTGTAAACCTAGTGATTGTGGAGAAAGTGAGGACTGCAGATGCTGGAGATCAGAGCTGAAAAATGTGTTGCTGGAAAAGCGCAACAGGTCAGGCAGCATCCAAGGAGCAGGAGAATCGACGTTTCGGGCATAAGACGTTCTTCAGGAATGAGCTCATTCCTGAAGAAGGGATTATGCCCGAAACGTCGATACTCCTGCTCCTTGGATGCTGCCTGACCCGCTGCATTTTCCCAGCAACACATTTTTCAACCTAGTGACTGTGGCAGTATCCTAACTGACAAGGGTCCACCTGGGCGCCATTAAGCATGCTGTCCAATCCAACACCTCCCACCTTTCTCATTCACACATCGCCATGCTCTTCATACACTGGCAGTGTGTTTACTGTGCAAGGTGTATCACTTCTGATGTTGAGATAGCACTGTGCTGTGCAGCAATATGTGCCCCCACTTTCACATTGTTGTTCCACTACTTCCCATAGTCATGTCCTCCTGCTTGCTTTCTGTGTTAATGTGATCCTCCTGGCCACCAGCTGTCTGCTTGATTGCTGTGTTAAAGTGCTATTTGAAGATTAAAGTTGCTGCCTGATCCTTTCCACTAAAGTGCCATCTGTGAAGCAAAAATCACTGTACGATTCTGTCAACAAAAGTGGCCCCTGTGAAGAAGAAGTTAATAGTTTGCATGGAAGTGAAGATGCAAAGCAGCCAAAGTTATGGATTGGAGGCCAGAAAACAAAATTGCCAGATCCACACACTTGGCTTATACAATCGAGTTTAAGAAACATTGAGTATTGTGATTCAGGAGAAGCAGTTGCGAAGGGGAAGTTAATTCTGGTGAGAATGTAATTAGTGAGATACAAATGCATGTAGATTAGCTTCTCTCCATCTCAGGAGGGAGGACTTGATTGTGAAGGTTTATCTCAATGGTGAGAATCTGATTTGGGCATTGGTGATTTGAAATATATCAATTAAAATTATTTGTCTTTTGAAAAAGGATTACATTTTTTACAAATTTAATATGAAATTTGGCTGCGACTCTTTAATATAACCCTAACAATAATCATAACTGAAATATGTTGAAAATCTCTTAACTTTCTCGTGTTCCTTTTAGAGTCATACAGTCACAGATGTACATCATGGAAACAGACCCTTCGGTCCAACCCGTCTGTCGACCTGCTATCCCAACCCAATCTTGTCCCAACTGCTAGCACCCGGCCCATATCCCCCCAAATCCTTCCTATTCGTATACCCATCCAAATGTCTTTTAAATGTTGCAACTGAACCAGCCTCCACCACTTCCTCTGGCAGCTCATTCCATACTCGTACCACCCTCTACATGAAAAAGTTGTCCCTTAGGTCTCTTTTATATCTTTCCCCTCTCACCTTAAACCTATACCCTCTAGTTCTGGACTCCCCCTCCCCAGGGAAAAGATCTTGTTTATTTATCCTCTCCATACTCCTCATGATTTTATAAACCTGTATAAGGTCACTCCTCAGCCTCTGATGTTCCAGAGAAGACAGCCCTAGCCTATTCAACCTTTCCCTGTATCTCAAATCCTCCAACCCTGGCAACATCCTGCTCAACCTTTTCTGAACCATTTCAAGTTTCACAACATCTTTCCGATAGGAAGAAGACCAGAATTGCACACAATATTTCAACAGTGGCCTAACCAATGTCCTGTACAGCCGCACCATGACCTCCCAACTCCTGTATTCGATACTCTGACTGATAAAGGAAAGCATTCCAAATTATTTCTTCACTATCCTATCTACCTGCGACTCTACTTTCAAGGAGCTAGGAACCTGCACTCATTGGGGCAGCAAGAAGTCTTTGCTGAGGTGACAGGGGCTGATTGATGTTGCAGCACTATTCGCTACTCTGACACCAGCCTAAAAGCAAGCAACATGACAGGCTGCTGGGTTGAGTAATAGCATGTGCCCCTGTCCATACATTTAAGCTTGGTTTCAATCATCTCATCTATTCCTGTGATTGGACAAAGATGTTTCTCCGCTGTGTGGTAGTCAGTGGGCAACAGCCATACCATGTTTACAAATCTCTTGCACAACATCTTCCACACCCTCGAAAAGAAGTCTCCAACCTGGAACGTCGAGATCCTGTTGGACACCCTCAGCAGTCACAAACTTGAACATCATACCGTTTTACTAGCCCACGAACCCCTTGCTATGAATGTGTGTGAAGTTGGGGTGGAATCTAGAACATGAAAGCAACACCTTAAAGTTTGTGCCAGGCAGTTTAAACATTAAATCAAAAAGCTTCTTTGATTACAATTGTGGGAAGTTGATTTCTGCAGAACAAGCTTGAGAGTTGCAAAGCTAATAACGAGCCATTGTGTTGCTTTGTTCCAATGAAGGGTCACTGGACCTGAACCGCTAACTCTGAAGTCTCTCCATAGTTGCTGCCAGCAATTTCTATTTTTGTTTCTGATTTTCAGCATCTATAGTTCTTTCGGTTTTCATTCGGTTGGCTTTTTGACTGAGCCGTTGACAACTTCTGCAGAAAGCTACGAGGTTGTGTCTGTTTGATACAAAGGGTTCAGTACTGCAGGAAACTGGGAGTATATAAATTACAAATATGAAATTAAAAAGTTTAGGAGAGGAAACAGTTGTAGGGACTTGGAATGACTAAATATGTCACTCGACATTTGGAGTCCACTTATTGCAAAGAGTTTGTTGATGGGAATAGGAAGCAATCGCTGGGGCTCCAGAAGTTTTTTCATTAAACCAAAGGAAAGACAAACTTTATCGGTTTGTTTTCAGCCCACCACTGACAATCATAAACCAATCATGCTATATTCTTATTAGACAGCACCTTCCAAACCCACAGCCACTTACTTCGAAAAAGGCAAGGGCAGCAGATACATGGGAGCACCATCCCCCACCAAGCCATCACCATCCTGACCTGCAATCACTGAGACATGAGGTCGACCGGGGCAGTCAGGTTTGTGACTCTTCAGGGGTAGGTAGAATTGGGTGGTGTGGGGTTCACAGACAGTGAGGTTGGTGGCTGTGGATGGGAGATCACCAGAGCCACACTACTACTGCACTTGTGATATTGGACAAGATGAGGTGGTCAACCGCCTCCCCCACTCCAATCTCTCACCCTCACAACATACAGCCCTCCAATCCCACCCCAACTTCACTATCAAACCCACAGACAAGGAGGGTGTGGTAGTAGTGTGGCACACCAACGTCTACACTGCTGAAGTCAGGCACCAACTCACACACCTCTCCGCCTACTGCCCCCTTGATCACAATCACACCTCCCATCACCAAACCATCTCCCAGACCATCCACAACTTCATCACCTCTGGGGATCTCCCATCCACAGCCTCCAACCTCATTGTCCATGAACCCTGCACCACCTGACACTACCTCATTCCCAAGATTCACAAACCGGACTGCCCCAGTCGACCCATTGCCTCAGCCTGCACCTGTCCCACCGAACTCGTCTCTTCCTACCTCGACACCGTCCTGTCCCCCTTAGTCCAGAAACTCACCACCTACGTTTGTGACACCACCTATGCCCTTCACCAAGATTTTCATTTCCCTGGCCCTCAAAGCCTCATCTTCACCATGGACATCCAGTCCCTGTACACACCGATCTACCACAACGAAGGTCTCCAAGCTCTCTGTTTCTTCCTCTCACACCGTCCCAACCAGTATCCTTCCACCCACACCCTCATCCACCTGGTCCTCACCCTCAACAACTTATCCCTCCAATCCTCCCAATTCCTCCAAACCAAAAGGGGCAGCCATGGGCACCTGCATGGGACCCAGCTCTGCCTGCCTGTTTGTCAGGTACGTGGAATACTACATCTTCCACAGTTACACTGGCACCAGATCCTACGCAAAGGATGATTTTCAACCTTTCAGTAGTTTGTTCTTTTACTGTGCTACTCCAAAAACAAAATAAGATTTTGGAAATTGAAATAAAAACAGAAAAAGATGATATATTGAATGTCAGACACCAACACAAGTTCGAATAAAAAGTGAAAAAAAGTGTACAGAAGCCAGGAACCCATCACCAAGTCACCTTTTATGTAGAGTCCTTGACACCGATCCATCTCCCTCAGAGTGAGGGGAACCTCTGACACTCTCCTTATTTTATTAAAGCAGTACAGTTTACAAACAATTAACATTAACAGCTGTATACAGAGAAACAGCAATGTACAAGGGAGAGGAGTGGCAAAGCCAGACCCCAAACCCTACTGTTCAACCAGCTTTGAGGGAAATGAGGACAAGCCTCAAATCCCACTTTCAGTCACTTCAAAAGTAGTAATAACAAATTAATCCAAGATAGTCCAATTAGATAAGAAACAGTGCATAAAATGCAGACAACCCACAGCAAGCCACCCGTTCCTCCAACCTCTTGGCCACTCTGACACAGCCCGCCCGTACGCCCTTTCCGGCTCTCGATCTGCTCCATGCCCCTTAAGGCCACCTCCAAGACATCGGGATGACGTACCCACCTTTTGCTCTCTGGTCAGCCTACCCACATTCAGGTTCACAGGACGGCCTATCCACCCTCTGGCTCTCAGGGTGACAGTTTTCAGGATGACCCACAAGCCTCCCAGCTCACAGTAAGGCCTGCCAGACCCAGGGACACATAAGTCAGTGCAGGTGATAACCCCGACAAGCAACAAGATAGTTATTGAATTACAAACAGAGTCCGTTCTGGTACAGAGTCCATTATCAACAGTTCTCTTCAAAATGTGGAGTCCATTCCCAGGAACAGAGTTCACTCCAGTATACAACGTGCTATTGTCAGAAATCGAATCCATTCCAATCTGCAGAGTGCATTGCCATTGAGGGCAGAGTCCACTCCTGAAGACAGCAAATGCACACCCCACAGCACACACACAGGTGTTCAGTCTCCATAGAGGCCTGGCCCATCCGTAGACACTTGGGCCTGCTCTCAGGATCACAGTACATGTTCAAAGGTACAATTAACTCACAGGGGTTGGGTCCACTCCTGAACTCCAGGATGCAGCAATGACTCACCTCCCAGCACATACACTGGTGTTCAGTCTTTACAGAGGCCTAGTTACTGACAAAGGGCCAGGCCCTACCCACAGGAACAGCTCATCTGGAAAGGTGCACTTTCTCACAGGGGCTCAGCCCAAAACACCAAAAAAACAAAAACACATTCAGAGAAAACCAGAATGCAAGGGCTAAGTCCTGCCATAAAAAATCAACATACTCTGTTCTCCCTTACTTTGAGAAAAGGACTAACACACAGGTTGTTACCAGCCAGTGAAACAACAGCTCCCTAATGAGAACAGCATGAGCTTATTCCTGAAGAAGGGCTTATGCCCGAAACGTCGATACTCCTGCTCCTTGGATGCTGCCTGACCTGCTGCACTTTTCCAGCAACACAATTTTCAACCTAGTGACTGTGGCAGTATCCTGACTGACAAGGGTCCACCTGGGCGCCATTAAGCATGCTGTCCAATCCACCACCTCCCACCTTTCTCATTCACACATCGCCATGCTCTTCATACACTGGCAGTGTGTTTACTATGTTAGGTGTATCACTTCTGATGTTGAGATAGCACTGTGCTGTGCAGCAATATGTGCCCCCACTTTCACATTGTTGTTCCACTACTTCCCATAGTCATGTCCTCCTGCTTGCTTTCTGTGTTAATGTGATCCTCCTGGCCACCAGCTGTCTGCTTGATTGCTGTGTTAAAGTGCTATTTGAAGATTAAAGTTGCTGCCTGATCCTTTCCACTAAAGTGCCATCTGTGAAGCAAAAATCACTGTACGATTCTGTCAACAAAAGTGGCCCCTGTGAAGAAGAAGTTAATAGTTTGCATGGAAGTGAAGATGCAAAGCAGCCAAAGTTATGGATTGGAGGCCAGAAAACAAAATTGCCAGATCCACACACTTGGCTTATACAATCCAGTTTAAGAAACATTGAGTATTGTGATTCAGGAGAAGCAGTTGCGAAGGGGAAGTTAATTCTGGTGAGAATGTAATTAGTGAGATACAAATGCATGTAGATTAGCTTCTCTCCATCTCAGGAGGGAGGACTTGATTGTGAAGGTTTATCTCAATGGTGAGAATCTGATTTGGCATTGGTGATTTGAAATATATCAATTAAAATTATTTGTCTTTTGAAAAAGGATTACATTTTTTACAAATTTAATATGAAATTTGGCTGCGACTCTTTGATATAACCGTAACAATAATCATAACTGAGATATGTTGAACATCTCTTAACTTTCTCGTTTTCCTTTTAGAGTCATACAGTCACAGATGTACAGCATGGAAACAGACCCTTCGGTCCAACCCGTCCATGCCGACCTGATATCCCAACCCAATCTTGTCCCAACTGCTAGCACCCGGCCCATATCCCCCCAAATCCTTCCTATTCGTATACCCATCCAAATGTCTTTTAAACGTTGCAACTGAACCAGCCTCCACCACTTCCTCTGGCAGCTCATTCCATACTCGTACCACCCTCTACATGAAAAAGTTGTCCCTTAGGTCTCTTTTATATCTTTCCCCTCTCACCTTAAACCTATACCCTCTAGTTCTGGACTCCCCCTCCCCAGGGAAAAGATCTTGTTTATTTATCCTCTCCATACTCCTCATGATTTTATAAACCTGTATAAGGTCACTCCTCAGCCTCTGATGTTCCAGAGAAGACAGCCCTAGCCTATTCAACCTTTCCCTGTATCTCAAATCCTCCAACCCTGGCAACATCCTGCTCAACCTTTTCTGAACCATTTCAAGTTTCACAACATCTTTCCGATAGGAAGAAGACCAGAATTGCACACAATATTTCAACAGTGGCCTAACCAATGTCCTGTACAGCCGCACCATGACCTCCCAACTCCTGTATTCGATACTCTGACTGATAAAGGAAAGCATTCCAAATTATTTCTTCACTATCCTATCTACCTGCGACTCTACTTTCAAGGAGCTAGGAACCTGCACTCATTGGGGCAGCAAGAAGTCTTTGCTGAGGTGACAGGGGCTGATTGATGTTGCAGCACTATTCGCTACTCTGACACCAGCCTAAAAGCAAGCAACATGACAGGCTGCTGGGTTGAGTAATAGCATGTGCCCCTGTCCATACATTTAAGCTTGGTTTCAATCATCTCATCTATTCCTGTGATTGGACAAAGATGTTTCTCCGCTGTGTGGTAGTCAGTGGGCAACAGCCATACCATGTTTACAAATCTCTTGCACAACATCTTCCACACCCTCGAAAAGAAGTCTCCAACCTGGAACGTCGAGATCCTGTTGGACACCCTCAGCAGTCACAAACTTGAACATCATACCGTTTTACTAGCCCACGAACCCCTTGCTATGAATGTGTGTGAAGTTGGGGTGGAATCTAGAACATGAAAGCAACACCTTAAAGTTTGTGCCAGGCAGTTTAAACATTAAATCAAAAAGCTTCTTTGATCACAATTGTGGGAAGTTGACTTCTGCAGAACAAGCTTGAGAGTTGCAAAGCTAATAACGAGCCATTGTGTTGCTTTGTTCCAATGAAGGGTCACTGGACCTGAACCGCTAACTCTGAAGTCTCTCCATAGTTGCTGCCAGCAATTTCTATTTTTGTTTCTGATTTTCAGCATCTATAGTTCTTTCGGTTTTCATTCGGTTGGCTTTTTGACTGAGCCGTTGACAACTTCTGCAGAAAGCTTTGAGGTTGTGTCTGTTTGATACAAAGGGATCAGTACTGCAGGAAACTGGGAGTATATAAATTACAAATATGAAATTAAAAAGTTTAGGAGAGGAAACAGCTGTAGGGGCTTGGAATGACTAAATACGTCACTTGACATCTGGATTCCACTTATTGCAAAAAGAGTTTATTGATGTTAATAGGAAGCAACCGCTGGGCCTCCAGAAGTTTTTTCATTGAACCAAAGGAAAGACAAACTTTATCGGTTTGTTTTCAGCCCACCACTGACAATCATAAACCAATCATGCTATATTCTTATTAGACAGCACCTTCCAAACCCACAGCCACTTACTTCGAAAAAGGCAAGGGCAGCAGATACATGGGAGCACCATTCCCCACCAAGCCATCACCATCCTGACCTGCAATCACTGAGACATTGAGTCGACCGGGGCAGTCAGGTTTGTGAATCTTCAGGAGGAGGTAGAATTGGGTGGTGTGGGGTTCATGGACAGTGAGGTTGGAGGCTGTGGATGGGAGATCACCAGAGCCACACTACTACTGCACTAGTAACGTTGGACAAGTTGAGCCAGTCAAACGCCTCCCCACTCCAATCTCTCACCCTCACAACGTGCAGCCCTCCACTCCCACCTCACCTTCATGATCAAACCCACAGACAAGGAGGGTGTGGTAGTAGTGTGGCACACCAACGTCTACACTGCTGAAGCCAGGCACCAACTCACACACCTCTCCGCCTACTGCCCCCTTGATCACAATCACACCTCCCATCACCAAACCATCTCCCAGACCATCCACAACTTCCTCACCTCTGGGGATCTCCCATCCACAGCCTCCAACCTCATTGTCCATGAACCCTGCACCACCTGACTCTACCTCATTCCCAAGATTCACAAACCGGACTGCCCCAGTTGACCCATTGCCTCAGCCTGCACCTGTCCCACCGAACTCGTCTTTTCCTACCTCGACACTATCCTGTCCCCCTTAGTCCAGAAACTCCCCACCTACGTTTGTGACACCACCTATGCCCTTCACCAAGGTTTTCATTTCCCTGGCCCCAAAGCCTCATCTTCACCATGGACATCCAGTCCCTGTACACACCGATCTGCCACAACGAAGGTCTCCAAGCTCTCTGTTTCTTCCTCTCACACCGTCCCAACCAGTATCCTTCCACCCACACCCTCATCCACCTGGTCCTCACCCTCGACAACTTATCCCTCCAATCCTCCCAATTCCTCCAAACCAAAAGAGGCAGCCATGGGCACCTGCATGGGACCCAGCTCTGCCTGCCTGTCAGGTATGTGGAATACCACATCTTCCACAGATACACTGGCACCACCCCCTAACTGTTCCTCCATTACATCAATGACTGTTTCGGCTCCGCCTCATGCTCCCACGAGGAGTTTGAACACTTCTTCAACTTTACCAACACCTTCCACCCCAACCTCAAATTCACATGGACCATCTTGACAAACTCCCTCCCTTCGTGGACCTATCCATCACCGTCTCTGGCAACCGACTAACCGCAGACAGACACCACAAACCCACTGACTCCCACAGCTACCAAGACGACATCTTCTCCCACACTACTTCCTGTAAAAATGCCATTCCTTATTCCTAATTCTGACGCTCATCTGTTCCCAGGATGACCAATTCCACCTCAAAGTCCCAGATGGCCTCCCTTTTCCACGATTGCAACTTCCCTTTCCAGTGCATCTCCTCCACTTCACGCACCACCATCCTTGAACCCCAACCCTCCCAACGCAACAAAACAGTACACCCCCCCCCCCAGTCCTCACTTTCCACCCCACCAATCTCCGCACACAATGCATTATCCTCCTTCACTTCCACCACCTCCAAATGGACCCCACCAATAGAGACATATTTTCCTCCCCACCCCTATTAGCGTTCCAAAAAGATCATTCCCTCTGCAACTCCCTCGTCACGTCTACATCCCCACGTCAGCCCACACCCTACTCTTGGCACCTTTCCCTGCCATCGCAGGTAGTGCGAAACCTGTGCCCACACCACTCCCCTCACCCCTGTCCAAGGCCCCAAGGGATCCTTCCACATCTGTCAGAAATTCACCTGTACCTCTACCAATGTCATCTACTGCATCCATTGCACCCGGGTGTGGTCTCCTCTGCATTGGGGAGACAGGACACCCTTTTGTGGATCATTTCAGAGAAAATCTCTGGGAGACACGCACCCACCAATCCCACCTCCCTGTGACTGAACACTTCAACTCCCCCTCCCACTCCATCAAGGACATTAAGGTCCTGGGCCTCCTCCAGGAGTTACCACCCAACGCCTGGAGGAGGAATGCTTCATATTCCGCCTTGGGACCCTGCAACCACATGGGATAAATGTGGATTTCAACAGCTTCATTTCCGCTCCCCATGCATTATCCTAGTCCCAAGCCTCCAACTCGCCATCGCACCCTGGACCTGTCCTTCACTGCCCCTCTGACCCATCACCTTCATCTACCTTTCACTTTCTCAGCTAACACCTCCTCATTCCCCCCTCCACGCCCCACAACCCCACATCCCTCCTATTTATCTCTCAGCACTGACTCAGAAGCCTCATTTCTGATGAAGGGCTTATGCCCGAAATGTCAAAGCTATTTGACAGAATATCTCTGCCAGAACTTACAAACAAACATCAATTCAGTGCGATATGCTACCACCAAAAAATTGATTAACACTTCATCTAACAAAAATACCCGCAAAGTGCTTTTGGATCATCCAGGCAAAGTTCATTTATTCAGATCCTACGCAAAGGATGATTTTCAACCTTTCAGTAGTTTGTCCTTTTACTGTGCTACTCCAAAAACAAAATAAGATTTTGGAAAATGAAATAAAAACAGAAAAAGCTGATATATTGAATGTCAGACACCAACACAAGTTCAAATGAAAAGTGGAAAAAAACCTACCGAAGCCAGTATCCCATCACCAAGTCACCTTTTATGTAGAGTCCTTGACACCGATCCATCTCCCTCAGAGTGAGGGGAACCTCTGACACTCCTTTCCTTATTTTATTTAAACAGTACAGTTCACAAACAATTAAGATTAACAGCTGTATACAGAGAAACAGCAATATACAAGGGAGAGGAGTGGCAAAGCCAGACCCCAAACCCTACTGTTCAACCAGCTTTTATGGAAATGAGGACAAGCCTCAAATCCCACTTTCAGTCATCTCAAAAGTAGCAATAACAAATAAATCCAAGATATTCCAATTAGATAAGAAACAGTGCATAGAATACAGACAACCCCCAGCGAGCCACCCACTCCTCCCACCTCCTGGCCACTCTGACACAGCCCGTCCCTATGCCCCTTCCGGCTCTCAATCTGCTCCATGCCCCTTCAGGCCACCTCTAGGACAGCCCTTCATGTTTCTCCAATCCCCTCCCCCAGGACGGCCTACCCACCTTCCGGCTCTCAGCGCGACTGGCATCGGGATGACTTACCCACCTTTTGCTCTCTGGTCAGCCTACCCACATTCAGGTTCACAGGACGGCCTGTCCACCCTTCGGCTCTCGGGGTGACAGTTTTCAGGATGACCCAAGAGCCTCCCAGCTCACAGTAAGGCCTGCCAGACTCGGGGACACATAAGTCAGTGCAGGTGATAACCCCAACAAGCAACAAGACAGTTATTGAATTACAAACAGAGTCCGTTCTGGTACAGAGTCCATTATCAACAGTTCTCTTCAAAATGTGGAGTCCATTCCCAGGAACAGAGTTCACTCCAGTATACAACGTGCTATTGTCAGAAATCGAATCCATTCCAATCTGCAGAGTGCATTGCCATTGAGGGCAGAGTCCACTCCTGAAGACAGCAAATGCACACCCCACAGCACACACACAGGTGTTCAGTCTCCATAGAGGCCTGGCCCATCCGTAGACACTTGGGCCTGCTCTCAGGATCACAGTACATGTTCAAAGGTACAATTAACTCACAGGGATTGGGTCCACTCCTGAACTCCAGGATGCAGCAATGACTCACCTCCCAGCACATACACAGGTGTTCAGTCTTTACAGAGGCCTAGTTACTGACAAAGGGCCAGGCCCTACCCACAGGAACAGCTCATCTGGAAAGGTGCACTTTCTCACAGGGGCTCAGCCCAAAACACCAAAAAAACAAAAACACATTCAGAGAAAACCAGAATGCAAGGGCTAAGTCCTGCCATAAAAAATCAACATACTCTGTTCTCCCTTACTTTGAGAAAAGGACTAACACACAGGCTGTTTGAGGCCAGTTGGCGGTGTCGGACCAGCCCCCACTCTCACAGTGCAGGAGGGGCCAGTGACCAAGGGTGACTTCCCGGAGGATGGTACGGGATCGGTGATGGACGCTGGGGACGACGCAGAGTCTGTCTCCAGCGAGGCTTTTGAGTCCCAGGTGCCCCCTCCCCACTGACCTCCCCATCAACCCCCCCCTCGGGTAACTCAGGGAATTTGCAGAAGAAACCTGCAGTCGCCGGGATAGAGCCAACTGGCACTCAACCGCTGGAGCTCCTTTGAGCGGGTGTACCGGTTGGCTCACGCTGCTCACCAGGCACCTGGGCTGGACACTAACAAGCGAAAGTGAGTCAAAAACCTCCTGTGTGCAGTCCTGGTGAGGGAGAGGGACTTTTGTGTCCCTCGTTCATCGTCCCAGTAAGTGTATGTAGTTTTTAATGCTAATGGTGGTGGTTGCACAGTACTGCTGACATGAAGACAACTATAGCCAGCCTCAACAACAGCAGCAGGGAGGCACGGCACAGATTCCAGACCTTCTCTGTCCTTTGGGACTCGAGGTATGCCGTGTGCTTCCTGCAAGAAACCCACACTATCCCGGGAGACGAAGCCGCCTGGCCCCTGGAGTGGCAAGGGTGGGTCTACATGAGTCACCTCACCCGCAGATCTGGCGGTGTGGCTATCTTGTTGGCCACACATTTTCAGCTGGAGATCTTAGGGGTCAGGGACCAAGGTTAGGGGCCAAGCTATTTGCTTCACCTCACTGTTTGACTGAGAGGTGCAGTGCTTGACTTGGTGAATGTCTACGCTCCCCTGGCCGGGCCGAGGCAAGCGAGCTTCTTCGGAGAAGTGTCCACTCATCTCGCCTCTATCGACGAGAGCCAGTGCGTCGTCCTCGGGGTGGGATTTTAACAGCATCCTCAAGGACAGGGACCACAGTGGTGCCCGGACTGGTTGGGCATCGGGGAGGAGGTTGGGGTCTCAGTCAAGTCCTTCGACCTTGTGGAATCTCCATCATCTACATCTTCATGAGGCCTGGAGTCGGAGCGTTCAGAATCGACCGCCTGTACGTTTCGCGGGCGTACGCCTCCTGTTTTCCGACGGCCTCCACACGGCAGGTATCGTGCACGGACCATCACCTGGTGTGGGCGGAACTCCTTCCGTTCGGCGCCAGGCTGGGCTCCGCGTACTGGCACTTTAACAACCTGCTGCTGGAGGACGAGCGGTTCCAGGACTCGTTTTGTCGTTTCTGGGCCGGCTGGAGAAGGAAGCGGGGAAGCTTCCCCTCCCTGAGGCTATGGTGGGACGTGGGCAAGGCTCATGTCCGTGTTTTCTGTCAGGAGTAGGTGAAGGGGTCAACAAAGAGGTGGAAATCCAGGATCAAAGAGTTGGAGAGGGAGATGCTCGACCTGGAGTCACGCCTCGGTCAGCCCGACGCGGACCCAGCCCTGTGCGGGGTGTACGAAGAGAAGAAGGCCGCGCTCCGGGAGCTGCAGCTCGTCGGGGCTCGGGGCGCGTACGTGAGGTTGCGGATCCAGCTCCTCCAGGACCTGGACCGCGGCTCCTCCTTCTACTCGCTGGAAAAAAGGCGTGGCACCCGTCAGCAGCTCCTTGTGCTGCTGGCCGACGACGGGTCCCTTGTCTCGGATCCGGAGGGTATCAGGGCCCACGTTCGATCCTATTACACGGCTCTGTTCTCTCCGGATCCGTCCAGAGAGGATGCTCACAGAGTTCTATGGGACGACCTACCGCAGCTCAGCCTGGAGGACGCCGGAAGGCTCGATGCTCCTGTCACCTTTGAGGAGCTGACCGACGCTCTCGAGCGGCAAGTCCCTGAGGCTGGACGGGCTGACTGTGGAGTTCTTCAGGGCGCTCTGGGATGTCCTGGGGAGCGACTACGCACAGGTCCTGGGGGAGTGTCTAACTGCTGGAGAGCTGCCCCTTTGTTGGCGCAGGGCGGTCATCATCCTGCTGCCAAAGAAGGGGGACCTTCGTTCTCTAAAGAACTGGCGTCCAGTCTCCCTCCTCAGCAAGGACTACAAAATCTTCACCAGGATGTTGTCTTCTCACCTGGTTTCCGTGCTGGCCCACATGATTCACCCGGACCAGTCCTATATGGGCCCGGGCCGGAGGATACACGATGTCCACCTGGTCCGGGACCTGATCCATTTCTGTCGACGGGCTGGTCTGCCGAGCGCCACCCTGTCTCTCTCAACCAGGAGAAGGCGTTCGATAGGGTCGATTACGAATATCTGCTCAGGACTCTGTGGGCATTCGGGTGCTATCTTACAGGAGTCGAATGCTGGTCATAAACCAGCTGGTGGTGGCTATGATGTGGTACCGGCTGGTTCCTTTGGTCCCTCCTCTGGTTTTGTCGCTGACATCCGGAGAACGATGGTCGACTTCTGCTGGGACAAAAAGATGCACTGGGTCGCTGCGCAGGTTCTGAGTCTCCCTATTGAGGAGGGCGGTCAGTCGCTGGTGTGCGTCCGCACCCAGGTAGCAATGTTCCGCCGTCAGACCTTGCAGTGATACCTTTACGTCGAGCCTCCTCCTAGGTGGTGCACCCTGGCGACGTATATTTTCCGTCGTAACCTCAACTACGACACGCAGCTCCTGTTCGTCGACCGTGACGGTTTGGAGGTCGCCCTCAAGATACTGCCTGTTTTTTTACCAGAACCTGATCACTGTCTGGAACATGGTCGAATCGCGTCGCGCCTACCCTCCGGCAGGAGTAGCGGCTGTCGTCAGGGAGCCGTTGCTCAGGAATCCGCACCTCCATGCTCGCAGGTTCGAGTGGCTGTCGGAGGGGAGGGTGGTGAGGGTGACCAGGGTCGGGGACGTGCTGGGTGCCGGGGGCCTGGACTAGACGCTGCCGCAGGACATAGCGAGCAGGGCAGCGGGAGACATCTGGTACGTGGCCACCGCCATCCGACGCCTTAAACGGCGGTGCTCGGACCCAACATGGTGCACCGGTTGGAGGATGCTCGGGTGTGCGGTGGGATCCCGTCCGTACTCACCCCAGCCTGGACGGAATTTCACATTGGCCCCAGGTCCCGTACTTCCTGCGGAAGCCTGTGCCCCACAACCTGAGCTGCTGCCGGAATTTTAGTTTTGTCCCTTTTAAGGATGTAAAATGGCGGGCCCTGTACAGACAGCTGCTGCACACTGTCCACCTCTTCTCCCTCACCCACCGCCCGGACACACCTTGCTGTGCCCATTTACCACCAGGCGGAGGGCTCTCTACGCAGGGGTCCTCCCCTTTCTCTCAGGGATCTGGGGTGGAGGGTGTTGCACACGGCAATCCCCTGCCACCGCAGATTGCGATGGTTCACGGACTCCCAGCCCAACTGCTTGTTCTGTGGAGTCCGTGGACCATGTGTATATTGGGTGTGGGCACTTGCACTCCCCTTTTGATTTTCTAAAATACCTTTTCTGTTTCTCCCACACTCCTCATCTCCAGCCATCCAGTACAGAGGGGGGAAGGTAGGTCTGAAGATCTCCTCATAGGTCTGCTCCTGGGCCTGGCCAAACTGGCCATAAACAGGTCCAGGCAGCGGGCCGTGGAAGGGGTGGTGAGGGCCGACTGCCTGCCCCTCTTCCGCGGTTACGTTAGGGCCCGGGTGTCCTTGGAGAAGGAGCACGCGGTCTCCACCAACACCCTGGAATTGTTCAGGGAGAGGTGGGAACCACAGGGAGTGGAATGCATTATTTCCCCACCCAACTCTATTTTGATTTAATCCCTGCCCTCCCCTTCACTGTTTGATCACACAGTGCCCTTTGATATGAAGGGCACTGCTTGTCACTGGCCACTCGGGTGTTTCTTGTCTCCCTGGTGGTGGAAATTGAATAAAGATTTGTGTCCTTTGCGTCTTTCACTATGTGTCACACCTGCACGCACACACACACCACAGTGATCAGGATGGCCTACCCACCTGACACCTTCTGGCCACCTCTAGGACAGCGCATCCACGTCTCTAGGATGACAGCGCACAGGGCAACCCACAAGCCCCCAGGATCTCAGTCTGCCCCTACGTACCTTCTGGCTCTCGGCTGCCCTGACACACCTTCCATCCAGCTCTAGGACACTCTGCCCCGATTACCTCTTCTTGGTACGACAGCATCCAGAACGGCCTATCCATCTTCCGGCTCTTGGAGCAACTGGCATCAGGGTGGCCTACCAACTTCCAGCTTTCGGGGCAGCCTAACCACCTTCCGGTGCACAGGATAGCCTGTCCACCCTCTGGTTCTCGGGGTGACAGCTTTCAGAACCACCTATGAGCCGCCAAGCTCACAATGAGACCTGCCAGATTCTGGGACACACAAGGCAGTGCGGGTAATCAGCCCAACAAGGAACAGTTCAGAGTCAATTACCAACAAACAGTGTCTTTTCTGGTACACTGAGTCCATTACCATAAACAGTCCATTACCATAAACAGTCCATTCCCAGGAAGAGTCAACTCCGGTAGGCAGAATCCATTCCTGAAAGCAGAAAACACACATCCCATAGCACACAGGCAGGTGTTCAGTCTCCATAGAGGCCTGGTTTATCCACGAATAACGGGCCCACTCACAGGAACACAGTACATTGTGAAGGTGCAGTTAACTCAGGGGTTTCATCCTCTCCTATGACACAGCAAATGCTCACCTCCCAGCACATAGACAGGTGTTCAGTCTTTACTCCTGTGTTTTTTTATATATATTTTATTAAACAATTACAAAACAGTTTACAATAAACAGTTAACATTTACAGCTCTCTACAAGAGACAGCAATTTTACAAGGGAGCAGGGCAGCAAAGCCAGGCCCCAAACCCTGCCGTTCAACCAGTTTACAGGGAAATGAGGACAAACCCCAAATCCCAGTTTCAAGCATGACAAGACATCAACAATGACATTTGTACATAAAAAGCCAATCCAGTTACATAAAAACAGTGCATACAATACAACCCAGCAAGCCCCCGTCCCTTCCATCTTCTGGCCACTCTAATGCAGCCTATCCCTACGCACCTTCCGGCTCTCGGTCCACCCCAGTTCTCAGTTTATATCTGTCAGCCAGGGCTCCCTAATTAGGTCAGACTGACAGTCTCAATCAGGGTAACTCAAATTCTATGAGGTCCACCTGACCAACCTTGTTACAATCACTACAAAACTTTCTTGACCAGAAACTTTAACTGATTCTCTCTCATGGGTATATGAATGGGAAGGGTTTGGAGGGATATGGGCTGGGTGCTGGCAGGTGGGACTAGATTGGGTTGGGATATCTGGTTGGACGGGTTGGACTGAAGGGTCTGTTTCCATGCTGTACATCTCTATGACTCTATGAAATGCTGCCTGATCAGTTGCTTTTTTCATGTTTCTTTTGTTGTTGTAATTTTAATAAAGGTGGTAAGGACAAGCCAGGGAACTATAGACCAGTGAACTTGACATTGGTGGTGGGCAAGATGTTGGAAGGAATTTTGAGGGACAGGATTTACACATATTTCGAAAGGCAAGGACTGATTAGGGATAATCAACATGGCTTTGTGCATGGGAAATCATGTCTCACAAACTTGATTGCATTTTTGGAAGTAACAAAGAGGATTGATGAGGGCAGAGCAGTGGACATGATCTATATGGATTTTAGTAAGGCATTCGACAAGGTTCCCATGGGAGATAGGTTAGCAAGGTTAGATCTCATGGAATACAGGGAGAACTAGCCATTTGGATACAGAACTGGCTCAAAGGTAGAAGACAGAGGGTGATGGTGGGGGATTGTTTCTCAGACTGGAAGCCTGTGACCAGTGGAGTGCCACAAGTTTTGGTGCTGGGTCCACTGCATTTTGTCATTTAAAGAAATGATTTGGATGTGAATTAGGAGGTATAGTTAGTTAAAAATCGCACACCACCAGGTTATAGTCCAACAGATTTAATTGGAAGCACACTAGCTTTCGGAGCGACGCTCCTTCAACAGGTGATTGTGGAGGGCTCGATCGTAACACAGAATTTATAGCAAAAATTTGCAGTGTGATGTAACTGAAATTATACATTGAAAAATTGATTGTCTGTTAAGTCTTGTAAAACTTGTTATCTTACTTTTTGGATTAGAATCAATCTAAACATCATGGCACAGACAGAGAACACAGGGGGCCAACACCTTCAACATATGAAAGGCTTAACAGACAATCAATTTTTCAATGTATAATTTCAGTTACATCACACTGCAAATTTTTGCTATAAATTCTGTGTTACGATCGAGCCCTCCACAATCACCTGATGAAGGAGCGTCGCTCCGAAAGCTAGTGTGCTTCCAATTAAACCTGTTGGACTATAACCTGGTGTTGTGTGATTTTTAACTTTGTACACCCCAGTCCAACACCGGTGTCTCCAAATCATGAGGTATAGTTAGTAAGTTTGCAGATGACACCAAAACTGGAGGTGTAGTGGACAGTGAAGAAGGTTGCCTCAGAGGACAACAGGATCGTGATCAGATGGGCCAATGGGCTGAGGAGTGGCAGATGGAGTTTAATTTAGATAAATGCAAGGTGTTGCATTTTGGAAAAGCAAATCTTAGCAGGACTTATACACTTAATGGTAAGGACCTAGGGAGTGTTGCTGAACAAAGAGAGCTTGGAGTGCAGGTTCATAGCTCCTTGAAAGTAGAGTTGCAGGTAGATAGGATAGTGAAGAAGGCATTTGGTATGCTTTCCTTTATTGGTCAGAGTATTGAGTACAGGAGTTGGGAGGTCATGTTGCGGCTGTACAGGACATTTGTTAGGCCACTGTTGAAATATTGCGTGCAATTCTGGTCTCCTTCCTATTGGAAAGATGTTGTGAAACTTGAAATGGTTCAGAAAAGATTTACAAGGATGTTGCCAAGGTTGGAGGATTTGAGCTATAGGGAGAGGCTGAATCGGCTGGGCTGTCTTCTCTGGAGCATCAGAGGCAGAGAGGTGACCTTATACAGGTTTATAAACTCATGAGGGGCATGGATAGGGTAAATAGACAAGATATTTTCCCTGGGGTCAGGGAGTCCAGAACTAGAGGGCATAGGTTTAGGGTGAGAGGGGAAAGATATAGAAGAGACTGAAGGGGCAACTTTTTCATGCAGAGGGTGGTACATGTTTGGAATGAGCTGCCAGAAGAAGTAGTGGAGGCTGGTACAATAGCAACATTTAAAAAGCATCTGGATGGGTATATGAATAGGAAGGGTTTGGAGGGATATGGGCCGGGTGCTGGCAAATAGGACTCGATTAGGTTGGGATATCTGGTTGGCATGGACGAGTTGGACCGAAGGGTCTGTTTCCATGTTGTACATGTCTATGACTCATACTGAGTTTGTTTCACTATGCACCTTAAAAGGCCAGATAACAATAAAGCCCTCCAGCTGGCTCCTCTAAACTTCTAAGGTACAGAATATCTAAAAGGTATATATATATATATATATATCTTTAAAAACTCAGTAATAGCTGGGTAAACGTCATAAGAGATGGGCTTATTGCGTTGACCAGTTTAACTGAGGCTTGTTGCTGGAGCTGAAGCCACCCCACCTCTCCCCTGCCCCAAAGACACAGCTGACAAATCGGCTCCTCTCCCATGTGAAAGAAAAAGAGAGAGAGCAGGTCAGTCCGGCCAAATGATGCGGAAGCTTCGCAAGTTCATGAAATACAAGAACAGGCGTTTCACCATTTTCCAGAGGCGCTGTCGCGGCTTGAGGAAGTCTTTAAGGAGAAGCCGAGAGTGGCTGACCCTGAGAGACGAGATCCGAGTGTAAGCGGGGTTCAGCAGCACCAAGAAAACCGGCAGCTAGCCAGACCGCCACACGGTACAGCTTCCCTCCAAAGCTTCCATGAAAAAAAAATGTCATTGACTTCCCTGTTCATTTATATTTAAGTCGAATAATATCTGAACAAAATTTTTTGTCGTGTCCTATAGCGACCTGGAGGGTGGGGCTTGGCTTTCTCACCAGCTTCTATTATTCACCTTTATCAATCAAAGTTGTGTTTAGTGCAGTAACCATGCGGAAGTTTGATCGGGTTTAGAACAAACTCGGTGAGTAAGCTTCACTCGTTTCCGGGAAATGAGACTGTCCGTGCTGCCAGACTATTAGTAATCCCACCCAAGGAGAAAGATTCAAACTCAGCTTTGAGACTTTCTGGTAAATATTATTCATTCTGACTGGGTGCACATTACAGTATGGTGATATGTCGGGACTTTTTTTTGGTTTAAGTAATTTCTACATTCCTTTGTTCTCCAGGGGCCCCTATTTATCACTAGAGCAAATGCAATAAGCACGCCATTAGTTCTGCCACTTCCCTCCCACAACAGCCCTCCGGCACTAATGGAATTTGTGTATTTTTTTTATGCTTCAGTCAGCTTGAGGTAAGTCAAGAAGATGAAGCCTTTCCAGTCTCCAGGACCCGATTAGCTCTCTGATTTCTCATGGATTGTTACATTGTTTGATACATGGGACCATTGGATTTGGCAATTCACACTTAGACATTATGGAGCAGTACTAATAGAATTTGAACATGAAGTTATATTCACTGAAACTTTGAGAGTTAACCTCAAGCATCCCCTCAAGAAGTACTTGAATCAAAATAACAAGAGTGTACGGTCAAGACATATGGGTAGTTCTGGGATAATGTGCGTTTTAGCAGCGCAATTTGGCAATAATGTCACTGACAAATTAGGGAATGGTATTTTGGAGAATGTTAACCTCCATTGGCAGTAGAGTGTTTCTAGTGGGGATCAGTTTGTGTGCTTTATTCTGCACATGCATTGATGTCAGCTGCAGATAGAGCAACTTGCTGTGAGAAATACTGTACAGAGACATTTTACATTTTGTAAACGTACTGTGTTAAATTTACTTTTGTTTCGTTAATAAATATGATTTCAACCTTCATTCAGACTGTGCTAAACTTTGCAATAGACTTTGGGTGATTTTTAAGTGATATTTTTTGGTAGTCTGCCCAACCCTTCTTCTCCCTTAGTGATTTTCTACTAAGCGAGGTTTCGCTGTAATGCAACTATGGCATTATAGGAGAACTACCTGCACTTTGCACTAGACTCTCTGATGATGTTTGGGTCATACCCAAATGTCTTTAATGACTGATTACTTAAATCTCTGACAATGCATGATTCTAATCACACAAGTCATCTACAACTGAAGCCCTCTGTTCAGATTGTACCTCAACTATTCATATAGTTTTCTCATCTATCCTCCTATTTTCCACCATAAATAAAGTTGCAATCATCTAAAACTCTTATTGCCAGCATCTTAATTTGGACTAAGTCTCATTCAACCATCATCGGTGTGCTTGCTGATTTGTATGTGTGAGAAACAAAGCTCACGCACGTCAATAATTTCAGTCCGAGACAAGATCTGAATCAAGTAGTTTTGTTTATTATGCTCTTGTAAGAGGGATGTGGTGTCCATTTACAAAATAGTCTCACACACACCATGTTTAACGAGTACACAATATTTCTATAATTCGTTCCTGTTCTCTCCTCCCATTGCTCCTCCCCTGTTTACATCTCCCACTTCTCTAAGACCGGCGCCCATTACTCTTGTCCATCTCTTGCCTTGTCCGGCCTTGTCTGTGACAAAATGTTTATTTCTGGCCTCACAAGGCCGTTTGACCACATCCTGCTGTGGCCCATTGTTAGGTATATCTTCCTTCACTACCATCTGTTTCCCTTCCTTGTTATGACCTTATGACCTCATGACTTCTTGATTGTGGTTTGTTCTTGTTTTTGCAGAAGCGGGAAATAGATGCTTGTAACTACTGTTTGTACAGGCACATCTAGCTTAACCCCCTCCCTCCCCTCACAGCACCTTATCTATTTGTCTGTAACATCTACCATTGTTTGCAGGCACATTTCATTCTTGTATGCACATTTTAGCTAATTCAAAAACAGTTATATATTTCCTTCACATAGTTTTCATTCTTGTTGACTCAGCTCTTGGCAACAATTATACACTGGTGTGAGTACATTTACCTTGCACAAGTAATTATGATTGCAGAAGTAACACTGCTTTACCTATATCCCACAATTTCCCCCTTTTTCTTTAATTATCATTTGTTACCTTCTGCATTTTTCTTATATGTTACTTCCAAGGATTTGTCTATTCAAGTTAGAAAAAAAACTTCTAACGCATGAGTAATGGCCAAATCCAAGGTCACAGATATTAACCACAGGATCTTTTTTACCACAATCTAATGTTGAACTGAAACTTCAACTGTCCTCCATGAATCACTTTTATGTAAGGATAAAAGAGGTTAGTTAGAAACTGATAGTAAGGCAGTCATGACCTGTAAAAAGAACAGGAGTTAGCATTTTACTTCATAATCACTATAGAATCCTTAATCTTAAAAGAAATCATTTTATGTTTGTATAATAAAGTTCAGATTCAAAACAGTCCTGGAACTCAAGCTCCAATGAATAAAGCACAAACATTCAATCACCAACAAAGAAACGTGCATTCAAACCAAATCACAAAGGGTTAAACTTTCCATTAGTTGTACAGCTGTTTTCTCTCTCTCTCTCACACACTCACTCACACACACACACACACACACACACACCATATCCCTCAGACACTCCCTGAGCTTCCAACAACACCTCTAGGTGCTCCTTGTTTCACCCCTCTTTCACCCCTCTATCTTCTGAAATTTTTCTGGATGTCTGGCCATGATTTAGTTACAAAAGTGTACTCTCAGTAGCCCTCCAGCTACTAGCCCTTCCGACTTAAAGCATAATCTGATTCCTCCTGACTATAAGGCTATTTTCCATTGTTATATAAATTCAAATATTTACAAACCCAGTCTTCATCCGACCCGTACTTGGCCAGAAGACAGTGGGACGAAGAATGGATTCCTTAGTCCATAGAAAGCAACAATATTTAATCATCTTTTCCCTATCTTTTTCCCTTGTACGAGTATTATTTTTCCAATTCCACAACTTCCTGCCCAACGGACTTTCTGGAGGTGTGTTGTAAGGGACCCCGCCTCCATTTCCATTGTCTTTTTATTTCGTTTTCCCGGAGGCTTTTTCCTTACCCACGGCACAGCCCATATTGAGTTCCTTCGTTAGTCCCTTATTAACTACTAAAGCTCAATCCCGGCCACCAAGGCAGTACTTAAAAGTCAATTTTCTTACCTTGGCCTGTGCACAGAGTTGCCTGGCCCCTTTTTGCCGTATCTTCTATCGACCACCATCACTGTCTGATTCAGATGTCTCTCTTTTGGGATTCATATCAGTCGCCCAAGGGAGCGGACCAAACTGGGACATGAGACCACTCCTCAATTGGAACGGGACACGTCTTCCCAGTGTCCAAGGCCAGTCACTCACCCTGGCGATGGAAGAATATCCCGGACAAGCCCCCAGTTGTGAGAAACGAAGCTCATGCACTTCAGTATTTTCAGTCCGAGACAAGATCTGAATCAAGTGGTATTGTTAATTGCATTCTTGCAAGAGGATTGTGATGTCAGTTTACAAAATAGTCACATATACACCGTGTTTAACGAGTACACAATATTTAAATAATTTGTTCCTATTCTCTCCTCCCATTGCTCCTCCCCTGTTTACATCTCCCACTTCTCTAAGACCGGCGCCCATTACTCTTGTCCATCTCTTGCCTTATCCTGCCTTGTCTGTGACAAAATGTTTATTTCTGGCCTCACAAGGCCGTTTGACCACATCCTGCTGTGGCCCATTGTTAGGTATATCCTCCTTCACTACCATCTGTTTCCCTTCCTTGTTATGACCTTATGACCTCATGACTTCTTGATTGTGGTTTGTTCTTGTTTTTGCAGAAGCGGGAAACAGATGCTTATAACTACTGTTTGTACAGGCACATCTAGCTTAACCCCCTCCCTCCCCTCACAGCACCTTATCTATTTGTCTGTAACATCTACCATTGTTTGCAGGCACATCTCATTCTTGTATGCACATTTTAGCTAATTCAATAACAATTATGTATTTCCTTCACATAGTTTTCATTCTTGTTGACTCAGCTCTTGGCTGAAACAATTATACGCTGGTGTGAGTTCATTTACCTTGCATAAGTAAATATGATTGCAAAAGTAACACTGCTTTACCCATATCCCACATATGGGCTTTTGATCCAACAGCGTCTTAATTTTGGATAAGCTACTGCATGTCTGGTTTTAATCACTGGCCATCATGCTTTCAGCTGTTGTGAGCTTGAGTTCCAGAACTCCTTTTACAGCCTCTCTCTGTTTTTTTGTCTCTCTCCGTCATTCTCGTCCTTGCAGTTCAAAACCTGACTTTTTGCCAAATTGTTTGAATCATAGAATAGAATTCCCTACGGTGTGGCAAGAGGCCATTTGGCCCAAAAAGTCCACACCAACACTCGGAGCAGTAGCCCACCCAGACCCATTCCTACATTAATTCCTGACTATTTCCACTTAACCTACATATCCCTGAACACTATGGACAATTTAGCATGACAACTCACCTAACCTTCACATCTTTAAATTATGGGAGGATACCAGATCACCCAGAGGGGACCCATGCAGACACAGGGAGAATGTGCAAACACCACACAGCCAGTCACCTGAGGTGGGAACAGATCCCAGGTCCCTGGTGCTGTGAGGCAGCCGTGCTAACCAAAGTGCTGTCTAGTCATTTATCCTGAATTCTTCTGTGATTTACTCAGATGTCACTCTTGTTGACTGTTTTAGGATGTTTGAGTGCATTATTGAAGATGTACTTATCATTTTTGATGAGTATAATGATCTTGAATTTCTGTTTCAGTATTAACCAGGTGGAATTGGCAACACCTTGGCAAAAGTCCAGGGAAGTTTTGCATGTAATTACGACTAAACGTGATTCTGTTTGTACTTTTCTATACTCTATAATTATTTTTGGGCATGTTAGTTCAATCTTCCAGGATATGTAGTACTTGAGACTGGACCTCCCAACCCAGAGATAGAAATACCAACCTTCAGCCACATTTATATCTAATTTAGACCATAAGAAATAGGAACAGGAATAGGCCATTCAACCCCTTGAGCCAGATCCACCATGCAGTAGGATTATGGCTGATCTGACATTCCTCAGATCCACTTTCCTTCACTGTTCCCATAACCTTTGATTCCCCAACCGAGCAAGAATATATCTATCTCAGCCTTAACTATACACAAGGATTCTCCATCAATGGCTGTAAGTCCATAAGAAAAAGGAGCAAACATTAAGCCATTCAGCCCATCAAGATGCTCTGCTATTCAATCATGGCAGACAAGTTTATCAACACCATTCCTCTTCTTTCTCCCCCAGCCATTGATCCCCTTGATAGTCAAGAACCCACCTATTTCAGTCTTAAATATACTCAACGACCTGGCCTCCCCAGCCTTCTGTGGCAATTGATTCCATAGATTCACCAATCTCTGGTTGAAGAACTTCCTCCTCATCTCCATTCTAAAAGGTCTTCCCTTTACTGTAAGGCTGTGCCCGCAGGTCCTAGTCTCCCCTACCAATGGAAACATCTTCCCAACATCTACTCTGTTCAGGCCATTCAGTATTCTGCATGTTTCAATACATCGTCAGCTTCCCCTCATCCTTCTAAACTTCATCAAGTATAAACCCAATACTCAAACATTGCTCGTATATTAAGCTTTTCATTCCTGGGACCATTTTCGTGAACCTCCTCTGAACACGCTCCAGGGTCAGTACATGCCTCCTGAGATGTGGGACCCAAAACTGCCCACAATACTCCAAATGTGGTCTGACCAGAGCCTTATAGAGCCTCAGAATTACATTTTTGCTTTTATGTTCAAGTCCTCTCAAAATAAATGCCATCATTGCATTTACCTTCCTAACTACTGTCTCAGCCTACACGTTTACCTTGAGAGAATCCTAGACTAGAACTCCCAAATCTCTTTGCACTTCAGACTTCTGAGTTTTCTCCCCATTTAGAACATAATCCATGCCTCTATTCTTCCTATCAAGGTGCATGACCTCACACTTTTCCACGCTATACTCCATCTGCCACTTCTTTGCCCACTCTCCTAACCTGTCTAAGTCCTTCTTTAGCCTCCCCAACACCTCAAAGTTGCTTTTCTCTCTGTCTATCTTTGCATCATCTGCAAAGGTAGCCAGAATGCCCTCAGTTCCTTCATCTAGATTGTTAATGTATAAAGTCACCGGCTGCATTCCTGAGATGGACCCTTGTATCCCCACACTCTGCTTTTTGCCAGACAGCCGAGCTTCTATCCATGCTAGCACCTTGTCTCTGACACCATGGGCCCTTACCTTCCTCAGTAGCCTCCTGTGTGGCATCTTATCAAAGACTGTCTGTGGCAAGGAGTTGCAAAGACTCTGAGAGAAGAAATTCTTCCTTAACTCAGTCAACTGGTGTGCCCCTTTATTTGGTGTTTATGCCTTCTTGCCAGAGACTATCCCTTGAGAGAATGCATCTCAGCATTTCCCTGTCAAGCCCCTTAATAATCCAATATATTTCAATGAGACCATCTCTCATTCTTCTAAACACCAATGAGTCCCAAAGTGTTTAGTCTTTGCTCATAAGACAATCCCTCCATACTAGGGATCATCCTTGTGAACCTTCTCTCAACTGCTTCCAATATAATGTTATCTTGCCTTAAATAAGTAGACCAAAACTGCTCAGTGTATTCCAGATGCGGTCTCCTCAGCAGCTTGTACAGTTGCAGTAAGACTTTTCTATTCTTATATTCAAAACCTCAGAAAGTTAGGAGGTATGGCATACAGGGAAATTTAGTAGCCTGGATACAGAATTGGCTGGCTGAAAGAAGACAGCAAGTGGTAGTGGATTGAAAATATTCCACCTGGAGACTGGTGACCAATGGTGTCCAGCAGGGATCTGTTCTTGGGCCTCTGCTCTTTGTGGTTTTTATAAATGATTTGGATGAAATAGAAGGGTGGGTTAGTGAGTTTGCTGATGACACAAAGGTCAGTGGTGTTGTAGATAAAGTCAAGGGCTTTTGCAGGTGACAACAAAACATTGACAGGACGCAGAGCTGGGCTGAGAAGTGGCAGATAGAGTTCAACCTAGATAAATATGAAGTGATTCATTTTGGAAGGTCGAATTTGAATGCTGAATACAGGGTTAAAAACAGGATTCTTGGCAGTGTAGAGGAACAATGGGATCTTGGGGTCCATGTACAGAGATCCTTCAAAGTTGTCACCCAACTTGATAGGGTTGTTAAGAAGGCCTATGGTGCTTAGGCTTTCACTACTAGGAGGACTGAGTTTAAGAGCTGTGAGGTTTTGCTGCAGCTCTATAAAACCCTGATTAGACCACACTTAGAATATTGAGTCCAGTTCTGGTCACCTCATTATAGGAAGGATGTAGATGCTTTAGAGAGAGTGCAGAGGAGATTTACCAGGATGCTGCCTGGATTAGAGGGCTTGTCTTATGAAGAGAGATTGAGTGAGCTAGGGCTTTTCACACTGAAGAGAAGAAGGAAGTGAGGTGTACAAGGTAATGAGACACATAGATAAAGTAGATAGCTAGAGACTTTTCCCCAGGGCAGAAATGGCTGCCATGAGGGGGCATAATTCTAAGGTGATTGGAGGAAGGTATAGAGGAGATGTCAGAGGTAGGTTATTTACACAGAGAGTTGTGGGTGCATGGAATGCACTGCCAGTGGTAGCAGTAGAGTCAGAGACATTAGGGACATCTAAGTGACTGCTGGACAAGCATATGTTCAGCAGTAAATTGCGGGATATATAGGGTAGGTTGATCTTGGATTAAGATAAGTGCACGGCACAACATCATGGGCCAAGAGGCTAGTACTGTGCTGTACTGTTCCGTGTTCTATGTTCTAAATGAGGGCCAATGATCCATTAGCCCTCCTGATTACCTGCTGCTCTGTGTGCCAGCCTCCTGTGCTTCATGCACAAGAACCCCCAAGTGCCTTTGTGTTGCCACTTTCTGCAATTTTTCTTTAATTAAAAAATATTCTGCTTTGTTCTCCCTTCCACAATGAATAACGTTGCATTTTCCCACATTGTGCTACGTTTGCCAACTTCTTGCCTACTAGCCTAACTGATCAATATCTTTTGGAATCTATTTGTATCCCACTCGCAAGCTGTCTTTCCCTCTGACCCCGATCCCTGTGGAAACCCACTGGTTACAGACTGTCAGCCTGAAAAAGAACCCCATATCACCACTTGCTATTGGTACTAAGCTCCTCCTCCCATCTATTCTTTAGTAGCCTTGACATGTTTGAAATATCTTTCCACGATAAAGACTGATACAAAATATATACTTAACCCCTCTGCCATTTTCTTGTTCCCCATAACAATCTCCCCAAATTTATTTTCCAAGTGGACAATGTTCACTTTGACCTCTTTCTCCCTCATTATATATTTGAAGAAGATTATTGTCAGCTTTTATATTCCTGTCCAGTTTGCCCTCATAGTTTATTATTTCTCTCTTTATCATCTTTTTAGTCCTCTGCTGGATTCTGAATTTATCCTGCTCTTCAGGACCATCACTGACGTTTTCCCCTTTTCTCTTTGTAGGGAGACTCTTTGACTCTGAGTCATAGAGTCATAGAGTCCTGCAGCATGCAGACAGGCCCTCTGGCCCAACCTGGTCCATGCCAACCAAAATATCTGTCCACACTAACCACATTTCTTTGCACTTGGCCCATATTTGTCCAAATGCCTTTTAAATGTTGATAATGTACTAGCCTCAGCCACTTCTGTTGGCAGCTCATTCCATATACGTATCACTCTCTGTGTAAAAAAAAATCCCTTTTATTCTTTCCCCTATCACTTTAAACTGATGCCCTCTAATCCTCGATTCCCCAACCCTGGGAAAAAGACTGAGTGCATCCATGCCTCTCATGATCTTATGCACCTGCATAAGGCTCCCCCCCTCAGTCTCCTATTCCCAAAAGAAAAAAGTCCTAGCTTGTCCAGACCATTGATTAGTTCAGACCATTGAGTCCAGACAACACCCTTGTAAATTTCTTCTGCCCAAGCTGACCAAAACTGAACGCAGTCCTCCAAGTGCAGTCTCGTCAATGTCCTGTGTGATTGTAACATAACTTCCCAACTTCTATACTCAATGCCCTGACTGATGAAAGCCAATGTGCCAAAAGCCTTCTTCTTGGCCTTGTCTACCTGTGACTCCACTTTCAGAGAACTTGAACCTGAACTCCAAGGTCCCTCTATTCTACGACACTCCTTAAGGCCCTACCATTCACCATGAAACTCCTATCTTGATTTGACTTTTCAAAATGGAAGACCTCACACATATCTATATAAAACTCCATTTGCCATTCCTTGGCTCATTTCCCCAACTGATCAAGGTCCTGCTGTAATTTCTGATAACCTTCGTCACCATCCACAGTACATCCTATCTTAGTGTTATCAGTAAACTTACTAATCATGCCTTGACCATTCTCATCCAAATCATTGATATAGATAACAAACAGTAATGGGCCCAGCACTGACCCTGAGGCACTCCACTAGTCACAGGCCTTCAGTCGGGCGAATATCCTTCACTATTACCCTCTGCTTCCTACCATTAAGCCAATTTTGTATCCAATTTACCAGCTCACCCTGGATTCCATGCGATCTAACCTTCCAGAGCAGCCTCCGATGTGGAACCTTATCAAAGGCCTTACTGAAATCCATATAGACATCGTCTACCGCCCTGCCCTCATTAACCTTCCAGGTCACTTCATCAAAGAACTTTAACAAATTTGTGAGGCATGATCTACCACTCACAAAACCAAGCTTGTCTATTCCTTATTAAACCCTATCTTTCCAAGTGCACGTATATTTTATCCCTCAGAATCTTCTCAAATAACTTACCCATCACAGATATAAAGCTTACTGGTCTATAGTTCCTAGGTTTTTCTTTGCAGCCTTTCTTGAATAATGGCACAGCATTCGCTACCTTCCAGTCTTCAGGGACCTCGCCTGTGGCTAACAATGATGCAAAAATAGCAGCCAGTGCCCCTGCAATTTCTTCTATAACCTCTTGCAGTGTTCTTGGATATATCTGATCAGGAGCAGGAGATTTATCCACATTCATACGTTGTAATAACCTCCCCATTGAACAGGTCTCCCAAGCAGGAGATACCTCTGGACTTCCAATTTTTAAATGTAGTATCTGTCACCCTTGGCTGAAATCCCGATGCTCCCACTATAGGAGTATAAGGGGAGGTTTTTTGCAGGTTTCCCTCATCTTGGCACATTATCCTCCAGGCTTTAATTGTATTTAATACAATACGGTTTTTACAATAGTCTATTGTAGGTCTCATCTTGTCCATAAATAAAAAAGATTGATGAGGGGATATTTTGCTTGGGAGGCCTCCATATCTAACCAGATTGGGTCTCATGTGACCCACAATCAACAGTTACATAGGATAATAAGGAGCTCAATTGAAACCTCCTAAAGTCTGGAATGTCCAGTCCTCCCCTCTCCTTGTGGAAGCTGCAACTTTTCTAATTTTATAAAGGTCCATCTATGATTCCAAATAAAGAAGCCGTGCCAGCCGTAGAGCTGAGCGACGTCTGTCTTGGCAGCATCAGGGGGAGCATTCTCATAGGATATAGAAGACAAGGTAGAATATTCATCTTAACTAGGGCTACTCTGCCTAAACAGGATATTGGGAGATCTCACCAGCATTGAAGGTCCTGCCTTATTTTATCTAATAAGTGCATGAAATTGGCTTTATACAGCTGACCAAATATTGCGGAGATAAAAATACCTAAGTACAGAAAACCTTCTCGTGACCACCGAAAGGGAGAGCAAGGTCCGTCTGGTAAATTGAATACATTGGCAAGACCTCACGACGGCATGGCCTCAGATTTTATATAATTGATTTTATAGCCTGAGAATATACCAAATAGATTGATCACTTGAATTAGGCACGGATATCAAAGGATCATTTAAGAAGAGGAGGACATCATCCACATATAGAGTGATTTTCTGTTTGCGCGATCCGATCCTCAGAGCCGTTATATTGGGGTCAGTTCATATAGCTTCCGCCAGTGGTTCAATCACTAGTGTGAATAATGGTGAAAGAGGACATCCCTGACAACAACCCCTGCCAGCACTAAAGCTATCCGAACCTAACCCATTGGTGATCACAGCTGCTTTGGGATCATTATATAATACTGAAACCCATTTAGTAAATACCTCTCCAACGCCAAACCTTTCCAGTGTATAAAAAAATGGCCATTCTACCCGATCAAATGCCTTCTCTGTGTCCAAGGAGACAACCAAACCCGGTATTGTTCCCTGCTGACAGGCTTGTATCATATTTAAGACCCTTCTAATATTATTAGTTGACCTGCAGCCCTTTATAAACCCCTTTCTGGTCCTCTTTTATGATGTATGGTAAGACCCTCTCCAGTCTTAATGCTAACATTTTAGAAAGAATTTTAAAATCCACATTTAGTAGTGATATGGGTCTATATGATGAGTAATCTTCTGGGGCCTTTCCCTTTTTAAGAATGAGAGAGATATTTGCTTCTGTCATGGAAGGTGGGAGGCAGCCCTGACTATGTGAATAATTATATATATTTATGAGTGGCCCGGCCAGTTCCCCTATAAAGTCTTTATAGAACACAACCTGAAATCCATCTGGTCTAGGCGCTTTGCCACTCTGAAGCTGCCTAACCGCGTTGAATACTTCCTGGGTTGTCGGGGGGGCATTCAAGATTGACACCTGCTCCGAGGTTAAGCCCAGAAGGGCCAAACGTTTAAAGAAGAATTCCATCTTCCCAGTTCTATCCTCACAGTCCTGCGATTCATACAGTTCAAAATTGAACTTTCTAAAGGCTGTATTGATCTTTTTATGATCACTAGTCAGGGTACTAGCACTTTCTCTAATGGACGTAATGGCTTGAAGAGGCTTTTTCTTTCTAGCAAGGTACGCCAGGCTTGTCGCCATATTCAAATAATCTGCTTTGCGAATAATATTTCCCAATTTGCTGTTTGGGCAATAAAGATTCAAGGCTGCCCTTTGTAGCTCAGTGATGGAAGGCCTGTTATGATACACTGTCTCAGCTGCCTTCAGGCGAGCCTGGAGCAGGAGCTGTTGTTCTCTCTTTTGTCTTTTCCGGGTCGCAGAATATGAGATGACCAAGCCCCATGCATATGCCTTAGTGGTCCCCCACATCATCAACGGGCTACTGGCCATACCTGAATTAATTTCCCAAAAGGTTTTAAATTCCTATGAAAAACACTTTATAAATTTGCTATCCTTCAATAAGCAAGACTCCATATAACAATGTCGGGGACCTATCCCATCATCCCTAATCTTGACTTTCTTATATACTGTGGCATGATCAGAAATAGCTAAATTACCTATTTTACAAGACAATATGGAGTTCAAAGGGTCAAGAGGGCAAACAACATATCAATTCTGGCATGGCCCTTGTGTGGGCTAGAGTAGAAAGTAAAGTCTCTACCCTGGGGGTGAAGGCACCTCCATATATCCACTAGCCCTAGCTCCTTATTCAGATCTGCCAGTTGTCCAGATCTCAGAGATATACCTGTAGTGCTCTTAGGTATCTTATCTGTCTCTGGGTCCATAATACAATTAAAATCTCCTCCTGTAATTGCATGGTTGACTCCAAAAGCCATCAATTTAGAGAATGCTTCCATTACAAATTTAAAGGGATGTGCCGGGGGGCAATAAATATTCAAAATTCCATATTCCTTTCCTTATATTTGGGCTTTGATCAATATATACCGTCCAGACTCATCTTTTATCTGGCTTAACATTTGGAAAGGAAGATTCTTCCAAATAAGAATGGCTACTCCCCTACTTTTTGAACTGAAAGATGAGAAAAAAGCCTGCTCAAATCCACCCTGTTGTAGCTTTAAATGTTCTCTGTCAATTGGATGTGTCTCCTGTAAGAGAGCTACATCAACCCTTTCTTTTTTGAGATTTGATAATATCTTTTTCTTTTTGATTGGTGAATTACTCCCCTTGACATTCCAGGTGCATCATCTCAGCAAATGGCTAGCCATGATCGTCCAGGCAAGCCCGAGCACCCCCAGGAGGAAGAACCCCACTCAAAGAACCTTGAATAAAGACTGTAGGAATTTCACAAATACAAAAATTCTTTGAAACATTTAAACCCATACAATTAAAAGCTATTCCTAAGTGAAAAAAAACACAAAATATATTTCAGAGGAGACTTTCCCCCTTGCTCCCAGGGGGCATAACTACCTATCGATAACCCCACCGTAACCTCTCCTAGCTAGGGCCCTGCCCTCGGCCCAGGCATTATAGAATGGAATGGACAAATTCAAATATTTTATTAAACCAGAGTTAAAAGTGAGTACCCACCCTCCCCCCACACCAACACATAGGTGCGCTTAGCAAACACAGTACAAAATAGAAATATATAAAATTACAATCCCAGACAGTCGCCCTAGTCTGGAATCAAACCCAGGTCCCTGACACTGTGAGGCAGCAGTGCTAACCACTGAGTCACCATGCCACCCCAATGGTAACATCATTGAATGTCAGGGGGTGGTGGTTAGATTGTCCCTAATTGGAAGCAATCGTTGCCTGGCATTTGTGTGATGTGAATGTTACTTGCCACTTGTCAGCTCAAGCCTGGATGTTCTGCAGATCTGGTTGCATTTGACTATGGACTGCTGAGGAGTCACAAATGGTGCTGAACATTGTCCAGTCATCGGCAATGTCCCCAGTTCAGATCTTATAATGGATGCAAGGATATTGATGAAGTGCTGAAGATGATTAAGCCCAAAACACTAACCTGAGGAACTCCTGTGAAGATGCCCTGGAGTTGAGGTGACTGACTCTGCTTGGGCCTCACATGTGATTACAGGAGAGGGCTCACCTATCTCAAAAGTTCCCTTTCCTTTTTGGGGAACTTCCTTCCATATTCCCATGCCATAAGGGCTCCCTCTTGGAGTGCTCTCTTCCTGTCTGGCTTCTCTATTGGGAATCATCTCTCCCACCCTCAATTGTTTCCCCTTCCCTCATCAACTGAGGGAGTCCACTACACTTAGCTGGTCCTGGATTCTGGAATTTAGAATCTAGGGATTCCATGTATTTCTAATCCTGATTGCTGCCACCACTACAGTGCAGCTAGCAGTTCTGTGATCTGGAATTTCTGTTTGAGTGAGGGGTGGAATACCTGCCTTGAGCTAATTACCACCCCTCATCCACCAAATTTCTTGGTATTCACCTGGTGGAGAATCTCACCTAGTCCCTCAACACTAGCTCCAACAAAACCCAGCAGCATCTCTACTTTCTGCGTAGATTAAGGAAAGCCCACCTCCGACAAACCCCCCCCCCCCCATCCTCACCACATTGTACAGAAGGGTCATTGAGAGTACCCTGAGCTTCTCCATCACTGCCTGGTTCGGGAAGTGCACCGTCTCAGATTGTAAAACCCTACAACAGGTAGTGAGAACAGCTGAGAAGATCATCGGGGTGTCTCTCCCCTCCTTACAGACCTTTACACTGTATCCGAAAGGCTAAGACCATTGTGGAAGACCCCACACACCCCTTACTCAAGCTCTTCTCTCTCCTGCCATCTGGCAGAAGATACCGGAGCATTCGGTCTCTCACAGTCAGACTGTGCAACAATTTCCTCCCCGAAGGCATCAGACTCCTTAACACTGTATTATCGGACTCTTACCCATCTGAAATTCTTTGCACAACTTCAAATTGTTGCTAGAACAATGTCTATTATTTATCATTCTTTTATTACACTGTAAGTTGCGTGTTTTTCACTTCTTATGCACTTTATGCTGCCCTTCGTATGATCGTGTGGTTTGTGCTGTCCATGTAGCACCTTGGTCCCAGAGGAACGCTGTCTCATATTTTTACCATATCAGTTGTATATGATAAGAATGACAAAGTTTACACAACTTGACTCAACTCTACTAAAGTGGTGGATAAGTGTTTCCCCACTGACTGATTGGACAGGAAACCTCACCATCTAAAAATTCCTGTGCTAAATCTTGTCACATTTCACACGTCTGGTTGAAATCAGGTAATGGAGCACAACCTGGGGATTGACACCAGACCTGTGTGGTGCTTATGGTGCAGGACTACACAACATGGGCGCGAACTATGTACCTGACATCTTAACAAAGAGTCTTTTCACTTGAAAATCAGGGTTAAGTGAAACTCAAAATGATAAGAAATCGAAATCATTTATATAGCGATTCCACTTCAATATTAATCAAACTATTTTGAGTCAATTAAACTGCTTATAACATTCCAACAGGAGTAAGTTGTGAACTGCACTTTCTGCCTATGAAAGTCTCTGTGGAGGTTGTCTTGAAGTGCTAGCCTTGCATGGACAATTTTATGAAATCGGTTACCACTTGATCAATATATATTTGGTGCTTTAATCATCTGAAGTGTTGAGATCCAGAATTTCTAATTTTTGTTTTTATTATCTTTCAAATGCAGGTGTTTGAAGAAAATTACAAGCACATAATATTTGACTATGATCAGAGTGAGATTCAGCACTGTCGCAGCACAATGAGTCACATAAATACATTTCTGCAGCCAGCAAGGTCAAAAAATGTTGCTTATTCATCTGATAACTTCACATTGTAAGTAGGCGATGGTATTAATATAATATACGGTTGAGAAAATCAACGTAGACGTTATTTGAAAAAAAGGTTTCATTCTTGACTAGATCACTTTACTGATTGAAATAGTTGGTGGAAGAAAAGTGGCACATAAAGGCAATTACTCTGCAATGAGTCAAACTATGGGTAATTTCTAAACTTCACAGCAGTTTTAGTATGGTTAGTTTTAAGTTGAAACTGAGTGCAAGTTTATTTCCTGAGGTGGCATTCTGATCTGGGTGTCAGGCTGAGATTACACTTTGGTTTATGTCAGTGTACAGCAAACACCTTTTTGGATTAATACATCATATTGGTGTCATTCTACCTTAACAGTCACAGGGGATAAATTTGTTTTCAATGGTTAGTTGGAGGGCTCGGTGTACTGTTCATGTGCCTGTGCTGCCATTATTGTCTGCACACCTGAGTGACATTCTTTGAGGATGAGGGTGCATGAACTGTGTCCTCTATGTGGCAGGAGATGTTGATGCAATCTTGATGTCATAAAGCCCATCTAGGCTTAAATTTAGTCAGCAGAAGGTTTGTCCCATACAAGCTTGGTTTAACGGACACCCGAATTGCAGGTGAAAACAAAACCATTGCAATGTGCTTCAATGTAGTGCAAAGTGTTTTGAGAGGTGTTCTGTGAGCTTTTATTGTTGCCTGAATATTGTCACACCCTCATGGAGCAATAAGTAACTGTCCTCATGCAGATTGTGACTTCAGGGGTTGGCAGGGTCACTGGGTGGATGGAGCAGAGGCTGTAGAGAGTGGAAGCTCTTTGCTAAGTTTGAGCTGGACTCTTCCATGCTTCTTAGCCAGAGGCTGCTTGAAAGGCTAGCTAATGAAGCCAGCATTTCTGACTCCACCAACTGCCTCATCCTGAATCCTCTGTGGCAATATTTATCTGCATCTCTCTCAACTAAACAAATATGTGAACGCATGACATATCATTTGCTGTTCCTGACTCCGTCGTTATCTCTTAGGTACATGCATTGCCAGTATCTGAGCAGGTGGCTGAGGGTGTCAGATTAAATGGCAGGGCTTTGTCATGAGTGCTGTGCTGTTGTTGTCTTTTCTTCTTGGGCTGATAGGTGGCAGATTGCAGGTTTCTGAAAGTAGTAACTCAAAAACAGAATGATCCAGGAAGCAAGAGGCTCATGGTCACAACACAGCAGCTTGCTCATCATGCTAGATAGCAGAGTAAGGTTGACCAGGTAGTTGCAATGGAACATAAGGAATTAATCTGCCATCACTTGACTGAAGGTCAGATGCTGCAACAGTCATCATTGCCAGCCTCTTGAAGCAGAGACTTATCCAGAGGACTGTTAATGCTGCTTACTAGGGTTTTAACAAAATATAGACATTAGGACGGTGGCCATGGAAGTCTGAATCCACTAAGGATTGTGTAACAACTCACCTGCCGAATCAACTAGCCCTGAAAATGGATGGTGCTGGAGCGTCAGGTCCATACCGAAGAAGGGCTGCTGCCCGAAACGTCAATTTTTCTTGCTCCTTGGATGCTGCCTGACCTGCTGTGCATTTCCAGCACCACTCTGATCTTGACTCTAATCTCCAGCATTTGCAGTACCCACTTCTGCCTTTTACAAAATATGTTGTAGCTGTGTTAAATAAAACCTAGAGATACAATAGCAATTCCATTTCAATTAGGCTATATTAAACAGAAACTTTTAGAGAGAGCACAGGCTGACAGTGTTAAGCAGTTTATTTAACAGAGTCACTTGCTAGGTTACTTTGATCACACTGGCTTGGTATTGGATTGACACACATACTAGACCAGGTAAGGTCTTCATTCCTTAGAGGATATTAGTGAACTAGTTGAATTTCTACAACCATAAATAGTGTTAGTACCTTTCACTGATATTCACTTTTGTTGTTTTATATCACATAGTCAATGCATCAATGTACCTTTAATGGACACACTTGCTCATGACATCACTATTAGAGCATGTTACCTGCAGAGTTCATAATCAAATAGACATTTTGTGAGGCTGTTGTTCCTTGAGTATTAAGATCTTAGACTCTTCCTTGGGTTACTTGAAGCATAATGCACTTTGTCCAGACACTTCTATCACTGTTGAAGTAATTGTATACAATAGTTAGCCGTAATAAATGTTTGTTAGATTCTTCAGTACGATGACATACGATGTTATGGGAGATAACATATGCAATTTTGCATGAGGTAAAAACGCAGTTGGAAGCAATATCACATCAACTTTACTTTCCCCTGAAATTTAAATTCTCTAATTTCTGTTCTGTTCTGTTTTACTCAGCCAATAATGTAACCTCTGCAGTACCATTTCCAAGTACGTCAAGTCCCAACTGTATCTGGAGTGCTGGTATCACAGGTCAGAGGGAAACCTGCCAGAACTCAGTCTCCTCCCCTGGCTGGCACTATCACCACCTAATTACAGGCACTGAAGGAACCGCCAGCAGAGGTCCTGGCAAGAATAAGAAGGGGGGCATTTACCCAAGACTGATTCAGCTGTGGCTTCACTGGTGAAGTTTGCTGAGATCCTGCACCATCTTAAACAGCCTCCAGCCTGTATGCACCATCAGCTTAATATTGAGGTTTATCATTTTTATCATTCAGGTTTTTACCTCTTTATTTCCCACCCTTCTTTCCTGGTAATTCCACTAACTGTAAAGCATGGTTTTGATGTTGACTTGAATATTACTTGCACTCATGAAAACATAACTTAAGACTACAATTTTCTTCCAGTCAGAACCCCTGGAATATGGTAATGATTACAAAGGCACTGAAAGGGGCAAAAAAAGCCAAGATGGAAGAATCTAAATTCCTAAATGAAATCAAATTTTTTAACAGTTGCATGCTCAGACATGTGGAAAGTGTGGAAAAACCCAGAATTTCTTTGGAAGGTAAGTCATGAGCCTTTTAGTTCCTGACATTTTGTGACAGTATGATGTTTTAGTCTGGAGCCAATCTTCTGGAGTTAAAATGAAAATAAATATTTTGTGAGGCTGTATTTTTTTTTAGATTGCGTGGACTTTGTAGAAAGTAGCATATTGCTCTCAGTATGAATAAGCTTGACACAACAATGAATGAATCAATTCATCAATGAAGGTTGAGCCAATGGGATGATAATCTAATTTCATATGCTGGGGAGACATGTCTATTGGAGTCTGTTGAGAAGCTTGAATTCTTCTTGGTTGTAGAGAAGGTGATGAGGAGATTTAATAGAGACGTTTAAAATCATGAAGGTTTCAGACCGAGGAAATAGAAACTTATCAATATGTAAAGAATTAGATTTAAATGACTGGCAAAAGAATGAAGTTGCAGGAGGAAAAAATAGCTTTACACAATGAGCAATGAATTTAGCTTCATGGAATCATATATTGGTTAAAGCACAGAGAACCAATTTGAATTGCTCTTGGTATGAGATGCTCAGTTAGTCTCACTCAATCTCTTTTTCCCTATTGTCGTGATATCAGCCATTGGCAGTACTGGACAAATCAGATTGCAGAGTGAAAGCTGGCTTGATAGATCATAAGTTGTATTTTTATTACAATTTGTTTACTGTGGTGGTCAGTCACTGAACATATTCACATGAGGCTGCTAATATATTTATCAACGGACAATCTGTTTATCACACAAAATAAAAGAATAACAAGAACAATCTCACCATAAACTGTAAAAAGACAAAAAAAAAATTGCCCAACAGTATCCTTTAATCCCAGGGAAGTATCATTCCTATCTTAACTCTTCGTTACTCAACTGATAAGGTCACAAGTGTTTCCTTTCAGACTCTCTGCACATTCACCAGATGTGAGTTCTCTGTAACTGTCCCTCCCTCCCTGAGATACACAAACACTGGCTAATTCACTGACTTCCTCAACTGAATATTAGGAAAAGCCCAGCCTATTTAAACTACTAGAACTTTCCGACTGAAGACTTTCCACAGCTGGAACACCTTTGCTCTCAGTTCAAACATCTAGTTACCTGTTTCTCTGCATGTCAAAAAAATGCAACTTCATCAATTAACTTTCCAGGTTACTCTCTGATCATTTAGGCTTAAATCACATGCCTTTTTAGAAAGAATGATTTTTATTTCTGTATTCACAAAACTACTTCCTGATCTCTTCCCAGAATACAAGTTCTCTTCACAGAACAAAACCAAAACACCCGTTTAGCTCTAATTTAAGACCAAACTCCCAAATGATAATATAAGCCTCCACCACCATTCAGTCCTGTAATTTTTCCTCTCATTGCTAATTGTTAAATCACTTTGAAAAGTCACACTTGAATCTGCCGCCACATGGGACATTACACATTTGAACCACTTGTTTAATAATTGCTCCTCATGTAAACTTTGTTTTTTTTTTGCCAATCATCATCAGTTGGGATCCTCTGATTCTCAACTCTTTGGCAAGTAAAAAAAGTTTCCACTTGTTCAATCCAGGCACTTCTTCAAAATGGTAAATGGCAGTCCTTGGAAATCTTCCATCCTACACTTGACTGTGGCATTTCTCATTTCTGTTGTAAAGGGAATGATGTCAGTTTGGGATTTCTCGGCCAGATTTCTCAAGTAATCAGCTGTTTCCCCTTTCTGAGTGAGCTTGGTCAGCTAAGTGTCTGAAACCCAGAATGTTCAAGTCATATTGGATAAGTGCAGTTCTGAACTTTCTGGGGTTGTTTGTATCACAAGGTTACCTTTTTAGGGAGGCACAACAGGTCAGGCAGCATCCAAGGAGCAGGAAAATTGATGTTTCGGGCTGGAGCCCTTCATCAGGAATGAGGCTGGGAGCCTCCCAGGTGGAGGGATAAATGCGACAGGGTTGGCGCTGGGGAGAAGATAGCTGAGAATATAATAGGTAGGTGGAGATGGGGGTAAAGGTGATAGGTCAGAGAGGAAGGTGGAGTGGATAGGTGGGAAGGAAGATTGACAGGTAGGACAGGTCATGAGGATGGTGCTGAGCTGGAAAGTTGGAACTGGGATAAGGTGGGAGGAGGGGAAATGAGGAAACTGGTGAAGTCCACATTGATGTCCTGGGGTTGAAGGTTCCTGAGGCGGAAGATAAGGCGTTCTTCCTCCAGGCGTCAGGTGGTGAGGGAGTGGCGATGGGGGAGGCCCAGGATCTGCATGTCCTCGGCAGAGTGGGAAGGGGAGTTGAAATATTTGGCCACGGGGTGGTGGGGTTGATTGGTGTGGGTGTCCCAGAGTTGTTCTCTAAAGCGCTGTGTGAGAAGGCATCCAGTTTTTCCAACGTAGAGGAGACCGCATCGGGACCAATGGATGCAATAAATGACATTTGTGGAAGTGCAGGTGAAACTTTGGATGTGGAAGGCTCCTTTAGTGCCTTGCTTATCTCCTTCCAAAGCCACAAAGAAGGCTCCCACATCTATCAAAGTTTCACCTGCACTTCCACACGTCATTTATTGGATCCGTTGCTCCCGATGCGGTCTCCTCTACATTGGGAAAACTGGATGCCTTCTCACAGGGCGCTTTAGGGAATATCTCCAGGACATCCACACCAATCAACCCCATTGCCCTGTGGCTAAGCATTTCAACACCCCCTCCCACTCTGCCGAGGATATGCAAGTCCTTGGCCTCCTCCATCGCCACTCCCTCACCACCCGAAGCCTGGAGGAAGAACACTTTATCTTCTGCCTTGGGACCCTTCAACCTCAGGAAATCAATGTGGACTTCACCAGTTTCCTCATTTCCCTCCTCCCCCCCCCACCTTAGCCCAGTTCCGACCTGCAAGATCAGCACCGCCCTCATGACCTGTCCTACCTGTCAATCTTCCTTCACACCTATCCACTCCACCCTCCTCTCCACCTTTACCCCCACCTCCATCCACCTATTGCACTCTCAGCTACCTTCTCCCCAGCCCTAACCCCCCTCCCATTTATCTCTCCACCTCCGAGGTTCCCAACCTCGTTCCTGACGAAGGGCTCCGGTCCGAAATGTCGATTTTCCTGCTCCTCGGATGCTGCCTGACCTGCTGTACTTTACCAGCAACACACTCTCAACTCTGATCTTCAGCATCTGCAGACCTCACTGTCTCCTACCTTTTTAGAGGGGTAAGTTACCCTTTTTCAGATCTGGGCCCAGGACACATTTAGCAGAGGGATGGTGCTCTTTGTTGGAAGATAGATACTATTTGGGAAAGGTAAGGGATTTTTAGTACCCTTTTTATATTGCCTTTCCTCATTCTTCCTTTCAAAATGTATTAGTTTACAAATCTCCATATTCTATTTTACTAGCAAAGTTTCTGATCATTTCACCAAATTGAGACTTGATTAATATCCCTTAGTTGATTAATATCTCCTCCTAGTTCAGTGCTTCCAAGTTATGTATCATCTGCAAATTTCAACATTATATACTGATTATTTAAGTCTGGATTGCATTATTTACAAATAAATCTGTACTCTTCATGCAATTCCCTGGAAAACTCCACTATGTTCAAATTTCCAGTCATCAACATCTGTTCACCATTCGCTTTTTCTTGTCATTCAGCCAATTTCCAATCAATGCTGCCACTGATTATTTACTGCATGAGCCTCATCTTTGCTGACAAGACTGTTATGCAACACTTTATCCAAAGTCTTCAAGAAATATATGGATACCACATCTACTGTATTACCATAGGATACAGAAAAAGGAATGGACCATTCGACCCAGCAAATTTGCTCTGCCATTCAATGAGATCATGATACATTTGATAACCTTCAACTCCATTTTCTTACCATATCCCCATAACCTTTGATCCCCTCATTGATTCCTATGGGAGACCATATTTCACTTGAAGTTGTTAATTTAAAATCATAATTTTCTGTAATGCAACCACAACTTCAAATCAGGATTTCTTGTATGAGAGACATGGATATCGAAAAGAGAGTAAAATTTCTACTTTTGCCAATGGCATCAAATTTGAAGGTGAGGCAGATTCTGTGAATGATTTCAATTGACTGAAACAGGACAGATAAGTTAGCAGGCTGGGTAGACATGGAGCAAAAGACATTTAATATAGCGTGAGGTGCTGCATATTGGCAGAAGGGTCAGGCCGAGGATGTGTAGACTTAATGGTACCCTTCTAAGAAGTGTGCAGTGACAGATACTGGAAGGGCTTTGTGTGTATAAATCTTAAAGGCAACATGACATATTCAGTGAGTACAGTAGAAAATGTGGGATCTTGTACTTTATAAATATGCGGCACCTTTTATAAAGCTTTGGTGAGACATCAACTAGAATATTGTGTTTAATTCTGGTCACCACACTTAAAGGTCTAAGAGATTGCAGAGAATTAGCAAAATTGTTCCCGGTTGAGGGATTTTATCTGCAAGGTTAAGTTGTAAAGTTAGGGCTGTTCTCCCAGGGGCAAAGGAAATTTGAAAGCTTTACATCATGGTGACAGATTTTCGATAATTTGATAAACAGATTAGCTAATAGTCATGGAATTAAGGAACACACATTTAGGATTTTGGGCAACAGAAAAGGGAGAGAGAATTGTCATGGGCTCATTGGCCAAATCATTGTAATGGTTCTGTGACTGTATGACTTGATCTTAAATGCATTTTATCTGCAGCAATAGCTTGCAGGAATTACTCTGCTGACATTGGAACATGTACAGAACAACTGTACCCTTCTAAAGAGCTGGCATATTTCACGGTCAATGATTGTTGGATATTTGAGTGAACATATTGGTTACAGAACAAAGAGTTATCCCTATCCCCTGTAGAATAATGTGCCCCCATCATTTCATGAACATTAATTAAGCCTTTGATTTTGATGGTATGAGATAAAAGAAGAATATTGGCTGGGATCCTGGGAAAATTGTCCCTTCATTTCAAATAGCCTCATAAAACTTCACTGTTCATCTGATTGAGTAAAGCCAAACCTCGGGTTAATATGAATTGCAAATTCAAACAATTAAGCTTTTTTAAAAATAGAAGCATGGGATGGAATTTTATAGAGATCTGAATAATTGGAGGATGGTGAAAAATGTCACAGAATCATGCGAGAAGTCCAGTGAGGCCCATCTTGATGTTGGGAACAACTCACTTAAATAAGGGCTGGGCTCATGATAAGATTTTCATTGCGTTGTGGCAAGTTGCTTCCTAAGGACAATCTTACTGACCGCAGATCCTGCCTCATAATAAGCAGCTTTCTATTCTATCACTACAGCAAGAAAATTAGTTGCTGAAAATTCTCATCATGGAAGTTAGAGCAGATTTCTGCCCCAAAAGGGTTCCAAACAGCAGACGCAAACATTTCATGTTACCCCAGTGGGCATTGGTCACATGCACCCCACATCCACAGACAGACATTATCATCTGACATATACCAGCATCTAAGAATCCTCCACTTACAGGAAAGTTCTGCACTTAGGGATTGATACCTAGCTCAGGCTGCATCACTGAGCTGCTTTCCATTAATGCTCCCTTTGGTTTAGCATATTAATACAGCAATAATATGAACCTGGCTGAGAAGCAAGGCACAAAAAGCAAGGTAATGCAAGGCAGGGATGCTGCAAGCATCCCGATAGGCTCACTTGTTTTTATTTTGGATTTCCAGCATCTGCAGTTTTTTTACTTTTAGTGGTATTGATTGGGTTGAATGACAGTGAGTGAGGGAAGATGTTTCAGGGAGTACTGAGAGTTGTAGATCATGAACCTATTGGGAGTGGATACGGTAGCAAAGAAAGATTGAGTTTGAGGTATTGGACAGAAGGTGGTGGCATTTTTGCTGGTAGAGTGGAGAGTGTTGATGTTTTTCCTACCGCGCCAAGCATTCCTCTGGATGGCTGAGACGGAATTGACCTGGGTGGCATGGTCATGACTTGTAGCCTCCTTTGCTGGTCCTGAGGAGAAGAGGAATCCTACTTCTGTACCAATCCACCCAGCAGGATCTCCAGGTCCCCACCCACAAAACGGGACAACAGTTTTCTCTTCTCTGCCACATCCAGGTCATATTTCAGGAACCTTGTGGGCTGCTCCAGACTGATAGTGCTTGTCCGGGTATACAACAGCATTTTAAAGATGGTGCCAGTACCCAGGGATGCTAGTCTATTTTGGGATATCACAATAGTGGTGAGCAGTTCCAGGTCTAGTTAAAATGGGCCTGGAATCAGGGGAGAGGGGCTCCTCTGGGCTAGATTAGATAGTTAATGAGAGGAGTTTAAGAAGATGAGGTGAGCTAATGAGGGGGATTCGGGAAGTTGAGGTGAGCTAATGAGGGGGTTTGAGAAGATGAGGGGAGCTGATGAGGGGAGCTAATGAGAGGGGTTTAGGAAGATGACTGAGCTAATGAGAGGAGCTAATGAGGGGGGACCGGGAAGATGAGGTGAGGTGAGCTAATGGGGGGCTTCGGGAAGATGAGATGAGTTAATGAGATGGGGTTCAAGAAGTTGAGGTGGGTTAATGAGATGGGGTTCGGGAAGATGAGGGGAGCTAATGAGGGGGGTTTAGGAAGATGATGTGAGCTAATGAGGGGGGTTTGGGAAGATGAGGTGAGCTAATGAGGTGAGCTAATGAGGGGGGTTTGGGAAGATGAGGTGTGTTAATGAGGGGGGTTTTAAAAGATGAGGGGAGCTAATGAGGGGGGGTTTGAAAAGATGGGGGGAGCTAATGAGGGGGGTCCAGGAAGATGAATGGAGCTAAAGAGTGGGGTTCAGGAAGATGAGGGGAGCTAATGAAGGGGGTTCGGAAAGATGAGGGGAGCTAATGAGGGGGGTTTAGGAAGATGAGGGGAGCTAATGAGGTGAGCTAATGAGGGGGGTTTGGTAAGATGAGGTGTGTTAATGCGGGGGGTTTTAAAAGATGAGGGGAGCTAATGTGGGGGGTTTAGGAAGATGAGGGGGGTCCAGGAAGATGAATGGAGCTAAAGAGTGGGGTTCAGAAAGATGAGGTGAGCTAATGAAAGGGGTTTGGAAAGATATGGGGAGCTAATGAGGGGGTTTTAGGATGATGAGGGGAGCTAATGAGGGGGGTTTAGGAAGATGAGGTTTGTTAATGAGGGGGGTTTGAAAAGATGGGGGGAGCTAACGAGGGGGCGGTTCGGAAAGATGATGGGAGCTAATGAGTGGGGATTTTGGGAAGATGAGGGGAGCTAATCAGGGGGGTTTTGAAAGATGAGGTGAGCTAATGAGAGGGACCGGGAGGTGAGTGGAGCTAATGAACGGAGTTTTGGGAAGATGAGGGGAGCTAATGATGGGGATTTTGGGAAGATGAGGGGAGCTAATCAGGGGGGTTTTGAAAGATGAGGTGAGCTAATGAGAGGGACCGGGAGGTGAGTGGAGCTAATGAACGGAGTTTTGGGAAGATGAGGGAGCTAATGAGGGGGGTTTTGGGAAGATATGGGGGGTTTGGGAAGATGAGGGGGGTTTGGGAAGATGAGGGGAGCTAATGAGAGGGGTTTGGGAAGATGAGGGGAGCTAATGAGGGTGGTTTTGGGAAGATGAGGGGGGTTTGGGAAGATGAGGGGAGCTAATAAGAGTGGTTTGGGAAGATGAGGGGAGCTAATGAGGAGGGTTTGAAAAGATGGGGGGAGCTAATGAAGGGGATTTAGGAAGATGAGGGGGGTCCAGGAAGATGAATGGAGCTAAAGAGTGGGGTTCAGAAAGATGAGGGGAGCTAATGAGGGGGGTTTTGGGAAGATGAGGGTGGGGGTTTGGGAAGATGAGGGGAGCTAATGAGGGTTTGAAAAGATGGGGGGAGCTAATGAGGGGGGTTTAAGAAGATGAGGGGGGTCCAGGAAGATGAATGTGGAGCTAAAGAGTGGGGTTCAGAAAGATGAGGGGAGCTAATGAAGGGGTTTCGGAAAGATGAGGGGAGCTAATGAAGGGGGTTCGGAAAGATGAGGGGAGCTAATGAGGGGGGTTTAGGAAGATGGGGGGGTTTAGGAAGATGAGGGGAGCTAATGAGGTGAGCTAATGAGGGGGGGTTTGGGAAGATGAGGTGTGTTAATGCGGGGGGTTTTAAAAGGTGAGGGGAGCTAATGAGGGGGGTTTGAAAAGATGGGGTGAGCTAATGAGGGGGGTTTAGGAAGATGAGGGGGTTCCAGGAAGATGAATGTGGAGCTAAAGAGTGGGATTCAGAAAGATGAGGGGAGCTAATGAAGGGGGTTCGGAAAGATGAGGGGAGCTAATGAAGGGGGTTTGGAAAGATGAGGGGAGCTAATGAGGGGAGTTTGGGAAGTTGAGGGGAGCTAATGAGGGGGGGGTTTAGGAAGATGAGGGGAGCTAATGGGGGGGGTTTGGGAAGATGAGGGGGGTTTTGGGAAGATGAGGGGGTTTGGGAAGATGAGGGGAGCTAATGAGGGGGTTTTGGGAAGATGAGGGGGGTTTGGGAAGATGAGGGGAGCTAATGAGGGGGGTTTGGGAAGTTGAGGGGAGCTAATGAGGGGGGTTTTGGGAAGATGAGGGAGGTTTTGGGAAGATGAGGGGGGTTTGGGAAGATGAGGGGAGCTAATGAGGAGGTTTTGGGAAGATGAGGGGGGTTTGGGAAGATGAGGGGAGCTAATGGGGGTGGTTTGGGAGGATGAGGGGAGCTAATGAGAGGGGCTTTGAAAAATGAGGGGAGCTAATGAGGGGGGTTTGGAAAAATGAGGGGAGCTAATGAGGGGGGTTTTTGGGAAGATGAGGGGGGTTTGGAAAGATGAGGATGGGTTTGGGAAGATGAGGGGAGCTAATGAGAGGGGTTTGGGAAGATGAGGAGAGCTAATGAGAGGGGTTTGGGAAGATGAGGAGAGCTAATGAGGGGGGGTTGGGACGATGAGGTGAGCTAATGAGGGGTGTTCGGGAAGTTGACGTGTGTTAATGAGATGGGGTTTGAAAAGATCAGGGGAGCTAATCAGGGGGGTTTAGGAAGATGAGGTGAGCTAATGAGGGGGGTTTGGGAAGATGAGTGAAGCTAATGATGGGGTATTGAAAAGATGAGGGGAATTTGGGAAGATGAGGGGAACTGATGAGGGGGGTTTGGGAAGATGAGGGGAGCTAATGAGGGGGGTTTGGGAAAATGAGGGGAGCTAATGAACGGGATTCGGAAAGATGAGGGGGGTTTTGGGAAGATGAGGGGAGCTAATGAGGGGAGTTTTGGGAAGATGAGGGGGGTTTGGGAAGATGAGTGGAGCTAATGATGGGGTATTGAAAAGATGAGGGGAGTTTGGGAAGATGAGGGGAGAAAAGCATCCGGGCCCCTCAGGGAGGATCCCTTTATGAAATTTGGCAAACACAGGCAAGAAATGTTTTGCTTCCTTTTTTGGAAGGTAAGATATGCAACTTTGGTATAACGATGCCTTTATGATTCTTTTATTTCCCAATGACCCTTTTACGAGTCTCTCGATTTGTAGTAATTTCGAAATGATTGCTCCCCAGCAAAGGCCTTTTTATGTGGATCACTTCTGCCTTCCACCCTATAATGAACCTTTATTTTAGTTCTTTGCAATTTTCCTTGCCTCTGCACTTGTATTTAAACTGTTAAATCTCTAACCTTTCTCAGTGTAACTTGTCATGTTTAATATTTCAGTAGACAGTGGAAATTCCCGAACCTGAACCACAGGCTGTCAAGCGCTGAGATCATTGTTTTGCCTAAAATGTATGACTCAGTCTCATAACAATACAGACTAAAGGGAATAATATTTGAATCAAGTAAATAACCAATGTTTTCATGATGCTCTTTCTCTCATCGCTACCAGATCCTATATATTGTTCCAAATTCCCTATGACTTGTATTTTCTATGACACCTCATCTAATTCATCAATAATTGAGAAGGTTATTCCTCACTTCTCCTACTATTATTAAATTCTCCCATATTAGAGTCATAGAGATGTACAACATGGAAACAGACCCTTCAGTCCAACCTGTCCAAGCCGACCAGATATCACAACCCAATCTAGTCCCACCTGCCAGCACCTGGCCCATATCCCTTCAAACCCTTCCAATCATGTACCCATCCAAATGCCTCTTAAATGTTGCAATTGCACCAGCCTCCACCACTTTCTCTAGCAGCTCATTCCATACACGTACCACCCTCTATGTGAAAAAATTGCCCTTTAGGTCTCTTTTATATCTTTCCCCTCTCACCCTAAACCTATGCCCTCTAGTTCTGGAATCCCTGACCCCAGGGAAAAGACTTTGCCGATTTATCCTGTCCATGCCCCTCATAATTTTGTAAACCTCTATAAGGTCACCCCTCAGCTTCTAATGCCCCAGCCTGTTCAACCTTTCCCTATCACTCAAATCCTCCAACCCTGACAACATCCTTGTAAATCTTTTCTGAACCCTTTCAGGTTTCACAACATCTTTCCGATAGAAAGAAGACCAGAATTGCATGCAATATTTCAACAGTGGCCGAAACAATGTCCTGTACAGCCACAACATGACCCCCCAACTCCTGTACTGAATACTCTGACCAATAAAGGAAAGCATACCAAATGCCTTCTTCACTATCCTATCTACCTGTGACTCCACTTTCAAGGAGTTATGAACTTGCACTCCAAAGTCTCTTTGTTCAGCAACACTCCCTAGGACCTTACCACTAAGTGTATAAGTCCTGCTAAGATTTGCTTTCCCAAAATGCAGCACCTCACATTTATCTGAATTAAACTCCATTGGACGCTTCTCAGCCCATTGGCTCATCTGGTCAAGATCGTGTTATAATCTGAGGTAACCCTCTTCGCTGTCCACTAATGTTGATGTCATTTGCAAACTTACTAACTGTACCTCTTATGCTCGCATCCAAATCATTTATGTAAATGACAAAAAGTAGAGGACCCAGCATCGATCCTTGTGGCACTCCACTGGTCACAGGCCTCCAGTCTGAAAAACAGTCCTCCACCACCACCCTCTGTCTTCTACCTTTGAGCCAGTTCTGTATCCAAATGGCTAGTTCTCCCTGTATTCCATGAGATCTAACCTTGCTAATCAGTTTCCCATGGGGAACCTTGTTGAATGCCTTACTGAAGTCCATAGAGATCTCATCTATCGCTCTGCCCTCATCAATCCTCTTTGTTACTTCCTCAAAAAACTCAAATTAAGTTTGTGAGACATGATTTCCCACGCACAAAGCCATGTTGACTATCCCAAATCAGTGCTTGCCTTTCCATATACATGTACATCCTGGCCCTCAGGATTCCCTCCAACAACTTGCCCACCACTGATGTCAGGCTCATTGGTCTATAGTTCCTTGGCTTGTCCTTATCACCCTTCTTAAACTGTGGCATCCCATTTGCCAACCTCCAGTCTTCTGGCATCTCACCTGTGCCGATCAACAAAACAAATATCTTAGCAAGGGGCCTAGCAATCACTTCTCTAGCTTCCCACAGAGTTCTAGGGTGCACCTGATCAAGTCCTGGGGATTTATCCACTTTTACTCATTTCAAGACATCCAGCACTTCCTCTTCTATAATATGGACATTTTGCAAGATGTCACCATCTATTTCCCTACAGTCCATATCCATTTCCACAGTAAATACTGATGCAAAATACTTATTTAGTATCTCCCCATTTTCTGTGGCTCCACACAAAGACTGCCTTGCTGATCTTTGAGGGGTCCTATTGTCTCCCTAGTTACCCTTTTGTCGTTAATGTATTTGTAAAACTCCTTGGATTCTCCTTAATTCTATTTGCCAAAGCTATCTCATGTCCCCTTTTTGCCCTCCTGATTTCCCTCTTAAGTATACTCCTACTTCCTTTATACTCTTCTAAGGATTCACTCGATCTATCCTGTCTATACCTGACATACGCTTCCTTCCTTTTCTTAACCAAACCCTCAATTTCTTTAGTTATCCAGCATCCCCTATACCTACCAGCCTTTCCTTTCACCCCGACAGGAATATACTTTCTCTGGATTCTCGTTATCTCATTTCTGAAGGCTTCCCATTTTCCAGCTGTTCCTTTACCTGCAAACATCTGACTGACTCACTTCTGCTCTGAGCTGTATCTGTCTCAGATTGAAATCTTTCCTCACTATCTCCCTGGGTCCCACCCCCCACCTTACTAGTTTAAATCCTCCTGAGCAGCTCTAGCAAATCTCTAGCCAGTATATTCGTCCCTTTCCAATTTAGGTGCAATCCGTCCTTCTTGTACAGGTCACTTCTGCCCCAATAGAGATTCCAATGATCCAAAAATGTGAATCCTTCTCCCATACAACAGCCCTTCAGCCATGCATTCATCTGCTCTATCCTCTTATTCCTGCCCTCACTAGCTTGTAGCACTGGGAGTAATCCAGATATTACTACTTTCGAGGGCCTCCTTTTTAAATTTCTGCCTCTCTGTAATCTCCCTTTAGAATCAACCTTTTCCCTTCCTATGTCGTTGGTTCCAATGTGGACAATGACCTCCTTCTGGTCCCTCTCTCCCGTGAGAACATTCTGCACCCTCTCTGTGACATCCTTGATCCTGGCACCAGGGAAACAACACACCATTCTGCTTTTTTGCTGCTGGCCACAGAAACATCTGTCTGTACCTTGGACTACAGAATCCCTGAACACAATTGATCTCTTGGAAGCCAACGTACCCCTCGTTGCATTAGAGCCAGTCTCAATACCAGAAATTTGGCTGTTCGTGCTACATTCCCCTGAGAATCCATCACCCCCTACATTTTCCAAAACAGCATACCTGTTTGAAATGGGTATATCCACAAAAGACTCCTGCCCTAGCTGCCTACTTCTCTTACCTTTCCTGGAGTTAACCCATCTATATGACTGTATCTGAGACTTTTCCCCTTCCTATAACTGCCATCCATCACGTACTGTTGCTGTTGCAAATTCCTCATTGCTTCTAACTGTCTCTCCAACTGATCCATTCGATCTGATAAGATTTGCAACCAACAGCATTTATTGCAGATATAATCCGCAGTAACCCTTAAACTGTCTTTAAATTCCCACATCTGACAAGAAGTATATATCACTCTATTCAAGGCCATTTTTGCTCCTTCACAATCTACAGATCCAGAAAATAACACCGTCTTATTCCTCTACAAACACTGCCCCAGGTTAAATAAATAGTTATGGCTTATATTTTAAGTTTAATCAAGAGACATATCTCCAAATCATATAATCAAGAAAGAACCCACTCTACTCTCTACTGCAGATTCTCTGTAGGTGACACTTAAAACAACAATTAACTTATCTGATTCTGTGTTGTGAACTTCGCCCAAACTAGTTCCTCCAAGATCAGTTGTGAATTTCACTGTTTGTTAATTTTCCGAGATGCACTCTGATGTCCGGCGATACATGAATTCAGACAGCAAAGGCAGTAACTGTGCAGGTTCTCTCTCGCCCTCTCGCTCTCTCTCCCCTGCACTGTCCTCACCATGTGCTTCCTTTGTCTGCTCTTCTCCCTTTTAAAACTGCTGTTGTTTTGACTTTTTTTTTCCCCAAAGTTCCAAAACAATGCAACAGCATAAAAAACAGTAATTGCTGCTCCTGGAATTCAAGGAAATCACCTCCAGCACCTAAAATACCTCAAAAAAGGAGCAGCTGTTACAGCCAGAAATGTTTCCAAATTGTGTGATTAAATGCTGAAACTGTTCAGATATTCCTGATTTGTCTTCAATTTATCAAAAATAACTTTTTGCTAAACACTACATGGTAGAAATCAATTTGATTGCACAACAAAGTGGGAAAGGGTGGGGCAGGACGGGTGATGGAGTTGGTACTAGGAATAATCTAACTATTTTTAAAATTCCGAAACACATTCTTTATAAGTGATGATGAGAGATGTTCTTGTGGAGGGGAGAGTGGTACAAGCAAATTTAGTAATAACTCTTAAAAAGGAATTTGGATGTGTACTTGAAAAAGGAATGTTTGCAGGGCTAGAATTGTCAAATCATACAGTACAGAAGAGGCCTTTTGGCCATCACATCTATACCACCAAAAATGTACCGTTGCCAACAATAGTCCAATGCTGATACACCACAGCATCCAGTGTCACAATGGATGGGGAGGTGGGAGAGTTTCCTAAATTGCATGGAACTGGTAAATTATCTTCAAGAGAAGGTGAGGAGAGGAAGGGGTGATGGTGTGAAAGGCAATCTAGACAACTCACTCTTTAGCCGCAACCTAATCCTTTTAAAGTAGCTCTCCAGTTGCTCTTCTTAATTTTTGTTCACGCAGCCAGACATTTTCTGGACGTTCTGGCTTATACTCCCAGTGTGCTTCCGTAATGAATGGATGCAAATACAGAATTCTTATCGGCTGGGGCCTTTGAATCTATCTGACTCGCACCTAAAGGAGAAGAAGCTCCTTCCTCAGGACTTATTGCAGCTTAACGCTCAGCCGCCTTTTAGAGCTTAAAAATGTGTCGTTGGAAAAGTGCAGCAGGTCAGGCAGCATCAAAGGAACAGGAGAATCGACGTTTCGGGCATAAGCTCTTCTTCAGAAAGGGCTTTCAGAGGCAAGCTAAGCCTGAGACAGCTCTCCGAATGACCCTACAAATGGGATGACTTTCAAACACAGTGCAAGGGCTGGTTGCTTCACCTTGGCCTCCCTGCCCCTCACTCAACACACAAACACACACATGCATAACACACACTGACACAGGCAGTTTTGGTTGTGCTGATATGGTTAAAGATTCTTTTCTCACTTTTGAAGGATGTCCCAAAAAATTGTTGGACAGTGAAAAGTATCCACATACCCTTTGTTTATTTACCTGGAGGCTGAATATTCTCCTAAGAAAGGGCTTTAAAAAATGTTTTTCATTTGAATAAATCATGATATCCTGATATACAGACAGTAAATTGATTTGCTGCAACCAGTGATGTCAGTCATAATAATTCTCACCATGGTTGCCTTCTGGGTCAGTTTTTCTGAATGAGTCAACATGTTTTCTTAGAAGTTTTCTTCTGGCTGTCCCAGGGGATTTTGACTGTGGGAAGGTTGGGGGAGACAGAATTACTGGTGTCTATAGATTGCAGGAACTGATTTGGTGGACTAGCTTTGATATGTTTGTAAAAAGCCAGAGTCATGGTCAGGAGCTGAGAGATGGTTTGGCGTGTTCAGCCAGTTTTCCTCCCAAAGGGAGTGCTGTGCTGAGTTGGAGATAGGAAAATCATTATAACCTGCTAGCTAGGGAGCACAGTTACCTCCTGAGAGTAAAATAAAGTCAAGTAATTGTGGACGTCGGAAATTTCTAATAAAATTTCTGAAGAAGAGTGAAAGTATAGCTCATTTCTCTCTTCACAGGTGCTGCCAGACTTGCTGAGTTTCTCCTGCACTTTGTTTTACTTTTACATCTTAATGATGAGGTAGCTGATTTGAGCACAGTTATACCATCAAATCATAGAGTGTGAGGAGGAGGAGGACAAATGGTACGTGTGATTTCTGATTTGGGTTTTCTAACCAGGACCAATTCTGTGTCTTCAGATGTTCTCAGCCTAATAATAATTACTTGATTGGTCCTTGAGTGAGTGTCTACAACTCTGTTTGGACAAGGGTGAGAGGGAAAGATATAAAAGGGACCTGAAGGGCAACTTTCTCGTGCAGAAGGTGGTGCACGTATGGAATGAGCTGCCAGGGGAAATAGTGGAGGCTGGTACAATTACAACCTTTTAAAAGGCATCTGGAGCGTATATGAATAGGAAGGGTTTGGGGGATATGGGCCAAGTGCTGGCAAATGGGACTAGATGAGTTTAGGATATCTGATTGGCATGGACGAGTTGGACCTAAGGGTCTGTTTCTGTGCTGTACATCACTAGGATTCTCTGACTTTAATACAGCAGAAACATCCAAACCGTAAAGGAGGAAGCACCTAAATCTCTTCATCTGTCTCCTCTCTCTCTTGCCGTCTTTCACTTCCCTCGCCCTCATTCTCTGTCTTTTGTCTTTAGTGAGTGCAGATGTAAAAGTTAGCAATTTGTGTTTCTTTTCTGCCATTCATTAATTAGATTACTTACAGTGTGGAAACAGGCCCTTCGGCCCAACAAGTCCACACCGACCCGCCGAAGCGCAACCCACCCATACCCATGCCCCTTACCTAACACTACGGGCAATTTTAGCATGGCCAATTCACCTGACCTGCACATCTTTGTGACTGTGGGAGGAAACTGGAGCACCCGGAGGAAACCCACGCAGACACGGGGAGAACGTGCAAACTCCGCACAGTCAGTCACCTGAGGCGGGAATTGAACCCAGGTCTCTGGTGCTGTGAGGCAGCAGTGCTAACCACTGTGCCACCGTGCCGCCCAAATGACAATCCATTTGTGAACAACAGCTGTTTTCTTAAGTGGAGTTACTGAGTGAGTGTCTTTTTAAAAATGGGGTGGGCAGTCAGGTAAACTGGGAGTTTGGACAGTTTGGTTAAATCTTTCCACATTTGTGACAGCTCTGGGAATAGAGGGGCTTGATTTCCGGTGCACTATGTGAGTGAGTCCTGACACTGTACAGTAGCAGAGTTAAAACTGAATAATGCCCCTGCAAGTGTGAGCTGTCGGAGAGGAAAATGATGGCACTGACCTTCAGCAGATTAATCGCAGCAACAGCAGATCAATCATTTTCCTTTGGCGCTGTACCCAGGTGCACTGGTGAGGTCCATTTGTACTGGTTTGTTGGGGGAGCATCCTGGTGCCATTATGTGGGGAGGGAGTTGCCTTTCTTTCCTAAGTGACAACCAACAGAACCTCCAAAGTGGTGTTACTGAAAGACAGGACAAGCTTCTGTTTCTACGGTGGCAGCTACAGGGAGATTGGGGGAAGACCGACACAAAAGGCTCCTCGAGGGCACCAAGCTTGCAGAGAGACGGCAGCATCTTCCAGCTGACTTTTAAATGCAATGACAAAATCTTTGAGACTAGAAGGTCACATCAGGCCACATCCTGCTTGCATGATATCTCACTTGTATAGATAACAAGGAGAAAAGAGTGTCCAGATCACCCTATGATCTGTATGTCCTTGTTTACTCCGATCTGCCAGTACTGTTTGCAAAACGTTAAATTTTCATTGTACTTTGGTACATGTGACTACAATAAAGCAAATCAAATCAAGTAATCATCCTATGGCAGAAATTGATTTTTAATCTGCTTGATAATATAATTCCAAAATGGAAATTCTTGGCAATTTGTTTATAAAGTATTGTGGAAAGTGATAATTGTTACTTTGCATAGTCCATTCCAGGTTCATCCCGTCTTTCTTTTCAGGTTACTTGAAGTGTTTTGTTGTACATAGTGTTCCATCTGATGACCAGTAATATTGTGGTGGGCCATTTTGAGAACAAAACACTTTATAACCAGATTTTCTTTATTCATCAGCTGTCGAAATGGAACGAACCATTAATGCCCTGAGACTGGGGAAAATTTTCGAAATGCAGAGCAATCAGTGGATTGAAACCCCACCAGTGCCTAGAGAGGGGACACTGACAAGACATCCAAAACGAAATAAAACTGAAGAAAATTAATACAGCTGGAAATTAATGAACAGTGTGCAGACCTTTTGAGGACTGGCCTTGTGGATTTTAGACATGCAACTAGCACAGACTTATGGGAGAGCTGCTGTTCTAACTCCAGATTCTTGTGTTGTTAATCTTGTTTGTATGTTTAGCTATTTCTCTGGATACATCCCATTTAAGCTTCAATCCATGCCTTTGATTCAGAGACACGTTTGAGCTTAAGTTGTGACCAACCCGAATGACACTGCTTTGAGTGTAACTTCTCATCTTCATATTTTGTCAGCAATGTTTTCAGGGTGACTACTAATAAATGTAGCTAATAAGTTGCAGATAAAATTCAGCTGTGAAGTGATACATTTTAGTGATACAAACAGCAGGAATTATATTCTGAATAGAAATAGATTCATTACTAAGAAAACAAAACTAGGGATTTGAAAATCTAGATTCACAAAACATTAAAGACAAAATCTTCAATTAATAAGGCTCTAGAAAAGGTTATTGGAATACTTTTTTCATAAGAACTGTAGAATCTAATGATGAAACATTTGAAAACATTACTTAGAATTCTGAGTCATATAGGCACACACCATGACCTCCACATTTCACAAATGATTTATTGTGGTTTTAGAGAGAATACAATGTATATTCCCTGGGCCCCTTTTCATATTGTATGTCTCCCATTGGGTTCTCCCTTCCCATTTCAGTGTCTTCACCAGGACAGACTGTTTGTCAGCCCAGCAATAGCCACTCTTCCCTACAGTGCTGCTACGATTTAGAGCTGCCAGCCATTCAGAAAGATCAAAAGCTTTCTGCGGCGGTTCTCCCATCAGAGGGAGAAGCAGACGTTGTGGCTTTCAGCCAGTGAACACTCCATGGACCATTTATGTAGGATTGGGAGAATCTGGGGTAAAGTTCTATGCAGGTTGTCTATTTGGGAAACCGTTCTTTATTTCTTTGTGAGAAATTTGCAGATTTCTTAAGCTGTTTTAATTCCAGCTGGAAGCTAAAATTCGAAGTGTCTCATCTTAAAAACTGAACGAACTGCAGATGCTGTAAATAAGGAATAAAAACAGAAGTTGCTGGAAAAGCTCAGCAGGTCTGGCAGCATCTGTGAAGAAAAAGCACGGTTAATGTTACAAATCTGAGGAAGGATCACCAGAACCTGAAATGTTAACTCTGATTTTCCTCACGGATGCTGCTAGACCTGCTGAACTTTTCCAGCCACTTCTGCTAGTGCTGCATCTTGCTTGATTGCTGCCCTGATGAATTGGCTTGTGACATGTCTTCCATCTGAAGTAAAAGGGGAGCTGTTTCTCACAAAAAGTGAAAGCAGTAGTCTATGCCTAAATGTGAAATGCTTATAGTAAAGTATTTTGAAGTCAATCCTTTTATTTTCAAGCACCCTCAATAGTCACGAATCATGATACAGGCACGTAAACACAGGGATTGTGACCAGCTGTTCATGGAAGTCTTGACGGTGGGAGAGTCCGGGAAGGAAAAGTTTGTTTTTTAAAAATGTAGAAATCTGGCATCGTTTCCCTGTGGACAGGGGCTAGCTGGAGTTACTCTTGAGTATTGACACTTGAGGGAAAATGTTGTACACTTCACCAGTTAAGAACAATAGAGATTATCCCACCAAATTCCCAATGATGGCCTCCAAAACCTTAATCAGTGAATAAATGTAATCACATTAATGGGCAACAGCACTTTCAATATGGTGATCCCATTTATGGCAGTGACGTTTATAAGTTTAAAAACAGGGCAATCCAATTTTTAGCGGGATATGATTCAGCACCTTCCATGTCAGTCCTAATAGATGCAGTTGACACATAAATATAAGTAATCCTTCTTCATTTTAGTAATTGGAAGTTGCAGGGCATTAATGGCTTGTGCTACAAAGAGTCTGTATGCACAACATTCAGTTTAAGAATGTGTTACCCAAGCAGTTGTAGAGTCCCTCTCTCGCGGTGAACTGAAGGCTGCTAATGACTGACAGTGAAAATATCAAAGTGAAAGAAGACTGAACATCGTGCAAAGGATAGGGGATGATTTTTAGCTGCTGTTCAGAGTTTGTAGGGGGTGAGGTGTGGGAATGGTGGTGGCATGAGATCCTCACTCCAGAAACTAAGACGTAGGTGAGAGATGTATGTGCTGTGGCACTAACTGCAATCAATCCTCTGTCAATATTTGGTCTAAAGGTGTTTTCTTAACAGTGGTAGAGGATGAACTACTAGTAATTAGAGTCATAGAGCTATACAGCACAGAAACAGACCCTTCAGTCCAACTTGTCCATGCGGACAGATATCCTAACTCAATCTAGTCCCACCCTCCAAACCCTTCCTATTCATATACCCATCCAGATGACTTTTAAATGTTGCAATTGTACCAGCCTCCACCACTTCCTCTGGCAGCTCATTCCATACATATACCATCCTCTACTTGAAAACGTTGCCCCTTAGGTCTCTTTTATATCTTTCCCCTCTCACCCTAAACCTATGCCCTATAGTTCTGGACTCCCCCACACCAAGGAAAAGACTTTGTCTATTTACCCTATCCATGCCCCTCATGATTTTATAAACCTTTATAAGGTCACACCTCAGCCTCCGATGCTCCAGGGAAAACAGCCCCAGCCTATTCAGCCTCTCCCTATAGCTCAAATCCTCCAAACCTGCAACATCCTTGTAAATCTTTTCTGAACCCTTTCAAGTTTCATAACATCATTCCAATTGGAAGGAGACCAGAATTGCACACAATATTCCTAAAGTGGCGTAACCAATGTCCCATACAGCTGCAACATGACCTCCCAACTCCTGTATTCAATACTCTGACCAAAAAATGAAGAAATATAGTGGACCCAGCACCGATCCTTGTGGCACTCCACTGGTCACAGGCCTCCAGTCAGAAAAACAACCCTCCACCACCACTCTCTGTCTTCTACCTTTGAGTCAATTCTTTATCCAAATGGCTAATTCTCCCTGTATTCTATGAGATGTAACCTTGCTAACCAGTCTCCATGGGGAACCTTGTCGAATGCCTTACTGAATCCTTATAGATCACGTCCACGGCTCTGCCCTCATCAATCCTCTTTGTTACTTCCTCAAAAAATTCAATCAAGTTTGCGAGACATGATTTCCCACACACAAAGCCATGTTGACTATCCCCAATCAGTTCTTGCCTTTCCAAATACATGTACATCCAGTCCCTCAGGATTCCTTCCAACAACTTGCCCACCACCAACATCAGGCTCACTGGTCTATAGTTCCTTGGCTTGTCCTGACCACCTGTTAAATAGTGGCACCGAGTTAGCCAACCTCCAGTCTCCCGGCACCTCAACTGTGACTATCAATAATGCAAATATCTCAGCAAGGGGCCCAGCAATCACTTCTCTAACCTCCCACAGAGTTTTAGGGTACACCTGATTGGGTGCTGGAGATTTGTCTACTTTTATGTGTTTCAAGACATCCAGCACTTCCTCCTCTGTAATATGAACATTTTTAAGGTGTCACCATCTATTTCCCTACTTTCTATATCTTCCATGTCCTTCCCCACAGTAAATACTGATGCAAAATACTCGAATAGAGTCTCCCCCATCTCCTGTGGCTCCACACAAAAGCTGCCTTGCTGATCTTTGAGGGGCCCTATTCTCTCTCTAGTTACCCTTTATCTTAACAAGATGTAATTTATTGCTTATTACCAAGTAATACAAATCAATTGACTCGTTAGACAGTTACTAATACTACCATGAGCAAGCGATGACACATCTGAAGCTATTTGGACTCTTCGAACAAGACGGCGAAAAGATAATTTACGCAGTCTTGAATATTAACATTTTCAGTGCCATTACCTGATAGATATTTTCCTATTCACCCATGTTATTGTACACCTCTGGAGCAGGTGGGACTTGAACCCAGGTTGCCTGGTTTAGAGGTAGAAACACTGCCACACTGCCACATAAGTGCTTTCCATTATCCTGTAAAACATCAGCAGATGCCAGTGCTTAAAGTCTGATCTGACTTGGCAGATGGCAGCAATGTTAGAAGAAACTTTATAATCACCTTACGTTGCTTAATATCAGTAAGATATCTTCAAACCTTGGCTCATATTTAACAAACTACCAGCCCCCCTCCAATTCCATTTTGATTTAGCCCATAGCTCTCCTGAGCCCCCCACCTGTCGCTTTTGATGGTTCACTTTGCCCATAATGGGCTAGATTTTGCTTGTAAATAGCTATTTGGCTTTGTGGGTATCTTACTGGTGGTGATTAGTAGTTTTACAAAAAAAAGTCACAGTGATTTGGTGATGTGAAAGTTGCTCAGTTGTATGTGATAGCACCTCTGGATATGAAAGAAAAATCAAACTAGGATAGTCTACATCTTAGGGTATTGCACGATGTGGTGGCAGAGAAATTAGATCCATTGCTTACAATATTCCAAAATTCCAGGGATGCTGGAAAGATTCCAGTAGAATGGAAAATAGCTAATATAATGCCCTTATTCAACAAAGGAGGGAGGCAAAATGTGAGAATTTATAGATCTGTTAGTTTAACATTTGTTTTTGGGAAAGTGTTAGAATCAATTATCAAAGAACAGTATCAGGACATTTGCAAAGTCAAAATGCTATCTATCAGAGCCAGCATGGTTTTATGAAGGGCAAATCATGTTTGACTAATTTGTTAGAGTTCTTTGAAGATGTAACAAGCAAAGTGGATAATGGGGATCCTGTAGATGTAATATATCTGGACTTCCAGAAGGCATTTGATAAGGTGCCACACAAAAGATTAATTCACAAGGTTGCATCATTTGGGATTTGGGGTAATTTATTAGTTTGGATAGATGTCTGATTGACAGATAGAAGACAGAGAGTTGAGGTAAATGGCTTTTTTTCTGGATGGCAAATTGTAACCAGTGGGGTGCCATAGGGTTGAGTCTTTGGACATCAGCTATTTACAACCTACATTAATAACTTGGTACAGGGATAGAAGGTTCTATAGCCAAATTTGAGATGACCCCAAAAATAGGCGGGACGGTAAATTGCAATGAGGAAATAAGAACCTTTCAACTGGACATGGATAGGTTAGGAGAGTGGACCAAAATGTGGCAGATGGAGTTTAACATGGGTAAATGCAAGGTCATGCATTCGGGTTGAAAAAATGGCAAGGCCACCTATTTTCTTTATGAGGAGAGATTTCAGAGTGGTTTGTTGCAGAGGGATCTCAGTGTATTCATTCATGAGTCACAGCAAACTAGCATGCAGATACAGTAGTTGATATAGAAAGTGAACGGAATGTTGGCTTTTATAGCTAAAGGAAATGAATATAAAGGTCAGGGGTTTGTTGAATGAAAAGAGATTGAACAGTTTAGGCATATACTCTCTGGAATTCAGAAGAATGAGGGGAGATCAAATTGAGGTATTCAAGATGATACAAAGTGTAGATAAAATAGATAAGGAGCAGATGCTTCCTCATGTGAGCATTCTAGGGTGAGAGGTCATAGTCTTAGAATCAAGGGGTAGCAAAGTTAAAACAGAGTTGAAGAGAAATTACTTCACCAAAAGGGATGTGAATCTGTGGAATTTGCTACCCCAAAGTGTGGGGGATACTGGGACAGTGAGCAAATTTAAGGAGGAGTTAGACAGATTTTTAATTGGTAATGGGTTATTGGGATATGGAAAGAAGACAGGAAAATGGGGGTGAGAAGCATATCAATCATGATTGAATAGTGGAGCAGACTCGATGGGGTGAATGGCCTAATTCTGCTCCTGCATCTTGTGAACTCATGAACTCACTGGTCATCACTCAAATGGCGGCACTCATGACTAATATCTAACGTTCATGTACACACCCACATAATTTAAAAAAACTCTTTCATAGAATGTAGATGTCCCTAACAAGCCAACATTTGTTAGTGAAATGCAAGTAAGATAGCTCAATTAAAAAGCATTGGCAGATTACAATGCATTTCCTGATTCTTGACCCTTTAGACATCCCCATTGTTCCGAGCACACATGAACTTTCAAATCTACAACTTGGCCTCTGGTTATGGAGCTAAGGTTGTCTATGTTTTTATAACAGTCTTCCAAAATTGGCCCAGCATGTTCAAACATCTGTGTCTACGCACTCTAGGCACCACTGTCTCTGCACTTCTTTTAGAATAATACTATTTAACTTATATAATCTCGTCTTGTGTTTCCTGCAAACTTCGTGAGTTTATGCATTTTTGAATTAAATCTGCTGTGAGTCTGCTCATTTCACCTGTCTTCTATGTCCCCTTGAAGTCCAAACAACATCATCCTAACTGTTTTTTTAAAACTTTTGTGTTATCAACAAACATTGAAATAATACCCTATTTACCCAAATCCAGGTCATTCACATTGAAAAGAGAAGATAATCTTCTACCAAATTTGAATTAACTGAAAATGCAATTTTTGTTTGAGAAATTTAAATAATCAGGAATAAATTGTACTGATATACACATCAGAAACTGACAAGTACAACAACATAATGCCATTCAGGGCTACTATTAATGAAGTCAACTGCAATGAACACTGTACAAAATATAAATGAACAGTTGAAAAGTTGCTATGGCGTGTATATTTGATATGTGTCAATTTTTCTACTTGATTTATCCTTTTTGTATTAATTAATCAAATGCCAGTTCTTGTTTTTATGTAAATCTGGAATACAACTGCTTTAGTCGTTAAGAGGTTAATAGTACCATATTTATACTAAATTTCTGCTGTCCAATACCAACATACATTCCAGTCTTACGTAGAAACTTTGCCAGGGTGTTTCCACATATACTTAAATCTAGTAGAATAGAATTTCACAACTCTGCTGTGGATTGCTAGCACAGATTGTTTAGCTATCAAAGTGAAAATGGAAGATTTCACAAACAGTACAGAACATAATACAACTAGCAATGCAGGGTTCAATCAAAGTAACACTGATAACGAGACTCTTTTGAACATTATAAAGCTACCATTTCTTGTAGCACTCCTGTTGATCATGATTTCCATGGGTTGCACTATTGAGCTGAAGAAGCTGTGGGCACACCTAAAAAAACCCTGGACACTAGTTGTGGGCATGGTTTGCCAGTTTGGGTTTATGCCTCTCAGTGCATTTAGCCTAGCAACTCTTTTTAAGTTGAAACCTTTTCCAGCAATTGCTGTGATTATTATGGGCTCATGTCCTGGAGGAATTACTTCAAATGTAATGAGCTACTGGACTGATGGGGACATGGATCTCAGGTATGTGATTTTGGCTTTCTCCTTACATCCCAGTCTTCAACATATGCACGTTCTTTTCCTCCCTGCACAACTTTTTTGCATAATATTAACCATGCAACTGTGGGTGATAAACTGGTAACACCTACTTCTCTCTTCTCTTTATGTTGTCACTTTGTTTCCTTAATTCAAAAATGACCTGGATTTACTTTGATATAATTTACATAAGGTGTTTTGCCTGACCCTTTTCCAAGCTTGATTAAGTATATACTTAGTAGCAGCATTAGGACAGCAATCTGTTTGTGAAAAATTGCAAAAACTCCAGATGTGTAGGTGGGTATTGTTTTAAGGCTGTAAGCCTAAAATCACAAAATCTTAAAACAATGAAACAAACAATCTGGCCCATTGTTTCTGTGTTCGTTCATTGAAATCTCAACCAGTTAGTCACCCTTTATTCCTTACATCCCTTCCAGCTTCATGATTAACTGGGAATCAATGCTCCTTTTTACATATGATCATATAGCTCAAAAATCAGGTCTTCCTCTTACAATCTGAAATATGGGGAAATATGAATATACTTCAAATTTACTTCAAATCACATTATCATTAAAATGTTACAGGAGGAACATAAATATTAAATAATATCATCCAAAGTTTTTTTTCTCTGCCTTCACTTCATCGTCTTCCTTGTTTCCTCAAAGTGAAACTGAATGTCATTTGACAAGTAGTGCCTTTGCTTTCATCTGTGCCTGCAATTGTTAGCAACAAAGGAGCCATTAATAACGTAATAATGGCTAGACTACAAAAGCAGTGGAATTAGGTGGAGTAAAACGAGGAGAGTTCTCTATACTGCATAGAACTTGGAATATTTTGAAACCATGCCTTCCTAATGCAGTCAGACCTGCATTTACACCAGTGTGACATCAACAGATTATTATTGATTCTTTGTAATTGCCCCCTCATCTTCAACAGCTCTTCATTCCAAAGAAATTGGACTCGCGAGTCTTTTGTGGTACAGAATTACTTTGAGTAACAAATTTTTCTCATCCCGGTCTTAAGTGGTCCACCCACTTACTAGGCCTTTGATAAGGTGCCACACGGGAGGCTGCTGAGTAAGGTGAGGGCCCATGGTGTTCGAGGTGAGCTACTGGTATGAATTGAGGATTGGCTGTCTGACAGAAGGCAGAGAGTTGGGATAAAAGGTTCATATTCGGAATGGTAGCCGGTGACAAGCGGTGTCCCGCAGGGTTCAGTGTTGGGGCCGCAGCTGTTCATATTATATATTAATGATCTGGATGAAGGGACTGGGGGCATTCTAGCGAAGTTTGCCAATGATACGAAGTTAGGTGGACAGACAGGTAGTATGGAGGAAGTGGGGAGGCTGCAGAAGGATCTGGACAGTTTGGGAGAGTGGTCCAGCAAATGGCTGATGGAATTTAATGTGGGCAAATGTGAGGTCTTGCACTTTGGAAAAAAGAATAAAAGCATAGACTACTTTCTAAATGGTGAGAAAATTCATAAAGCCAAAGTACAAAGGGATCTGGGAGTGCTAGTTGAGGATTCTCTAAAGGTAAACATGCAGGTTGAGTCTGTGATTAAGAAAGCGAATGCAATGTTGTCATTTATCTCAAGAGGGTTGGAATATAAAAGCACCGTTGTGCTACTGAGACTTTATAAATCCCTAGTTAGGCCCCATTTGGAGTACTGTGTCCAGTTTTGGTCCCCACACCTCAGGAAGGACACACTGGCACTGGAGCGTGTCCAGCGGAGATTCACACGGATGATCCCTGGAATGGTTGGTCTAACATACGAGGAACGGTTGAGGATCCTGGGATTGTATTCATTGGAGTTTAGAAGATTAAGGAGAGATCTAATAGAAACTTACAAGATAATACATGGCTTGGAGAGGGTGGATGCTAGGCAATTGTTTCCGTTAGGGGAGGAGACTAGGACCCGTGGACACAGCCTTAGAATTAGAGGGGGTCAATTCAGAACAAAAATGTGGAGCCATTTCTTCAGCCAGAGAGTGGTGGGCCTGTGGAATTCTTGGCGCAGAGTGCAGTGGAGGCCGGGACGCTAAATGTCTTCAAGGCAGAGATTGATAGATTCTTGATGTCACAAGGAATTAAGGGCTATGGGGAGAATGTGGGTAAATGGAGTTGAAATGCCCATCAGCCATGATTGAATGGCGGAGTGGACTCGATGGGCCGAATGGCCTTACTTCCACTCCTATGTCTTATGGTCTTATGGTCTTATCCTGCAGTTTTCCCTGCACCAGGGAAAAATGTATCATCCCAGCATCTAATCTGTCCAACTCCTGTTTAAATTTTATATGCAATTGGATTCCCTCTCATCCTTCTAAACTTTAGTGAATTCCAGTTCAGTTGAACCAATCTCCTCTCCAAAGTCTTGCCATTCCTGCTATCAGTCTAGTGCATGTTTGCTGCATTTCCTTTACTTCAAGTGTATCCTGTTCGAATACAGAGACCAAAACTCATGCAATACTCCAGGTGTGGTGTCAGCAAGGCCCTCTTTAAACTGCAGTAAGATGTCCCTACATTTGAACTCAAAACTTCTTGCAATGAAGCCCAAAATGCTATTTGCCTCCCTAACCACTTACTACACCCACCTGTATACTTTCATTGACACCGAGGTCCCTTTGTACATCCACACTTCTCAATGTGTTCAATGAGATAATTATAAGGAAATCTGTTCTAGTGAAGTTGGTTGAAGGATAAATATTGGCCAGAAAACTGGGGAAACTTTGACTGCCTTTTAGTGAAGTTTATTAGATTTCTTATGGGAGGAGTACATTGCTAATCAAGCCTCACTATTCTACAAGCCATATAAAAAGTGTAAAAGTTTTATTTAACCTCCACAATGATCAACTTTGTATCATTACCAAGAACAATTGTCCATCAAGCTTCTGTTATTAACTTAAAAATGACCCCTTTTTCATAAACCAACTTATTCTTAAAACAAATGGCAAAACTGGTTTATGGCCAAGTTAATAGTTGGAATTAAACTATATTCTGTTAATCTACACCACAACTATTGACACAATAGAGAAAAGGATACAGTTTTGTCCAGCTGTGGTTTCCCAATAAAAAAGGGAAAAATAAATTCTGTGGAGGGGCGTGAATCTAAACTGAAAGGATTAGATGGTAAGATGTCTCACAGTCTAGTCATTTTCCTGGAGATGAGTTTGAAAAGCTAACAACTGCAGAATTGATGAGATCTTCAAATCAGACTTGTGTCCAAATAAAAGTCTGGAAGACATCTAAAGTTCTGCACAATTTTAGCCAAGAGATCTTTGCAGATGGTTCTGCTCTCGAGTTTCCTGCTTATATTTCAGGAGACAGAAATCACTCCTTTGTTCAGAAGTTACTGGGTCAGCTCAGGGGTAGATCAGCAATATCAGTGATGAGGATTTTGGGAGGGGGGGGAAGGGATAAAGAAATCAGGGATTAGGGATAACGCATTAGGGAGTCAATGATGCCTACATGGGCTAAAGTAGAAATATTGTTAAAACAGAGGGATACAAGCAACCCCTTTCAAAGGTTTTAACATGTCAGGTATAGACAGTAGAGATTGAGTGAATCCTTAGAAGAGTATATCCATATTACAGAGGATGAGATGTTGATGTCTTGAAATGCATAAAAGTAGATAAATTCCCAGGACCCAATCAGGTTTACCCCAGAAGTCTGTGGAAAGCTAGGGAAAGGGTTGCTAGACGTCTTGCTGAGGTATTTGCTTCATCAATAGTCACAGGTGAGGTGCTGGAAGACTGGAGGTTGGCTAACTTGGTGCCACTATTCAAGGAAGGTGGTAAGGACAAGCCAGGGAACTATAGACCGGTGAGTCTAACATCAGTGGTGGACAAATTGTTGGAGGGAATCCTGAGGGACAGGATTACATGTATTTGGAATGGCAAGGACTAATTAGCAATGGTCAGCATGGCTGTGTGTGTGGGAAATCATGTCTCATGAACTTGATTGAGTTTTTAAAAGAAGCAATGAAGAGGATTGATATGGGCAGAGTGGTAGATGTGATCTACATGAGGTGTTCAACAAGGTTCCTCATGGTAGACTGGTGAGCAAAGTTAGATCTCATGGAATACAGAGAGAATTAGCCATTTGGATTCAGAACTAGCTCAAAGGTAGAAGACAGAGGGTGGTGGTGGAGGTTTGCCTTTCAGCCTGGAGGCCTGTGACCAGTGGTGGGCCACAAGGATCGGTGCTGGGTCCACTGCTTTTCATCATTTATATAAATAATCTGGATTTGAACATAAGAGGTATTGTTAATAAAATTGAAGGTGTAGTGGACAGCAAAGAAGGTTACCTCAAAGTACAATGGGATCTTGATCAAATGGTCCAATGGGCTGAGGAGTGGCAGATGGCATTTAATTTAGATAAATGTGAGGTGTTACATTTTGGAAAATCAAATCAGAGCAGCACTTATATGCTTAATGGTAAGGTCCTCGGCAATGTGATTGAACAAAGAGACCTTGGAGTGCAGGTTCGTAGTTCCTTGAAAGTAGAGGCACAAGTAGATAGGATAGTGAAGAATATGAGATAGTGAAGAAGGATAGTTCGGTATGCTTTCCTTTATTGGTCAGAGCATTGAGTATAGGAATTGGGAGGTCATGTTGTGGCTGCACAGGACATTGGTTCAGCCACTTTTCGAATATTGCGTGCAATTCTGGTCTCCTTCCTATCTGAGGGATGTTGTGAAATTTGATAGGGTTCAGAAAAGATTTACAAGGACATTGCCAGAGTTGGGGGATTTGAGCTACAGGGAGAGGCTGAATAGAATGGGGGAGGGGCATGGATAGAATAAATAGACAAGGCCTATTCCCTGGGGTGGGGGAGTCCATACCAGAGGGCATAGGTTTAGGGCGAGAGGGGAGAAATTTAAAAGGGACCTGAGAAGCAACTTTTTCACAGTGAGGGTGGTATGTGTATGGAATGAGCTGCCAGAGGAAGTGGTGGAGGCTGCTACAATTACAACATTTAAAAGGCATCTGGATGGGTATATGAATAAGAAGGGTTTAGAGGGATATGGGCCAAGTGTTGGAAAATGGGACTGGATTAGGTTGGGATACCTGGTCGGCATGGACGGGTTGGACCAAAGTGTCTGTTTCCATGCTGTACATCTCTTATAACTCTATGACTGATCTGCCTCCTGAGAGTGGATTAGTGTCCCACTCCTCATGTACTCTGTTAAAACCCAAAGTGAACGGTTCAAGGTGGGTTAGGTTGCTGTTTCATTTTGTTTTAAATTTATCCTCCCAATTTATCTAAGCCCAATTGTTTTCATTTCAAGTTGTTCAGCTGAACAAAAATATTCAGCTTGGATTTGTAATAGCCATTCCTGACAAACTCAGTTGAATTTGTTTGGAAGAAGGACTGAAGTAGCTGTTAGGAAAATACTTGAGCTATCTACACAAATGCAGTTCAAAGAATATCATTCATCCATCAAGGTCTGGTCAGGAGGAAGGAGCCAAATCCATCCCAGTTGGAATGGAGATTGAACAACAAGCTATTGGTACCAATCTAATCCACACCAGCTGTCCAACTAACTGGCCTCTAAAGAATTTGAGATGCTATGGCATATACTTTGGAGTTCCAATTTGGAGGAAGTTCAGTGGATAGGAAATTACATTCAATGACCTTGCTCAGTCTTGTGAACTTTTTTATGGCACTAAATCCAGGTCCTTGGAGTTGATCTCTTAGCTTTAATTAAATAGAACGTAGAACAGCACAGGAAAGGAATGGGGCCTTCAACCCACAATGCTGTGGTAAACATGACGCCAAATGAAACTAATCCCTTCTGTCTGCTCTTGGTCCATATCTCTCCCGTCTTTGCATATTCATGTGCTTAACTAAAAGTCCCTTAATTGTCACTATCGCATCTGCCTCAACCACCACCCTTGGCAGTGTGATCCAGACTCCTACCATGCTCTGTGTAAAATATTTACCCCTCATGTCTCCTTTGAACTTTCTCCCTCTCACCTTAAGTGCATCCCCCCAGCATTAGACATTTTCACTCTGGGAAAAGATTATGACTGTTAACCCTATAATTTTATAGACTTCTATCAAGTTTTCCCCAAGCCTCCACCTCTCGAGAAAAAAATCCAAGTTTTTCTAGTCTGTTCTTATAGCATATATCCCTTAATTCAGGAAACATCCTGGGAAACCAGTTTTGCACCCTCACCAAAGACTCCACATCCTTCCTGTAAGGTGATGACCAGAATTGAATGCAATACTCAAAGTGTGGGCTACCCAGAGTCTTATAAAGACGCAGTATGACATCCTGAATCTTATACTCAGTTCCCTGACCTATAAAGGCAAGAATGTTGTATGTTTTCTTCACCACCCTATCTACTTGTGTGGCCACTTTCAGGGAGCTATGGACTTGAACCCCAATGTCTTTCTGTCCATCAAATCTATCCTTAACTTTCTACTGAAAATGTGTTGCTGGAAAAGTGCAGCAGGTCAGGCAGCCTCCAAGGGGCAGGAGAATCGACATTTCGGGCATGAGCCCTTCTTCAGGAATCTTTAGTTTCCTGAAGAAGGGCTCATGCCCGAAACGTCGATTCTCCTGCTCCTTGGATGCTGCCTGACCTTCTGCATTTTTCCAGCCACACATTTTCAGCTCTGATCTCCAGCATCTGCAGTCCTCACTTTCTCCCTTAACTTTCTACATCAATCTGCTTCCCTATGTGTGGATGGCTTCCTGGCTCTTAGATGGGCTCTGGGCTTCTTTCCCCTCCTGTATGAAGGTATTCAGCACTCCATCAGAAAACTGCGCAGCCATTCCCTAGCTTGTTGCCAAATTGCTCCTACTGAGAAACTTATAGTCAGCTCCTGCAGCTGCCAGAATATGCCTCCGTTTTAGGAAGTGCAGATGGTTTAAAAAATGAAGGTGAAATTGCATTGCTGTGAACATTACTTGAGTCTGGGTCCAATGCTGGGTGTGTATCAATGAACACTGTGCACTGCAATTCCTGTGCAAGCGCATAGCCTTTCCAATATTCAGCACCAGAGAATATGAATCAGGGATTTGGGGATAATTCACCTACTTTTTGTCATAATAATGTCAGAGGTTGTTTTACGTACACTTGAGGTAAATGGGCCCTCAATTTATCAGCTTATCAGAAAGACAAATCATACCAGAAATATGATTTTACTTCCAACTACTAAACAATGATGGATAGAAATTGTGATACATTTTATGTCTTACTTTCAGAAAAAGGCTACAATATGTTACATATCAATATTGCAGAAGCAAAAGAAAAACGTGTGAAAGCCAGTATTCACAGCAATGAAATTTAACCTTCACTTCTTAAACCACAAGTTAGGGAATGGCTGCACAGTTTTCTAATGGAGTGCTGAATACCTTCATACAGGAGTTGAAAGAAGCCCAGAGCCCATCGTTGCACTGGGAGTCAGGAAGCCATCCACACTTAGAGAAGCAGATTGATGTAGAAAGTTAAGAATAGATTTGATGGACAGAAAGATATTGGGGTTCCAGCCCATAGCTCCCTGAAAGTGGCCATACAAGTAGATAGGGTGTTAAAGAAAACACAGGGCATTTATAGGTCAAGGAATTGTGTACAAGAGTCAAGATGTCATGTTGCAGCTTTACAAGACCTTGGGTAGGCCACACTTTGAGTATTAGAGTCATAGAGATGTATAGCATGGAAACAGACCCTTTGGTCCAACCCGTCCACGCCGACCAGATATCCCAACCCAATCTAGTCCCACCTGCCAGCACTTGGCCCATATCCCTCCAAACCCTTCCTATTCATATACCCATCCAGATGCCTTTTAAATGTTGCAATTGTACCAGCCTCCATCACTTCCTCTGGCAGCTCATTCCATACACGTACCACCCTCTGTATGAAAAAGTTGCCCCAGAGGTCTCTTTTATATCTTTCCCCTCTCACCCTAAACCTATGCCCTCTAGTTCTGGACTCTCCGGCTCCAGGCAAAAGACTTTGCCTATTTACCCTATCCGTGCCCCTCATAATTTTGTAAACCTCTATAAGGTCACCCCTCAGCCTCCGACGCTCCAGGGAAAACAGCCCCAGCCTGTTCAGCCTCTCTCCATAGCTCACTCCTCCAACCCTGGCAATATCCTTGTAAATCTTTTCTGAATCCTTTCAAGTTTCACAACATCTTTCCGATAGGACAGAGACCAGAATTGCACCCAATATTCCGACAGTGGCCTAACCAATGTCCTGTACAGCCGCAACATGACCTCCCAACTCCTGTATAGTGTGGACGGCTAAGAATATCAGATTTTGAGACTGAATATTGCCATGGTCTATAATGTAATAAAACTCAAGGCTACAAGAATGAAAGTTTATGATAATCCGTTTCAAGTGTCAAGGATGTTGGCTTCTCTCTGAAGGGAATGTAGGGAAATATACAGTACTGGATTAATTTTATAAAATGGTACTCAGGCAAATTAAAGGATTGGTCTGAAAATAAGGGGATACTCTGTTAATACCAGAAAAGCTTGACATTTAGAATTTGCACAATGAGGTGAGAATTTGGAATTTGTCAGATGTAATAGTTTTTGATGGTATTGCTCACTTCTTGCTGTTCATTGTTTATGGTCAAAATGATGTGTTGACTTAATCTGATGGAGAATGGGAGTATAAATTCATTTGAAAAAAACACTACAAAGGAAAGAGGCACTGAAAAACATAGGGGCCCAAAGACATAATTGCCTAAAAGTTTACACTGGCGAAACTATATAAAGACTATATAAATTTTGACTTTATAAATGGAGGTATGAATAAAAGAGTAAATAAGTAATAATGAATGTATGTGACATTGCTTGGCTACAAAGATTTGGGTGGTGCTTTATAACAAAGAAATTAAAAGGCATGAGGAGTTCAAAGTGTAAATTTACCAAGATGATGCCAGAAATAGGAAACTAAGTTTTCTGAGGACAGACTCAGAATACTGCACCTGTCCTCACTGGAGCACAGAAAATTTGAAGGAGCCTTAATACTGGTATGTAAAATTACAATAGCTTTGAGATATTAAAGATGAGCTATTACCTCAAATTGGTGAGTTAGTAAAGAAGGATTATCTCAATTTGAAATTGTCAAAATGAGGATAGAGAAATTAGGGAATTTATTTGATTTAAGAGTTTTATTAGAATGTGGAATGCTTTGTCAAATAGTGAGTGATTGAGATGATGATCATTGCAAATTTTAAGGAAAAGCAGAGAATTATTTCCAACTTAGGAATTTCATGGTTTTGAAAAGACGGCATTGCATCAGCAAAATGCTGACATAGACATGATGGACCAAATGGCCGCCTACTGCATTATAAAGACCTGTATTTTTGCTGACAAATTCATGTGGTTAAGCGGAGACAATTGAGTATAAAGAGAACAGAAATTTTGAGAAATTTATCACATGTTAATGTGGTACTGACCAAGGGTTGGTATGTGAGCACAGAAAATGACGGTGAACCTGATTATGAATAACAGATATGTAATGTCAGACCATTCTGCATAAATAAAGTCTGACAGGGTGTTTACTGTAATTTCCTGTGTTGCTAGCACTTATTGGGAAATCATAGTATGGACTGCATTATTCTGATGTGTTCTCATGGCATGATAAGTGCTTGGTGAATGCAGGAACTCAGAAAATCTAGATATAAATCAGCTTCATTAAGGCAGAGAACTGGCAGAAACAACGTTAGCTGTATTTTCTACTCAATTGCAAAGCAACGACACTTGCTGCTGATCTCTGAGAAAGGTTCTACTAAGATCTAGTGATCTTTCCCCTTTCCTGATGACCATGTAAATCTGGTGCCAAAGCAAATGACATCTTGGCACACAGCAATAGTCATGTCCGTAAGCAGTCTATCATGTTGAAGTATTCATAGGTTGCAAACATAGAAATTAAAAGTATTAAAAGTTCATTTTTAATTTAAATATCAGGGAATTAATATAACAGATTGAATGAAGGTAAAAACTTAAAATATAGATGAACACACTTGAAAAAAATTGTTGTCTTCAGGTATCTCACAGAATTTTTATATCATAAAAAAAGGAGATTTGGCCCATCATATTTGTGCTGGCTTATCAAAGAAGCAATTTGCATCATGCTACTCCAGCCTTCTCCCTGTGTTCGCCACACAATTTATTCCTTTTCATATAACAATCAAATTCCCTCTATGATTCTGTGAATATATTTTATCATTATGGAGAAATGTGCTATTCCGTTTTGTGTTTTTAAAAACTGGGGGCTGAATTGAGAAATGTGTTTTAAAACCAATGTTTGAAAGGGTGGCTGCTGATATGAAAAGCAAGTAACCTGACACCCATGAAAAGCATTGTTTACTGTTTTAACAAGCAGTAGTTGAAGTTTAAATTTTGACATTTGAGGCCAAGGAGAATGTTCAGATCCAGCTTTTATTTGTAATAAATCTTGATTGGTCTATGGACTAGTGACCAGTTACCAATAACTAGGACTTTCTGTCTGACAATTGTGTGATTGGTTCCCAGGTAACTGAGCAGCTTGGATCTAGGAGCAAGTTATATAGAGACTCAAGAGTTCAGGAACAGCCCCTCTGTTTCTGTAGTTAAAACTCACTGTAGGCCTGAAAAAGAAATTACATTATCTTGTCTGCAACAGTTGTTCTAAGCTGTGACTTTTAATGGATATGTTTGAGATTTCTATGAGTGAACTAGCCACTCTGCTTCTTCCCCTCACTCACTCCAACCTCACTCCCTCCAAACATGCAGCAGTCTACTCTCTCTGCACCAATCCCCGGTTCACCATCAAACCCGCTGACAAATGCAGGGCTTTGGTTGTCTGGAGAACGATCTCTATGTAACAGAGGCTGACACCACGTCCTACCTCCCCCTTACCCGCAAACCCATTGTGACCCATCAGGACAAAATTACTCACACTGTCCGTGCCCTCATTTCCTCCTGTGATCTCCCCCCACTGCCTCCAAAATCATAGACCCCAGCCCCACACTACCCAGTTCTATCTGCTCCCCAAGATCTACACCAGCTGACCCATCTCAGCATGCTCCTGCCCCACCAAACTCATCTCTTCCTACCTAGATTCCTCTTTAGTTCAGGAACTTGTTATCTACATCCATGACACCAACCACGCCCTCCATCTAGTTCCCTGGCTTCCAGCACTTTATTTTCACTATGGACAGGCATTCCATATACATGCCCATACCCACAATGATGGCCTCCAGGTGCTCCACTTCTTACTCTCCAAAAGACCCATTCAGTCTCCCTCTACCAGTACCCTCCTCAGCCTCACCAAACTGGTCCTCATCCTCAACAACCTTTCCTTTAACTCCATCCATTTCCTCCAAATCAATGGGTTGGCCATGGATACCCAGATGGGCCCTAGCTATGCCTGCCTCTTTGTTGGCTATGTCGAACAGACACTCTTCAGTACCTACACAGGAACTGTGCTCCAATGTTTCCACCGTTACATCGATGAATGCATCAGCGCTGCATCCTGCACCCAGGCTGAATTGGAGCAGTTCATTGACTTTGCCCACAACATCCATCCCACTCTCAAGTTCACTTGGTCCATCTTGGACACCTCCCTCCCCTTTCTTGGCTTCACCATTTCCATCTCTGGCGACAGACTCCAAACAGACATTTTCTACAAACCCACAGACTCCCCTAACTACCTGGACTACACTTCCCATCACCCAATGTCCTGCAAGAACTCCATCCCATTCTCCTAATTCCTTCACCTCCACCACATCTGCTTAGATGAGGAGACATTCCACTCACGAGCATCCCAGATGTCCACCTATTTCAAACAACGTGCTTTTCCTCCCTCTGTCTTCCAGATAGCCCTCCCACTCCCTTCCACTCCTCCCAGCCACCAAACAGATTCATTCCTCCCATTGACCAACCAGGTGGTACCCTCTATCTGTCTTCACCTATCCCCACTTTGCCACCCTGCCCACCCCAACACCCTTTATTTGCAGCTCCCTCTACACCCACTCCCCAGCCCTGAACAAGGGTTACACCGCACCGTCGACTTCTCTACCTCCTGAGTGGCTGAACACATCCTCCTGCCTATCTACTTTGGATTCCAGCATCTGCAGTGTTTTTGTCTTCAACTCTGCATCTCTCAGCATCCAGTGGAAACATCAGAAGAAAGACAGCTGAAGCAGTGAGCTGGCCACAGAAAAGTCACAAACAGCATCTCAACAGGGCAACCTGGAAACAAAGACTACTAAACTGTCTTTCCAGTCTTTTTTCCCTCTGCCCATAACTTATTTTACTCTGTCTGTCTGTCTGCCTGTGTACAAGGCAAATTTATATGGGGATTAGAGATATAATTAACAATGTTGTATGGCAATGGTTTATAACTGTTTACCTATAGTTAGAGCCTAAGTGCTTGTACTAAGCTTTTTATTGAAAATCTGTTGAATTGGGGATCCTCCTTTTTTATATAAATCTTTAACCCCTGTGATGACCCTAGAAATAGCAAGATTTCCAGTGTTCTCACCCAGCGAGTTGTAAGAATTGCATGCGACTTTTGAAATGAGCAGATCCATGTATGTTTCAGCAAGAGGGTGCAGTGCGAAGCATCTACTCCAGTGCTGGAAACACTGGAGTTGTTTGAAAATAGCTGAGCCTGGGATTTCTGGCAGGATCAAGAGTCAATCATGGTATGCACATGCATCAGTGAGATAATACATTGTGCAAAATTACTTCATTAAAATATTTTTCTGATGGTCAGTGCTTAATATTCTGGGAATCTAAGGCACTGGAACTATCGGAATTTTGGATGCCATCAGCCAATGATTGGTTACTCCATGCTCAAACTGCTGATGTTAACTATCTTTTTAATTTTCTTGGCATTGATTTAATTCATGTGATCAAGTCTTTAAAAGTAGACCGTGATGTCTTGACAAATTATGTTGCCTTCAAGGACAGGGCATCAGAGATGATCAAGGTTTTTGTGACAGCAGGCGGGACTTAAGGATGGCGTGTTGCCTTCCTGGGGCCAGGGTTAAAGACATCACAGACAGAGTGCAAGAAATCCTCAAGGACGAAGGTGAAGAGCCAGAGGTGGTGGTACATGTCGGCACAAATGATGTTGGAAGAAGAGGAGGAACATATTACAGCAGGACTTCGGAGAACTAGGAAGAAGGCTGAAAAGCAGGACGTCCAAAGTGGTTATCTCTGGTTTGCTTCCAGTTCCTTGGGCTGGTGAGGCCAGAAACAGGGAGATAATGGACTTGAACGTGTGGCTGGGGAACTGGTGCAGGAAGCAAGGATTTAAATTCTTGGATCACTGGGGTATGTTTTGTGGTAAGCATAAATTAGACAAGAGAAGTGGTTTGCACCTTAATAGGTTAGGGACCAGCATTCTGGCAGGCAGGTTTGCTACTGCAACACAGCTACATTTAAACTAAGTAGCGGGGGTGGGGAGGGGACAAACTGGATGTTTAAGAAGGAAATTGAAGGGAAAGTTAGAACAAGGGAAGTCAAGAAAGACAACTGTATCAATGAAGCAGAAAACTCGGAAAGGGATCATGCTGTAAGGTTGAGTGAAATAGGAATTGATGGGAAGAGTGAGAGCAGTAACAAATTAAGAATACTATATATGAATGCACAAAGCAGTAGACATAAGATGGATGAGCTTGAGGCTCTTTTGGAAATTGGCAGATACGATGTTGTGGGGGTAACTGAGATGTGGCTTCAAGTGGACAGGGCCTGGGAAATGAATATTCAAGGCTACACGTGCTATCGTAAGGACAGACTGACGGGCAGAGGGGGTGGGGTGGCCTTGTTGGTAAGGGATGATGTTCAATCCCTTGCGCGGGGATGTAGAATCAGGGGATGTAGAGTCAGTGTGGATAGAGCTGAGAAATTCTAAGGGTAAAAAGACCCTCTTGGGAGCTACCTACAGGCCCCAAACAGTAGTACGGAAGTCGGATGTAAGTTGAATCAGGAGCAGAAATTGGCCTGTCGCAAAGATGTTACTACAGTTGTTATGGGGGATTTCAACATGCAGGTAGACTGGGAGAATCAGGATGGCATTGGACCTCAAGAAAGAGACTTTGTGGAGTGTCTCAGAGATGGATTCTTAGAGCAGCTGGTGCTGGAGCCTACCAGGGAGAAGGCAATTCTGGATCTGGTATTGTGCAACGAACCAGAATTGATCAGGGATCTCGAAATGAAGGAGCCATTGGGAAGTAGTGACCATAATATAATTAGCTTCAATCTGCAATTTGAGAGGGAGAGGGTACAATCGGAAGTGACAATATTTCTGTTGAATAAAGGGAACTATGGAGCTATGAGGGAGGAGCTGGCCAAAGTTCAATGGTGCAATACCTTAGCAGGGATGACCGTGGAGGAACAATGGCAGATATTTCTGTGTATAATGCAGAAGATGCAGGATCAGTTCATTCCAAAAAGGAAGAAAGATCCCAGGAGGAGGCATGGGCAGCCGTGGCTGACGAGGGAAGTTAAGAAACATATAAAGTTAAAACAGAAAAAATATAACCTAGCAAAGATAAGTGGGAAAACGGAGGACTAGGAAGCTTTTAAAGAACAACAGAGGATTACTAAGAAGGAAATACGCAGAGGAAAAATGAGGTATGAAGGTAAACTGGCCAAAAATATAAAGGAGGATTGTAAAAGCTTTTTTAGGTATGTGAAAGGCAAAAAAAAGGTTGACAAAAATTGGGCCCTTGAATACAGAAACAGGGGAATATGTTACAGGGAACAAAGAAATAGCAGAAGAATTGAATTGGTACTTCAGATCTGTGTTCACTGGGGAAGACACAAGCATCTCCCTGAGGTAACAGTAGCTGAAGGACCTGAACTTAAGGGAATTTATATTTGCCAGGAATTGGTGGTTGGAGAGACCTTTAGGTCTGAAGGTTGATGAGTCCCCGGGGCCTGATGGTCTACATCCCAGGGTACTGAAGGAGGTGACTCGAGAAATCGTGGATGTGTTGGTGATTATTTTCCAGAGTTGGATAGATTCGGGATCAGTTCCTGCAGATTGGGGGGTGGCTAATGTTGTACCACTTTTTAAAGAAAGGTGGGAGAGAGAAAGCAGGAAATTATAGACCAGTTAGTCTGACCTCAGTGGTGGGAAAGATGCTGGAGTCTATTATAAAGGATGAGATTACGACACATCAGTAGTAACAGGATAGGTCAGAGTCAGCATGGATTTATGAAGGGGAAATCATGCTTGACTAATCTTCTGGAATTTTTTGAGGATGTAACTCTGAAGATGGACGAGGGAAATCCAGTAGATGTAATGTACCTGGACTTTCAGAAAGCTTTTGATAAAGTCCCACATAGGAGGTTAGTGAGCAAAATTAGGGCGCATGGTATTGGGGGCAAAGTACTAATTTGGATTGAAAGTTGTTTGGCTGATAGGAAACAAAGAGTAGTGATAAATGGCTCCATTTCAGAATGGCAGACAGTGACCAGTGGGGTACCGCAGGGATCAGTACTAGGACTGTAGCTTTTTACAATATATATTAATGATATAGAAGATGGTATTAGTAGTAACATTAGCAAATTTGCAGATGATACTAAGCTGGGTGGCAGGGTGAAATGTGAGGAGGATTTTAAGAGATTACAGGGTGACCTGGACAGGTTAGGTGAGTGGTCAGATGCATGGCAGATGCAGTTTAATGTGGATAAATGTATGGTTATCCACTTTGGTGGCAAGAACAGGAAGGTAGATTCCTACCTAAATGGAATCAATTTAGGTAAATGGCAGTACAAAGAGATCTGGGTGTTCTTGTACACCAGTCAATGAAGGTAAGTATGCAGGTACAGCAGATAGTGAAGAAGGCTAATAGCATGCTGGCCTTCATAACAAGAGGGATTGAGTATAGAAGTGAAAAGGTATTTTTGCAGCTGTACAGGGCCCTGGTGAGACCACACCTGGAGTACTGTGTGCAGTTCTGGTCTCCAAATTTGAGGAAAGACATTCTGGCTATTGAGGGAGTGCAGCGTAGGTTCACGAGATCAATTCCTGGAATGGTGGGACTTCCTTATGCTGAAAGACTGGAGCGATTAGGCTTGAGTTTAGAAGACTGAGAGGGGATCGGATTGAGACATGTAAGATTATCAAAGGATTGGACACTCTGGAGGCAGGAAACATGTTTCCGCTGATGGGTGAGTGCCGAACCAGGGGACACAGCTTAAAAATACAGGGTAGACCATTTAGGACAGAGATGAGGAGAAACTTCTTCACCCAGAGAGTGGTGGCTGTGTGGAATGCTCTGCCCCAGAGGGCAATGGAGACCCAGTCTCTGGATTCATTTAAGAAAGAGTTGGATGGAGCTCTCAAGGATAGTGGAATCAAGGGTTATGGAGATAAGACAGGAACAGGATACTGATTAAGGATGATCAGCCATGATCATATTGAATGGTGGTGCAGGCTCGAAGGGCAGAATGGCCTACTCCTGCACCTATTATCTATTGTCTATTGACTAAATGCTACTTTATACTTTGAGCCAGAAAAAACAATTCATATTCAAATCAAAAAACTTAACAAACTTCCTAAAGTAACAAACATTACACTGCCCTTGATCATCTCATTCTCTGAAATCATACAAAATGTTTTTTTTAACAACTAAGGGTATGTTTCTGTACTTTTCTCAGCCTGATAACATTTTAACCATCAGTCTGTCCTTTGTGGCGTATATTCCGTGAGGTCCTTCTTATAGTGCAAGCTCAGTGAATCTTCCAGCATTGTTTTAACTTGCCTTTCCAATTTCAGCACAAACCTCAACCCACATTCTAGTGTGGCAACCCGATTGAAACTTTTGGCCTCTTGCTGCTTTGTCTCTCCCACAGTCTGGTAGATTAACCCAGCTGTAACGTTTAAGATTAGATTCCTATAGTGTGGAAACAGGCCCTTCGGCCCAACAAGTCCCCACCGACCCTCCGAAGTGTAACCCACCCAGACCCATTTCTCTCTGACTAATGGGCAATTTAACAAGGCCAATCTACCTGACCTGCACATCTTTGGACTGTGGGAGGAAACCGAAGCACCTGGAGGAAACCCACGCAGACACGGGGAGAATGTGCAAACTCTACACAGACAGTTGCCCAAGGTTGGAATCGAAGCTGGGTCCCTGGTGCTGTGAGGCAGCAGTGCTAACCACTGAGCCACTGTGCTGCCCTTGGTGATATGGACACTCACCCATTGAAAGTCCATTTCTATGAGAATATGAATCTGATGTGCCTTGTATCCATGAAGAAATGTTAATTTCATACCTTCATGAGGCTAACTCTCTTTCACCTTAGAAGTAACTGAACAGTTTAAAGCACAAGAGTTTACAATGTAACATTCTCAATGTATTTCTGGAAATATAGAGACTCACTGTTCAGCCACAATTTGTACAGTGTATGTCATTGCCGCTTAGCATAAACTATTTGCACATTTTCTCAGTAAAACAGCATAGGCAACCTTTAATCCCTAACAACCAAATTGCTAGGCTTGCTGTCAGGCAGACTACAGAACAGATCACATGACCACCTTCAGTTTTCCTTGAATTAAAGACACAGTTCTGAAACATAACGAGTTTATATACCATGTAATTCTCACACAATGAATGCTTCAGAAAAGGTCTGCACTAAAGTTTACACAATTTGTTATTGGATGTATGAGTGGGACAATGGGCCATTCAATCTCTTGGTCCTGCTCCACCCAATTAGATCATGGCTAAACGGTACTTCCACTGCTGAGGCCTACCTGTTCCGAATTTCTTTCCATATCCTTACCTAACAAAAGCCGATCTTGATATTTTTGGGTGGATGAAATGATTAAATGTCCTTTCCTTCTTTTAAATCCTTTAGGAGAACATAAAATATCCTAATTAATTTTTAGGAAAAGAGAGTTGTCAGAAAAAAAAGGTTAATTAATTGAAGTTTGTGAGAAGATTTGTAGCTCGGGTGCTCGTTGTTGTAGTTCTGTTCGCCGCGCTGGGAATTGTGTTGCAAACATTTCGTCCCTTGTCTAGGTGACATCCTCAGTGCTTGGGAGCCTCCTGTGAAGCACTTCTGTGATCACAGAAACACTTCACAGGAGGCTCCCAAGCACTGAGGATGTCACCTAGACAGGGGATGAAACATCTGCAACACAAATTCCCAGCTCGGCAAACAGAACCACGACAATAATTCATTGAAAATTGCTGGTGCCGTGCAAAATCCACTGCAACAGTTTCTTAGCTCAGGGTGCTAAATAAGAGTCAAAATTGACTCAGAACATTAACTCTGTTTCCAATGTGTTAAGTGTCTCTCAGACTTTGTTTTTATTTCTTAAATCGACTGAGCTGGATAATACGGGTTTCTTTCATGCATGAACCCTATGCGTACTCTAGAGACACTTGTGTTTCATGCTACTCTTTTTCAAAAGAAAGTAAAGTCCCAAGGCCAATTCTGGGTTCGAATGACACGCTTGCTTTGTTTGTAGATAATCGAAGGCCAAGCATCGCCTTCTTTCAATCAGCATTCCTTGACAGGGATTGAAGTTTCTTATATTCCTGTTTTGAAACATAAAAACCATCTTCTGTTTTGCAGTATCTCCATGACTGTCTGTTCTACAATCCTGGCCATTGGTTTCATGCCATTGAATCTTTATATTTACTCAACTGCTTGGAAGTCAGAATCCAACAATTCCAGCAACGAGCCACAAACACCTTATAAAGAGATAGGTGATCAAAATTATTTGTCCATTCTTCTTTTTTTTAGTAAAATTTGAACCATGTTCACATGCTTTACTTATTGGATTGTAGCTGTGTTAAGGGCAAAGAACAGAAGGGTGGAGATAAGGATTGCTGGGGATTTTGGAAATTCCACTGTTTGTTAACATTTTAGAATGTTTTCACCATGTGTTGCTCAGAGCTGAGCAGCTTAAAGGTAAAAAGGGGGAGGGAAAATTAAGTACTATTATATTTGCCCATTATTTTATTTTGTTTTTATTGCAGCATTAATGTAATTTATCTTGATTATTACATTATTTATTCTTTTAGGTGCAAACAAGGATTGATCCAAAACTGCTTAGAAATCAACATTTGTAATTCAGCATAAAATTGATTTGGCACCAAAATAAAATTTATGTTTTCTGGATTCACCACTGGTTTGGAGATAAGTTTGACTCCAAGTGACTTTGGCTGAATGCCCAAGGCAATCCAGAAAACCAGCTGTATCACTTTTCATAAAATCTTTCTAGTGTAACAGGGAATTCAATACTCTTCCAAAGAGCAGGGAGAATGCTTAGTGTACTCATTGAAAGACTAGAAGCCTAAAGGAATAAGACCATAAGAAATTAGGCCATTCACCCCATCAAGTCTGCTCTGCTATTCAATCATGACTGATATGTTTCTCAACTCCATTCTCCCACTTTCTCCCCGTAACCCTTGATTCCTTTCATGCTCAAGAACCTATCTATCTCAGTCTTAAATATACTTAATGACCCGGCCTCCACAGCCTTCTGTGGCAATGAATTCCAAGGATTCACCACTCTCTGGCTGAAGAAGTTTCTCCATCTCTCCATTGTAAAAGGTCTTACCTTCACTCTAAGGCTATGGCCACAGGTCCTAGTCTCTCCTATCAATGGAAACATTTTCCCAACATGCATTCTGCCCAGGCCATTCAGTATTCTGTTAGTTTCAGTTAGATGTCCTCTCATCCTCTAAACTCCACTGATATAGACCTAGAGTCCTCAAACATTCCTCATGTGTTAAGCTTTTCATTCCTGGGACCATTTTTGTGAACACGCTTCAGGGTCAGTACATGCTTCCTGAGATGCGAGGCCCAAAACTGCCCACAATACTCCAAATGTGGTCTGACCAGAGCCTTATAGAGCCTCAGAAATACATCCCTGCTTTTATAATCAAGTTCTCTCAAAATAAATGCCATCATTGGATTTACCTTCCTGACTACTGTCTCAACCTGCAAGTTTACCTTGAGAGAATCCTGGACTAGAACTTCCAAGTCTCTTTTGCAGTTCAGACTTCTGAGTTTTCTCCCCATTTAGAAAACAGTCCATGCCTTTATTCTTCCTTCCAAAGTGCACATCCTCACACTTTCCCACATTGTATTCTGTCTGCCACTGCTTTGCCCACTGTCCTAACCTGTCCAAATCCTTCTGCAGCCTCCCACCCTCCTCAATGCTACCTGTCCCTCTATCTATCTTTGTATCATCTGCAAACTTTGCCACAATGCTGTCAATATCTTCATCTAGATCGTTAATGTATAAAGGGAAAAGTTGTGGTCCCAACACAGCCTTGCAGAATACCACCTGTCACTGATAGCCATCCTGAGAAGGACCCTTTCATCCCCACTCTCTGCTTCCTGCCAGACAGCCAAGCTTCAATCCATGCTAGCACCTTGCCTCTAACACCATGGACCTTTATCTTACTCAATAGCGTCCTGTGTGGCACCTTTCAAAGGTCTTCTTGAAGTCCAGGTAGATAATATTCATTGGCTCTCCTTGGTCTAACCTGCTCATTACTTCCTCAAATTAGTTCTAGCAGATTTGTCAGGCATGATGTCCATTGATGAAACATACTGACTTTGCCTTATTTTACCATACACTTCCAAGTGTTCAGAATGTCATCCATCACAGTGGATTCCTGGATCTTACCCATGACTGAGATCTGGCTAAACGGATTATAATTTTCCACCTGTTACTCCCTTTTTAAACAGGGGTGATTTTCTAGTCTTCTGGAACCCTCCCTGATTCTAGCGATTCCTGAAAGATCACCACTAATGCCTTCACTGTCTCTTCAGCTATCTCTCTTAGAACTCTGGCATGTAGTCCATCTGGTCCAGGTGATTTATCCACCTTCAGGCCATTCAGCTTTTCTAGCATCTTCTCTTGGGTGATGGCCACCATTCTCAGCTCTGCCCCCTCACTCTCTTGAATTTTTGTGATATTACTTGTGTCTTGCATGGGGAAGACTAAAACAATGTAATTATTCAGTTCCTCAACCATTTCCTTGATCCCCACCACTCATTGTGTAGCATCATTTTCCAGTGGCCCAACATCCACTTTTGCTTCACTTTTGCCCTCCATATAGCTAAAGAAGCTCTTACAGTCTTCCTTTATATTATTGGCTAGCTTACCCACATATTTAATCTTCTCCCTCCTTTTTTTTTGTTGCCTCCTGTTGGTCTTTGGAAGCTTCCCAGTCCTCTGGTTTCCCACTGCCCTTTGCCACATTATATGCTTTGTCTTTTGTTTTTATGCTATCCCTGACTTCCCTAGTCAGCCATGGTTGCCTCATCCTCCCTGTATCATGCTTCTTTTTTCCTCAGAATTAATCTCTGCTGCTGTATCTCTTGAATTATTCCCAGAAGCTCCTGCCATTGCTGTTCCATTGTCTCTCTTGCTCGGCTCCTCTCCCCATCAATTCTACTAAGCTCCTCCCTCATGGCTCTGTAGTTGCCTTTATTCAGCTGTAATGCCATTACCTCTGATTCTATACTCTTCTTCTCAAATTGCAAAGTGAATTCAATCATATTATTATCAGTGCTCCTAAGAGTTCCTTCACCTTAAACTCCTTTAGCAAGTCTGCCTCATTACACAAAAATTGGTATTAAAAGCAAATTACTGTGGATGCTGGAATCTGAAACCAACAAAGAGAAAATGCTGGAAAATCTCAACAAGTCTAGCAGCATCTGTAAGGAGAGAAAAGAGCTGACGTTTCGAGTCTAACTGACCTGTGTCATTGGGTATTGCCTGTTCCCTAGTGAGCTCCACCACAAGCTGCTCCAAAGAGCCACCTTGGAGACATTCCACTCCCAACCTGATTTTCCCAGTCCACCTGCATACTGAAATCCCCATGATCACTGTAACTTTGCCTTTCCCACACATCTTTTCTGTCTCCTGATGTATCTTGTGCCCCAGCTCATGACCACTGTCTGGAGGCCTGTACATAACTCCAATTGTTTTGTTTTTAACCTTTGTGGAGCCTCAATTCTACCCACTCAGATTCTACATCATCTGACCCCACTACATTCCTTACTAATGATTTAATTTCATTTCTTATTAAAAAGGCAACCCCACCCTCTCTGTCCACCTGCCTACCTTTTTGAAAGGGTACATATCCTTGAATACTCAGCTCACAATCCTGATCCCCTTGCAGCCACATCTCCATGATGCCCACCACCTCATACCTGCCAATATCGATCTGCGCTACAAGCTCATTTACCTTACTCCTCAAACTGCATCCATTCAGATATAACACCTTCAATACTAATTTAACCGTCCCTCTTCTCATTATCATTTGTTTGCCCAGTGTACTTGAAGTTTGATTGCTCACCCTTTCCATACACTCTGTCTATTTGTGTCTGCGCTGGAGTTTTTAATAACCCTGGCATGGTGGCTCAGTGGCTAGCACTGCTGCCTCACAGTGCCAGGGGCCTGGGTTCAATTCCCACCTCAGGCAACTGTCTGTGTGGAGCTTGCACATTCTCAACGTGTCTGCGTGGGTTTCCTCTGGGTGCTCCGGTTTCCTCCTGCAGTCCAAAGATGTACAGGCCAGGTGAATTGGTCATGCTCAATTGCCTGTAGTGTTAGGTGCATTAGGCAGGGGTGAATGTAGGGTAACGGGTCTGGGTGTGTTGCTCTTCGGAGGGTCAGTGTGGACTTCTTGGGCTGAAGGGCCTGCTTCCACACTGTAGGGAATCTAATCTCCCAAGTTCTGCACTCTTACCTCCTCCCTTAATTTAGGTTTTCTAATTGCTCTGGTAACTCAACCCTTTTAAGTTTAAAGCCCTGTCCACAGCCCTAGTTATGCAATTCGCTAGGACACTGTGGGCGGCACGGTGGCACAGTGGTTAGCACTGCTGTCTCACAGCGCCTGAGACCCGGGTTCAATTCCCGACTCAGGCGACTGACTGTGTGGAGTTTGCACGTTCTCCCCGTGTCTGCGTGGGTTTCCTCCGGGTGCTCCGGTTTCCTCCCACAGTCCAAAGATGTGCGGGTCAGGTGAATTGGCCATGCTAAATTTCCCGTAGTGTTAGGTAAGGGGTAAATGTAGGGGTATGGGTGGGATGCGCTTCGGCGGGTCGGTGTGGACTTGTTGGGCCAAGGGCCTGTTTCCACACTGTAAGTAATCTAATCTAATCTAAAAAGACTCTGGTCCCAGCACAGTTCAGATGAAGACCATCCCATTGGAACAGGTCCTTTCTTACCCAGTACTGGTGCTAATGTCCCATGGATTCAACCCATTTCTTCCAACCAATCTTGGAGCCATGCATTTACCTGCTTAATCTTATTGACCCTGTGCGAATTAGCTCATGTCTCAGGTCGGAATCCAGAGAATATTACCTTTTTGGTTCTGCGTTTTAATTTAGCACCTAGCTGTTCATACTCTCTTAGCAGAACCTCTGCCCTACTTTTATCTATGTCTTTGGTACCTATGTGGACCACGACCACTGGATGTTTATCCACCCACTGCAGGTTCCTCTGTAGCCCAGATGAGATATCCTGAACCCGAGCACCAGGCAGGCGACACAACCTTTAGGTCTCTCAAACCTGATCACAGAGAACAATGTCTATGCCTCTACACTATCCCCAATTACAATGACATTTCTCTTCTCTCCCCCAACTTGAATGGCCCCCTGCACGAAGATGCTGTGGCCAGTCAGCTCATCCTCCCTGCAGTCCCCATTTCCGTCCACACAGGGAGGAAAACTCTTGAACCTGTTGGACAAGGACAGGGGCTGAGGCTATTGTGACTCTACTTCCTGGATCCCTTTACCTGCCTCACTCACAGCCATACCCTCCTGTCCCTGACCACTCGCCGAATTTGAGTTAGTCAGTCTAAGGGATCTGACTGTCTCCTGAAACCTCATGGATAACATGAGCTTTCTTTAGATTAGATTCCCTACAGTATGGAAATAGGCCCTTCGGCCCAACAAATCCACACTGACCCATCCCCTGACCCTATATTTATCTCTGACCAATGCACCTAACACTATGGGCAATTTATCATGGTCAATTCACCTAGCCAGCACATCTTTGGACTGTGGGAGGAAACCCACGCAGACATGGGGAGAATGTGCAAGCTCCACACAGACAGTCGCCCGAGGCGGGAATCGAATCCAGGTTCCTGGTGCTGTGAGCCACCATGCTGCCCTCTAAGTCATTGTTCTCAGGGTTCTGTAACATCTGTGTGCTGACCCTCAGCTAGATTGATTAGGTGTGGCATAGAAGAACCTAACCTATTAATTAAATAATGTAAATAGGAAGGTGGTGGGAAGGGTGGTACCCTATGTAATGGAATTCAGATTCTGTGCCTAGATTTTAAACCAACTCCACATTATCTACAAACTAACTTCATACCATCCTAGACCTCCATAATCTCCTATGATTACTTTGTACATGGCAATATTTTGGATGCTGCCCAGGCCTAAGGCTATTACCTTTGGTGTATAAACATACAAACAATGAACAAGAATCGGCCACTTAGGCATCTGAACCTGCTTTGTTATTCAATAAGATCATGGCTGATTGATTTTAACCTCAACTATACATGCCCTCATATCTCTGAAAGTCTTCTAGCCCTTTGGTAATGTAGGAATCTGTTCTTCTGTCCCGTCTTATTCCCTTCACCTACTGAGGTCAATTTTGACTTCCTCCATCCCAACCATAACTTCTACTATACTTCTACTTTTCTGTGGTAACATCAGCTGGTAGGGGAATTGAACTTGTGACATTGGTATTACTCAGCATATGGTGAGATCACATCTCCGTTCAGCTGTCTGCAGTTTAGGAACAGTTTCTCTAGTTGTCCGTATATGTCTGTGGTTGTGACCATATAATGGTTCACTCATGTTCATTGCCTATAATTGAGATGACAAATATTTTATACAGGTTCCAAGATGCACATCCAGCGATGTGCAGGTTAGGTGGATTGGCCATATTAAATTGCCTAGGCGAAAGGGAGGACTGCAGATGCTGGGGAATAAGGCTTCATTCTTGATGAAGTGCTTTTGCCTGAAATGTCGATTTTTCTACTCCTCGGATGCTGCCTGACCTGCTGTGCTTTTCCAGTGCCATACTCTTGGTATATTCAATTGCCCCATAGTGTCCAGGGATCTGCAGGTTAGGTAGATTAGACATCAGAAATGGGAGGTTATGGGAATTGGGTGGTGTTCTGGGTCTGGGTGGGATGCTCATGGGATGGTTGGTGCAAACTCAATAAGCTGTATGGCCTCTTCCTGCATTGTAGGAACTCCTTGATGCTACGCTACTTGGGCTGACTCTTGTTGAGAGCATTGAATGTTTGCACTTTGATTGGCTCTGCAATGTTCAACTCTAGAAAAGATTTAGCAATTTTATTAAAGTGGAAATTGACTGTCATTTCACCTTGTATTTTTTACTCATTTCCATTAATATCTCGAGCTTCACTAGCTTTTTTTTTCTTGGAAGAGTACTTTGGGTGCAGTGTGATGCTAGTCTTTGAATTAAACTGCTTCCTAACCTTGAATAGTAGTGTTTCTCCATTTGCTATTACCTCGTATGAGTCAGCGTTGAAGTTGTTAAATTTCTATTGAAGTCCTTTGCCAATTTTCGCTGCCATTTTAGTCTTACTGTTTGTCTAAGGATATTCTTGAGATGACACATCTGTATATCGGTTTCTCTTATTTGAATATTACATCCAGATGATAGCTCTGAAAAGGTTGGACCCCACTGTCTCTTTGACTATCCCCATAAATATTATTGATTAGAGTTCACATACAAAGAGAACATGCAGCTACTCCTTCTCTATCTGAGTGTCATGTATTTTACATTAATGCCCTGGATGCGGTTGCAACTGGTGTCCTTGCTAAATAATGGCTGAAAATAGACATCATCATTGACATTATAGTACCTTAGCACTGGTATTGTCACCATAAATAGTTCTTTTCTAATGAAAGCTGCTTCTTGTTATAATTCTTAATACCACTGCATGCATTTAGTAGTGAGATTTTCTTTTAATTTGGTCAAGGATGTGGGGAATCACCAAGGGTAAACCATATTGCTATAAGTGTATGCTCACATGTAGACCAGATCAAATGCCAGATTTCTTTCCTAAAGAACATGAGGGAATCAAATATGTTTTTAACAATGTCTAACTGTGGTTACATCGTTGCTATCAGGCTAGGTTTTCAATTCCAGATATTTCTTTAATTCCAAATTCGCTACCTGCCTGGTGAGACTCAATATCATCGTTCTAGATATATTTCACTCCCCTCCCCTATCAGCATTCTGGAACGGCCACTCCCTCCACGACTCCCTCGTCAGGTCCACACCCCTCCACCAACCCAACCTCCACTCCTGGCACCTTCCCCTGCAACCGCAAGAAATGCAAAACATGCGCCTGCACCTCCCCCCTCACTTCCCTTCAAGGCCCCAAGGGATCCTTCCATATCTGCCACAAATTCACCTGCACCTCCACACACATCATTTACTGCATCCGTTGCACCCGATGTGGCCTCCTATACATTGGGGGGTTAAGCCGCCTACTTGCGGAACGTTTCAGAGAACACCTCTGGGACACTCGCACTAACCAGCCCAACCACCCTCTGTCTGAACAGTAACTCCCCCTCCCACTCCGCCAAGGACATGCAGGTCCTTGGCCTCCTCCATCACACAATGCCTGGAGGAAGAGTGCCTCATCTTCCGCCTAGGAACCCTACAACCACACAGGATGAATGCAGATTTCTCCAGCTTCCTCATTTCCCCTCCCCCCACCTTATCTCAGTCCCAACCCTCTGACTCAGCACCGCCTTCTTGACTTAAATCTTCTTCCCGACCTCTCCGCGCCCATCCCCTCTCCAGCCTATCACCCTCACCTTAACCTCCTCCCACCTATTGCATTTCCAACGCCCCTCCCTCAAGTCCCTCCTCCCTACCTCTTATCTTAGCCTGCTTGGCACACCCTCCTCATTCCTGAAGAAGGGCTTATGCCCGAAATTTTGATTCTCTGCTTCTAGGATGCTGCCTGACCTGCTGCACTTTTCCAGCAACACATTTTTCAGCTCAAATCCATGTCCCGAGAACATTCACCGGGTGTCCTGAATTATCAGTCTAGTGACATTCCAAGGATGTATAGGTTGGTGGATTGGCATATGAAATGTAGGTTTATTGGGATAGGATAGGGTGGTGGGTCTGGGAGGGATGCTGGAGTGTTGGACTCGATGGGCTGAATGGCCTATTTCTACACTGTAGAGATTCTGTGATTCTGTAATTACCACTGTGCCACTGTTGTCCCTCCATGCAGTGTTGACACTCAGATGGCAAATTAGTCAAGAACTTTGCTAAATTGTTCACAAATCCCACAAATTATCATGCTGCTTAGTCACTGCATCTCTGCTATAGCTCTTACTTTGTCAAAATCTGCGTGAAGTCCCTTTGCTGTCAGTACATGACTTGCGTAATTGGATTCAGGTTGTGAATTGCATCTTTTCTTGTTCAGCTTCAGGTTCCTGCACCAAGCTCTCTTTAGGAGTCATATTAGATTTTGATTGTGGTCAAAGATGGCTTCTTCCATTGCATTTCCATATCCACGGACTAGCAGATTATTCACAATAACATTCCCTTTTGAAAATCACCAATTCTCTTGTGTGCTGTGTTGATACTGTTCTTGGGCAATGACAATGTTAACTGGCATACACACTCAGGTGTCTGTCCCACTGGTGTCTAGACTGCAGTCAGAAAACTACTTCTTTCATCTAACTTCACTTACCTCTAAACGGCCGTTGCACTAATGGTTGTGAAATAATTTGTTGTGTCAAGTTGTAGCATAAGTTCTTTAATGGTTGGCATGTTGAGATCTTTGGTTCAATGTATACTCTCAGTTATTTTGGGCATTTTTCACTGATACCGCACTGCTAACCCAGACTGTAGTAGTTATCTCTTCTTAATTATTCACTTCTTTTATTTTGTTTTTCAAGTTCAACTTGAAGTCTGGAATTCCCCTCAGTAGATGCTAAGTTGGTCTCACACACTAATTTACTGTAAGTTAATATGCACCTAGAAGAATTCGAGATCTTTGTCATTTGCTAGGATTTGTTTGGCAGTGGATGACTTTGGAGTGGCCTTTGAAATGCTGAAAATTTCTTCTAGATACATGCAGTGTTACCAATACAAGCTTTAAACTTATTTCAACAGAGTGGATTTTACTTAACTTCAGTAATCTCGAATGCCATATCCTCATTCTCCCCATAACATTGAGTGTCAGCTTTATTTGGCCTCTTGGGTTAAGCATCGTTCAGCTTTGGCTCACAATCTCAAGCCACTTCACCCAGTTCTGTGAAGCTTACGATGTTGCATGAAACATCAGTGTTTGCCTGACACTTCATATTCACTTGATGCTGTCTTTCTGTTGTCATCATTCTCACAGTGTTAGACAATTTTCCACTCTTAGATCTGTCAATACCAACCTGATCTATCACGTAGAGTGCTTTGTTGGTGTCACTGGCTGACATCGCTCCAGCAGCCACCTTTATATTTTGCTTCTTATTAGCTAGCTTTTCATAAATCAAGCTGATCAGTTATGAGCCTGGAGCAGGTGGGACCTGAACCCGAGCCTCCTGTTTCAGAAGTAGAGACACTACCACTGCACTACAAGCACCTACTTCGGACTAGCTAAGCACTTAATGTGCAATTTGTTTCATCTTCTTACAATTAAAGCACTGCTTTCTCTGTGATGGAATGCTTTTGTTTCTTTTATGGAACAACTTCCATAATATTTACCTTTTGCCCTTTGGCTTTGATGTTTCTGCTTGTCCTTTTGCAAATACTTATTACTTTTTTTTTCAATATGTTATTTTTATTTGGCTGGAATGTCTCTGAGTATAATGCAAAGCCTTCTCTCTTCTCCTACTGATATGCGAGAGATGATGATTGACAACCTCAGAGCTTCTGCACATTAATAGCTTTCTTGAGAGTAGATTTATTGTCCCTCAGTAGACATGCCCGCATGGCATTAAGAAAACCTTAATTCTGACAAAGTCGTCTTTCATTTATCCCCACGCAGGATTTTGTTGGATAGTGGAGTGGTATTACGTACAAATCAATTGCCTTCCTCCCCACCTGGGGTGGCATGGTGGCTCAGTGGTTAGCATCCAAAAGAGAAAATGCTGGAAAATCTCAGCAGGTCTGACAGCATCTGTAAGGAGAGAAAAGTGCTGACGTGGTTAGCACTGCTGCCTTACAGCACCAGGGCCTTAGGTTTGATTTCAGCCTCGGGTGACTGTCTGTGTGGAGTTTGTACATTCTCCCCATGCCTGAGTGAGTTTCCTCCCACAGTCCAAAGATGTGCAGGTCAGGTGAATTGGCTATGTTAAATTGCCCATAGTGTTAAGTGCATTAGTCAGAGGGAAATGGGTCTGGGTGGGTTACTCTTTGGAGGGTCAGTGTGGACTGGTTGGTCTGAAAGGCCTGTTTCCACACTGTTTCTTCAAAATCTCTCCTGTCTGGGTTCTCTCCTCAGCGAGGTTGAGGGTGCAATACAACTTGCAGCACTTACTACCCTGCACTAATAACAGGGTGGATGCCTTTATTCACTTAATCTTTTTATTTAATTTTGTAGCTATTGCACGGTGTTGCCATGGAGAATGGAGGAGTTTTCCAATTCTATCACAAATCTTCTTTTGTTTCCAGAGCAGCAATGAGTGGAATATTCACAGCCATTCTGAATCACCCTTCACTTCAAAACCACAGACCACCATCTTGATTCTTTCTTGCTTTTTACAGTAATTAGCTCTCTTACAGTTTTGAAAGTTCACTTGATCCAGGTTGCTGCTTCTGATAGTATGTTTCATAAAGGGCACTCACATTCTTTCTAAAGAGTGGCAATCAGGACTGGATGCAATAATTTAGTTGTGGTCCAAATAGAACTTGATAAAATGTTTAAAATAAGCTCCCTGTACTTTCTACCTCGATTTCTGAAACACCCTATATGCTGATGGATGGAATGTGTTGAGGTTCAGATGGTGGTACAGTAATTGGAAGTGGGATTGTAAGGCAGAATTTATTACATTGGGGAATTATAGTATCCAGGCCCACTCAATCATGGGAGTGGGTTCATGTTAATCTCCTGTCAGCAGAAAATCTCCCAATTAAGTTGTAGCTTTTGGGGGTGGGGGAAAGGGGCGTGGTTGGACAAAATATCATCTGCTTATGGTAAAATGTCAATTCGGTTTGTTAATAAACCAATTGGCCACAGCCCCTTGATAAATCAATGGATTAATCAGAATTGCATGGATCTCATGGAAACATTTTTGGCTAATAAATCCTGTCTCTGATTGGCCCGCTGCTCTTGAAAAGTACAGGATTCTCCCCACAATGTTGGTAACCCCAGGAAATGCCTAAGGCTGACCACTTCAATGATTGATCAGTACTTAATTTGGTCAGACTTCCTCCAGGAAAGCAACCTGGTTGTCCCATTAGTGGGACAGACTCCTGATCTCATTAAATATTACTTGTGTCAATTTGTTATATTGTTTGAGGGCACTGGAGAAATGTCCTCAGCTAAGCCCCCTGGTTGGCATTCTCCTCTCACATGGCTTCTATTAGCTATCTCTGTAGTTTCTTTCTCCTTATAGAGGTTTATGAAATTATGAGGGGCATGGATAGAGTAAATAGACAAAGTGTTTTTCCTGAGGTGGGCAAGTCCAGAACTAGACTGCATTGGTTCAGGGTGAGAGGGGAAGAAAACAATTTAACAAGTGGCCTAACTGATAACATATACAAATCTTTCAATAAAGTCCCACATAAAAGATATTAGTATTTAAAATTAAAGTGCATCGGATTAGGAGTAGTGCACTGACATGAATAGAAAACTGTTTGGCAGACAGGAAACAAAGAGGTAGAAGAAAAGTGTCTTTTTGGAACATCAGGCAGTGATTTGTGGAGTACCATAAAGATCAGGCCCTAACTATTCTCAATATATATTAATAATTTAGATGAGGCAAGTAAATGTAATATCTCACTGTTTGCAGATGGGTGGGAGTGTCAACTGTATCAAGAATGCAGAACTGCTTCAGTGTGATTCAGAACAGTTGAGTGAGTGGACACATGCATGGCAGATGAAGTATAATGCAGGTAAATGAGAGGTTGTGCACTTTGGTAGCAAAAACAGGAAGGCAGATTATTATCTGAATGGTGAGAGTTTGGGAAAGGTGGGGGGGGGGGGGGCGGGGGCAGGGGTGTGGTGGTGGTGCAATGAGACCTGGGTGTTCTTCTCCAGCAGTTGCTGAAAGTAAGCATGTAGATGAAGCAGGTGGTAAAGAAAACAAATAGGATGTTCTCCTTCATAGAGAGAGGATTCGAGTGCAGGAGCAGGATGGCTTGTTTCAATTGTACAGGTAATTTGTGAGACCATATCTGGGAGATTGTGTGCAGCTTTGGTCTCCTAAACTGAGGGAAGGATGTTCTGGTTATGGAGGGTGTGTGACAAAGATTTACCAGACCGACTCCTCGGATGGCAGGATTGACATATAAAGACATAAGACCAATAGACCATAATACATACGAGTAGAATTAGGTCATTTGGCCCATTGAGTTTGCTCCACTATTCAATTATGGATAATATGCTTCTCAAGTCCTTTCTTCTGCCTTGTCTGTATAACCCTTGATTCTCTTACTAATCAAGACCCTGTCTATCTCTGTCTTGAATACATCCAATGTCTTGGTCTCCATAGCCTTCTGCAGCAATTAGTTTCACAGATTCAGTACACTTTGGTTGAAGAAATTCTTCCTGACCTCAGTTCTAAAGGGTCGTTCCTTCACTTTAAAGCTGTGCTCGTGTCCTAATATCTCCTACTATTGGAAATACCTTCTCCATATCAATTCTATCCAGGCCTCTCAGTATTCTCTATGTTTCAATGAGATTCCCCCTTATTCTTCTAAACTCAATTGAGTTCAGACCTAGAGTCCTCAACCATTTCTCATAGGACAAGACCTTCATCATTGAGATTATTCTTGTACACTTCCTCTGGACCCCCTCCAAAGCTAGCACATATTTCATTAGATACAGGGCCCAAACCTGCTCACAATAGTTTGACCAGAGCCTTATACAGCCTGTGCAGTGCATCTTTGTCCTGTATTCTTGCTATCTTGTTTTGCTGTCAACTGAACCTGCATGTTAACTTAAGAAATTCCTGAGTTAGGACTCCTAAATCCCTTTGTACTTCAGATTTCAGAAGCCTTTCCCAATTTAGAAAATAGTCTACATCTCTATTCTTCCTACCAAAATGCATAACCTCACACTCTCCCAAATTATACTCCATCTGTCACTTCTGTGCCCCTCTCCTAGCCAGTCCAAGTCTGTCTGCCATCTCCCACATCCTCAACTCTACTTGTCCCTCCACCTAACTTTGTGTTATCTGAAAACTTAGCAGCAATGCCCTCAGTTCCAGATGATTAACATATAATATGAATAGTTGTGGCAGCCCCAACATTGACCCCAGCAGACGTCCACTAGTCACCAGCTACCATCCCGAGAAAGACCCCTTTATACCCACTCTCTGCCTTCAGCCAGTCAGCTAATCCTTTAGCTATGCCAGTACTTTATCCATAACACCATGGGCTCTTGCCTTATTTATCAGCTTCCTATATAAAGAGGAGCCTTATACAGGTTTGTCAAGACCACATCCACTGGCTTCCCTTTGTTGAGCTTGCCTGTTACTTCCTCAAGAATTCTAACAGATTTGTCAGGCATGACCTCTCCTTGATGAAGCTGTACTGACTCAGCTGTATTTTACCACGCACTTCCAAGTACTCCACAATCTCATCCTTAGTAACAGACTCTAAATCTAACCAAACACCAGGATCAGGCCATTTTCCAGTCAGCTGGGATTTTGCCTGACTCCAATGATTCCTGAAAGATTACTACCAATGCCTCCACAATCTCCTCAGCTACCTCCTTCACAACTCTGGGATGTAGTCCACCTGGACTGGGTTATTTATCCACCTTCAGACCTTTCAGCTTCCCCAGCACTTTCTGCTTAGTGATGGCCATTACACTCACCTCTGCCCCTGACTTTCTTGAAGCTCTGGTATGCTACTGGTGTCTTCCACTGTAAAGACTGATGCAAAGGATCAGTTCAGTTCCTCTGCCATTTCTTTGTTCTAAATTACTACCTCTCCAGCCTAATTGTCCAGAGGTCCAATGGCCTCTCTTGCCTCTCTCTTTGCTTTTATAAATGTAAAAAAAACTCTTGACACTCTCTTTTATCGTTGTAGATAGCTTACTCTCATACTTAATCTTATCCTCTTTAAATGCTATTTTCAGTTGTCCTCTGTTAGTTTTAAAGGCTTCCCAATCCTGTGGCTTCTCACTAAACTTCACCACATAGTCACAGAGTCATACAGCACGGAATCAGACCTTTTGGTCCCTTTGAACATAATCCCAAACAAATTAGTCCCACCTGTGTGCTCCTGGCCCATATTGCTCCAAACCTTTCCTATTCATGTATCTACCCAAATGGCTTTTAAACATTGTAACTGTACTCATATCCACCACCCTCTGTGTAAAAAACTTGCCCCTCATGTCTTTTAAAATTTCCATCCCCTCAGCTTAAATATGTTTCCCCTGGTCGTGAAATCCCCCATTCTAGGGAAAAGACACCTACCATTAACTCTATCTACCCTCATGATTTTATAAGGTAGCTTCTCAATTTCCTGCACTCCAGTGGAAAAAATCCTCAGCCTACCCAGTCTTTCTTTATAACAAAAACCTTCCATACCCGGCAACATCTTGGTAAATCTCTTTTGAACCCTCTCCAGCTTGATAATATCCTCTCTAAAACTAGGGGACCAGAACTGCACATAGTATTGCAGAAGTGGCCTCAACTGAGCAATGTAGGCAAGTGTGTGATTTTTTTTAACCACCCTGTCTATATGTGATGCAATCTTCAAATAATTATGTACCTGCCCCCTTAGATCCCTCTGTTCTACCTGACTACCTAATGCCCTACCATTAATTGGAGAACCCCACACTTGTACCAAAATAGAATACCTCACATTTATCCAGATTGAACTCTATCTGCTGTTTTTCAGCCCATTAACCCATTTGATCAAGATCCCTTTGTAAGCTTTGTAATCTTCTTCACTGTCTACAATGTCACCAATTTTAGTGTGATTCTCAAACTGACCAACCATGCCTTCTATCTGGTCATCAAAATCATTTTTGTAAATGAGAAACAAAAGAACTGATCCCTGTGGAACACCACAGACCTCCAGTCCAAAAAGTAACCCTCCACCATCATTCTCTGTCACCTGCTGTTCAGCCAATTAGGTATCAAATTGGCAAGCCCACCCTGAATACTAACTAACCAATCTCACCCTAACTTTACCAATTAGTCGACCAAGCAAAACCTTTTCGAAGGCTTTACTAAAGTCCAATAAACAATGTCTACTGCTTTGCCCTCATCAATCTTTTTAGTAACTTTCTCAAAAAACTCAATGAAGGTTGGGGAGACATGATTTTCTTCACACAAAACCATGCTGACGATTCCTATCAATTTTTGTCTCTCTGAATGTCCAAGCTTTTTCTTTTGCTTTTATGCTGTCTCTGGCAACCTTCATCAGCCATCGTTGTATCATTCTCCCTTAGTGTGTGTTTCTTCTTCCCTGGGATGAATCTCTGCTGTGCTCCTGAATTACCCCCAGAACCTCCTGCCATTGCTACTCCACTGTCTTTCTTGCTAGGCTCCCCCTCCAATCAACTCAGGCCAGCTCCTCCCTCATATTGTTGTTGTTACTTTTACTCAACTTGTAATGCTGCTAGATCTGATTTCAGCAACTCCTGTCAAACTGCAGGGTGAATTCTATCATTTGGTCACTGTCCCCAGGCGCTCTTTCATCTTAAGTCTGCCTGATTGTACATCACCAAATTCTGAATTGCATGTTCCCTGGTGGGCTCTACCACAAACTGCTTCAAAAACCATCCCATGGACATTTCACAAATTCCTTTTCTTAGGATCTGCTACCATTATGATTTTCCCGGTCCACCTGCACATTGAAGCCTCCCATATTTATTGTAATAGTGCCTTTCTTACATGCCTGATTTGTTTTCTTTGCCACAACCTGACTATTGCTAGGAGACCCGTACCTAAGTCCCTTTTTGCCTTGTCTCTGTGATACCCACAACATTGTACTCATCAATTTCAATCTACACTGCAAACTCATTCACTTTGTTTTGGATACTGAATGCCTTTAAGCACAACACCCTCAGTCCTGCATTGACTGCCCCCCTTCTCATAGTTGTCCCCTCATCTGCTATGCCTGAAGTTAGATTCCTGAGCCTTTTCATATTCTCTATCTAGAGACCAGATTGGTTAGGATTCACTGCAGTTTAGAAGAATGAGAAGGTGTCTTACAGTAACTTATGATATTCTAACAGGACTAGGCAAGATAAATGCAGGAGGATTTTCCTAATGATCACAGAGTCCAGAATCAGGGGGTCACAGATTAAAGATATGGGCTAGGCCTTTTAGGCCGGAGATGAGCAAAAATTTCTTCACCCAAAGGAAAGCAATTGAGACTAAAACATTGAATGTCTTAATGAAGGAATTAGATACAGTTCTTAGGGTTGAAAGATATGGGGAGAGGAATAAGGGATTTTAGATGCAAACAACGTTTAGAGAAATTGGGTTTATTTACCTTGGAGCAGACAAGATTGAGATGTGACCTTATTGAGGTGTTCAAAATTACAAACAATTTTAACAGGATAAAGAAGGATACCCTGATTAGTTGGTATGTCAGTAACTAGGGGGTCACAGTTTCAAGCTTGTCAGCCTGAGAGCTAGGAATGAGGTGAGGAGAAACTTCTTTAGTCACAGATTTGTTAGGATTTGGAATGCACTGCCTGGAAGAGTGGAGGAGGCGGATTACATAGGAGATTTCAAAAAAGAACTAAAAACGATGAATTTGGAGGCCTTCTGAAATAGGGCTGCAGAATGGGGCTTATTGGTAGCTATTTTGGGAGCCAGTCCAGACCTGATGGGCTAATTGGCCTTCCTGTATGTTGTAGGATTCCTTGATTCTATGGCAGCAATTGGACGATCAGCCAATAACATAATATTGAACGGTGCAGTAGGCTTAAAGGGCTGAATGGCCTTCTCCTGCTCATATTTTCATTGTCATTATGTTTCTATCTGCTGCTCCATCTGTGTCAAATTAAAGCCATTGATTGGTTATGTCTTACCAAATGGACTACTTCAATGACTTTTGAAAAAGCAGATGTATCATCAGCTTTAGGAATAGACACACAGCACAAATACAAGTTTTTCCAAACATTTGTAAATCATCAGTTAACTCTCAGCTGGAATATTTTGTTCGATTCTTGCCAGTGTGCTTTAGGGCAAGTGTCAAAGCCTTGGAGAGTGTTCAGGATATTTAGGATGGCCTGAGGGATTTCAATTACGGGTAGATACCGTGGAAGGTGGGTTGCAAAAGGTGCATGGAAATTGAATACAGCATTTCATGGTTGCAGTAAAATACTCATGGAGAAGCTGTTTTAATAAGTCTGGGTTGGTGTAGCCAATGTACATTGCTTTAAGGTACTTCATACAAGACAAGGAATGACAGGAGCAGATTTTCAATTTAATGCAGTGATTGTTTATGATTTGGAATGAATTGTCTGCAAGGGAGGCAGACTGATCTCAAAGGGAATTAAATTTATACTTGGACAGGAACAAATGAAGGGGTTTGGGAAAGGGGAGGATTAGAGTGCTCTTTCAAAGAGCTATCAGTGATACAATGGGCCAAACAGCCTCCTTGCATGTTGTAAGTGGATTGGACAATATTTAATTGGGAACTATTATTGTACAGCTAAGCCATATAAAAATCAGCAATAGGCACACTTCATCTGTCTTTTTTCACAGCTGAAGCTATTGTGATATGAAGAAAGAAGAAAATTTAATAAAATGATAATATTTAACAAGTACATTTGCATCTGTGCCACTCACTCCAAGTTTCAAGATTATTTTCTGGCTGAAATCCCTGACTTGGAATATTATGTAACAGTTTTGGAACCACTTCCAGCGAAATAAATGACTTTAAACTGTCTGAACTGTTTCCACGAATTGTAAATGTTAAAAAAAATTCAACTAAAATCTCATACTATAAACGTATGAATTTTGATTTTGATAAGTACATTTTGACTTGCAAATTATATACAGATCTAGATAATTGGAACATGGTTCAACAGTTTACTTCAGTAATTCAAATACTATTGCAAATCCAACATCTGATCCCTATAAATACAAAGGCCAAACCTACTGAATGTGACATTTATTCTGCAGACCAAGTGTAAAGAGTTGTATACTGATGCCAGCTGCTTCCCTCCACCTTGACTAGTTGGTAGTTCCTGATACCTACCTCACCACAGGCCTCTGCATTCTCCCAGCCAGCCCCTAATTCCTCCACGACATCCTTCACTAATCTGAGGAGCTATGTGGCCCATACCACACGCTTGCTTTCCATTTCCTGTTTGCTGACTGGCAGCCATATCACATTGGTACAATTGCAGTGATTAATGGGGTTTAATTCTGGAGTAAATGCACAGTTTTATCAAATTGTTACGTTTTGGGACTGGGTCTTCGAGTTATAGTGAAGCAGAGGAATAAAGGGGGTTGTAATGAATTCTGCTGACAACAAGCCTGAGTGGTTTGGTTTTCAAAGATCTAAAGTGTCGAGAAGGTAGTGCGAGGTACTCATGCTTGTGTATAAGGACCAATGCATCTTTGTTGATTGTGGATTGAATGTTCATCTTCAGAACCTCCGGAAGGTCTTGGGAATATTAGGTTTTATGAATGGTTGTGCTTGAAACACCTGTTTATAGGATTAAATGTTAAAATAAATGTAATAAATAAGTTCCAGTTAACTAATAACTTCAAAACATTATTTTTGTTTTGAACCAGGTATTTCATTAATTACTCTGATCATTCCAATATCAGTTGGAATTTTTATAGCAAGAAAGTGGCCAAAGCAATCAAAACTCATTCAGAAGGTAAGGTAATAATTTTTCTTCTGATTCTATGGATACCCTCTCCACAGAAATATGGAACTGTCACTGTTCATGGTATATTTATTTCATCAATTCCTATATCAACGATATATAAAACCAAACACAAATTGAAACATATGTTGCTGTTTGAATCAATACTGTCAGTTTGTCCAGTTCTTTAAATAGGGATAGTTCTGTACTGCATTCATTAAAAAATGGCAAAGTCTTATTGGAGCATAGCACTGACATCTCACTGCAGAGGGGCAACTGATGATGATTTACACACACCTCAGGTGAGTAAAGCTTGAGAAGACAGTCCTTCATAATAACCTCAGTCAATGTGCGTGTTGAATACTGTTGGCAGCGATCCGCACCACAAACCAGCCATCCAGCCAACCAGGCTAACTATATCCTTGCATTTGCGATGTTGTAGGTGATTTACACAATGGAATAGAGAGCTGCATATCCATGTTTTCTAGCATCACACACTTGCCTTCATTGCTCAGTCCTTTGTGTATAAGATTTGGGAAGTCATGTTAGGTTGTACAGGACGTTGATGAGGCCTCTTCTGGAGTACTGTGTAGGAAGGATATTGTTAAAGCTGGAGAGGATTTAAAAGAGATTTTCCAGGAAGTTGCTGGGTATGGAAGGCTTAAGTTATAAAGAAAGGCTGGATTTGCTGGGGCTTTTTTCAATAGAACATAGGAAGTTGAGGGGTGACCTTATAGAGGTTTATAAAATTATGAAGGACATAGGTAGAGTTAATGGTAGATGTCTTTTTCCTAGGATGGGGATTTCAAAACTAGGGGGCACATAATTAAGGGGAGAGGAGAGAGATTTTAAAAAGACATGAGAGCAAATCTTTTACACAGAGGGTTATTCATGTTTGGAATGAACTTCCTGGGGAAGTGGTGGATGTGGGCATAACTGCAACATTCAAGAGACATTTGGATAATACATGAATAGGAAAGGTTTAGAGGGATATGGGCCAGGGTCTGGCAGGTGGGACTGGTTTAGTTTGGGATTATGTTCGGCATGGACTGGTTGGACTGAAGGGTCTATTTCTGTTTTGTGTGACTCTATATCTGATAAAATAATTGAGCTGGGAACAGAAAACTGCGAAAGGGCAGCAATTATGTGAGTACGTTACTGTAGCAAATTAAGTCCAATGTGGGGAAGTGTGAGTTTATTGACTTTTTAGATCCCAGTGCCTGTTATTTAATGAGAAGCAAGGAACTGTAGATGAGCACAAACATTTAGGGACCCAATTACAAAAATATCTTCGCAAACTGGGAGACCAGTATTAAAATTAATGAATGAAATGTTGGCTTTTATTTTAGAGGGATTGATGTGCAAAGGAATGATTACATTACTATTACACAGAGCTAGGGCCAGACCTCATAAGATTGCTGTATTTAGTTCTGGGCAGGGTAATCGACCATTGCTGGGGTGCATCGTAGATTTATCAAAATAATACTGATACTTATCAGCACAGTTGTCTCAGTGATTGTGGAACCAGTCTTTAACAAAATTTGTTCTGGAATCCAACCCTTAAGTTTGCATAAGACCTTGACTAGACTGAGACCTATACCAGGAATCTCTACAGATGAAGGGTATAACTTTGGTTCCAGTTTCTTTTGGGAAGCAGCTGGTTCAGTTACCACTGATGGGGTGAAATTGAGAAAGATTCAACTGATTGGCTCAACATTGTTTGATTAGAAATTGACAGCCTGAGTGAAGTCCTAATTAAATACCTAGATGATTTTCAGAAAGATCTAGGGACCATCAAAGGAACTGAGGCTACCTTACATGTTGACCAAGAAGCCACTTAATTACTGCCCTTCCACAGTTTTCTGTCCCCAGCTCAACTATTTTATCAGATATAGAGTCATAGAGTTTGTACAAAACAGAAACAGACCCTTCGGTCCAGCCAGTCCATGCCGAACATAATCCCAAACTAAACCAGTCCCACCTGCTAGAGCCTGGCCAATTCCACCATTCTGCAAGGCCTGCCCAGTGCCATTTGCCTTATGTGCAAAAGTAGAAGCAGAAGTCAGGAAGCCGGAAAGCGAAGGGACCAGTTCAGTTTGCAGAATGGGTAGCACCAGTCGTACCAATTATGAAGCTTATCGGTCAGTTCACCTTTCTAAGGGATTTCAAACAAATGGTAAGCCACTTTTCACAGCTGGATAAAGACTGAACCCCTTGCATAGAGTACTTGTACAAAACTGGTGGGGCTTCTATCTTTCACAAAGCTGGAGATGAGCCATGCATACCTACAATTGCGAGTAGATGAGGATTGGCAGAAGTATGGCCACAATTAATTACTCATTTTTGCCAATATACAAGACTGCCATTTGGGGTATCATCAGCCTATGCCATTTTCCAGTGGATGATGGAAAACATTTTACTGGGTCTATCTGGATGACGTGCTAATAACTGAGAAGACAAATAAAGAGGATTTAGAGAACTTGGACATAGTCCTTAGACATTTTACCCAGGCGGCCATATGCCTTAGAAGGGAAAAATGTGTATTCCAGGCAACCCAAGTGATCTACTTGAACAACAAAGTTGACAAAACCAGCTTACACTGGATAAAGTGAGGACAATCATAGGTGTTCTGGCTCCCATGTCAGTACCAGAGATGGGGTGTTTCCTCGGATTGGTGAATTAATGCAGGAAATTCATATGTAACCTGGCCTCCATCTTGGCACCCTTACATCCACTACTGAGAAAGGATCAGCCTTGGAAATGGTCTCGTAGCCTAGAGGTAGCCTTTAGGGAAGTGAAGGAGCAGCTATCATCATCTTAAGCTACGATCCCAAATGAGATGTGATGCTGACATGCACTGCCTCCCCATACAGTATTGGAGTAATGTTAGCTCATGGTCATGCGGAGAGGAATGTCGATTGCTTATGCTTCCTGGATTTTGGCTGATGCCAAGTGAAAATATCCCCAGATAGAGAAGGAAGATTTGGCGGTCATCTTTGGTGTGAGAAGGTTTCACGAATACCTTTACAAATGTATATTATCATTGTAATGGACCATAAACTGCTGATAGGGCTTCTTAAAGGGGACAAAACCATGCTGCATGTAGCTTCAGGCCACATTCTTATTCTGAATGCATACAATTGCAAATTGGAACACTGTCTGGGAAGCCAAGTGGCAATTGTGGATGTCTTGAGCTACCTCCCATTGATTGATACATCACCGGTGCTGCTGCTGCTTATCTTTCTGGACACCCTTCCAGTCACCACTGATAATAGATCCCTTCCTGGGAAAACTAAAACATCTGGTGATGATGGGGGAAGCCTTTCTAGACCTGGCGAGATCAGATCACTGTAGAGGGTAGCATATTATTATGGGGAGCAAGAGTGATTGTCCTGAACAAACGTCACTGCCAGATACTGGCAGAACTCCACCAGGGTCATCCAGGGGTTTCCAAAATGAAGATGTTGGTGAGATGTTATGTCTGCTGGTCGGGATTGGATGCCAACCTAGTCCCATTGACAGGGCAGTATCCAGAATGCCACAAGGACAGAAATTATTGCCAGCATCTCCCTCATGTGGAAATGACTGGGTAAACCCTGGGCTTTGTTACACATTGACTATGCAGGTCCTTTCATGGCTTTATGCTCTTAACCATTGTGGATTCCCATTCAAAGTATTTGGATGTGCATAGAGTTCACTTGTCAAATACGGGAATGATGATTGAAAAACTGCAATCATTTTTTCGAATACAGAGACTCTGAGAGATGTTCATCACGGACAACGGGCCATCATTTACCAGCAGGAAATTTGAGTATTTCTGACATTTTATCTGCATTTGGCATTTAAGACAGCTCCATCATCCAATGGTCTAGTGGAAAGAACAGTCCAAACTTTGAAAGCAGACTTAAAGAAATAGCTTACTGTTTCACAGCCTACAGCTACCAAGCTGCCCAGTTCCTTTTTGATTGTAGGACCATCCCTCACACAATTACAGCAGAGTTACTAAAGGGGAGAAGGTTCCTCACCAGGTTAACTGATCTCCCCAGATCTGGGGAGAGGCTGAATTGGCATCAGGAATGCCAATGCTGGAAATAAGGCTCTGCTATGTAAGAGAGACAGTTCACTTCAGGGGATGAAGTTTGGTTTAGGAACCAAGGGAATGGCCCTGCATGGGTAAGAGGCATGGTTGTTGCAAGGTCAGGTCCAGTGACGTATAAAGCTCATGTAGTTGCCACAGTCCTGAACAAGCAAGCGTACTATATGAAAGGTGCAACCTTGCAAATGGGATAGATGATTTGATTATTATCTCAATCTCCATTATCAGTTGCCCTATGACCTTGAAAACTTTAGTCAAATAATGTATTAATCCACTATATTCAGGTAATACAACTATAGCTTGTAAAATCTCTCTTCAAAATATAACCTTGGGTCCAGGTATCACTCAAGTAAATCTTTACTGCATTACTTTTTTCCTGAGGTATTGTGCCTTGAGTTACATACACCACTCCAGAGCTGGTCCAAGCAGAAGTTTCTTCGACATTTCAAGAGAAATGTTAAGAAATACTTCTGCACACAAAGGGCATTAGAGGTTTGGAACTCTCTTCCACAAGATTAGATTAGATTGCCTACAGTATGGAAACAGGCATAACAAGTCCACACCGACCCTCCGAACAGTAACCCACCTAGATCCATTTCCCTCTGACTAATGCACCTAGCACTATGGGCCATTTACCATGACCAATTCACCTGACCTTCACAACTTTGGATTGTGGGAGGAAACCGGAGCACCCTGAGGAAACCCACGCAGTCACGGGAAGAATGTGCAAACTCCACACAGTCAGTCGCCTGAGGCTGGAATCAAGTCCAGGTCCCTGGAGCTGTGAGGCAGCAGTGCTAACCTCTGAGCCACTGTGCCTCTCCCACAGGTGGCAGGTCTGTTGTTAACTTTAAATCTGAGATAGACACATCTCAGATTTTTTGGAACGCAGAGGTATTAAAGGATAATGAGCCAAAGGCAGGTATATGCAGTTAGCCCATAGATTAGCCATTATCATTCTGAAGGGTGGAAAAGTCTTGAGGGGCTGAGTGGTCCACCCCGGTTCCCATGACAATGTTCCATGTTATAGCTGTAACATGACTCTACCCCTATCGCTCTAACTCTCAAGATAGACAAAGCTCCTTAATATAAGTAAAAAATGAGGTCTGCAGATGCTGGAGATCACAGCTGAAAATGTGTTGCTGGTTAAAGCACAGCAGGTTAGGCAGCATCTCAGGAATAGGGAATTCGACGTTTCGAGCATAAGCCCTTCATCAGGAATGAGAGAGAGTAGCCAAGCAGGCTAAGATAAAAGGTAGGGAGGAGGGACTTGGGGGAGGGGCGATGGAGGTGGGATAGGTGGAAGGAGGTCAAGGTGAGGGTGATAGGCCGGAGTGGGGTGGGGGCGGAGAGGTCAGTAAGGAGATTGCAGGTTAGGAGGGCGGTGCTGAGTTGAGGGAACCGACTGAGACAAGGTGGGGGGAGGGGAAATGAGGAAACTGGAGAAATCTGCATTCATACCTTGTGGTTGGAGGGTTCCCAGGCGGAAGATGAGGCGCTCCTCCTCCAGCCGTCGTGTTGTTATGTTCTGCCGGTGGAGGAGTCCAAGGACCTGCATGTCCTCGGTGGAGTGGGAGGGAGAGTTAAAGTGTTGAGCCACGGGGTGGTTGGGTTGGTTGGCCCGGGCGGCCCAGAGGTGTTCTCTGAAGCGTTCCGCAAGTAAGCGGCCTGTTTCCCCAATATAGAGGAGTCCGGGCGGCCCAGAGGTGTTCTCTGAAGCGTTCCGCAAGTAAGCGGCCTGTCTCCCCAATATAGAGGAGCCGGGCGGCCCAGAGGTGTTCTCTGAAGCGTTCCGCAAGTAAGCGGCCTGTCTCCCCAACATAGAGGAGCTCTGAAGCGTTCCGCAAGTAAGCGGCCTATATTGGGGAGACAGGCCGCTTACTTGTGGAATGCTTCAGAGAACACCTCTGGGCCGCCCGGACCAACCAACCCAACCACCCCGTGGCTCAACATTTTAACTCTCCCTCCCACTCCACCGAGGACATGCAGGTCCTTGGACTCCTCCACCGGCAGAACATAACAACACGACGGCTGGAGGAGGAGCGCCTCATCTTCCGCCTGGGAACCCTCCAACCACAAGGTATGAATTCAGATTTCTCCAGTTTCCTCATTTCCCCTCCCCCCACCTTGTCTCAGTCGGTTCCCTCAACTCAGCACCGCCCTCCTAACCTGCAATCTCCTTACTGACCTCTCCGCCCCCACCCCACTCCGGCCTATCACCCTCACCTTGACCTCCTTCCACCTATCCCACCTCCATCGCCCCTCCCCCAAGTCCCTCCTCCCTACCTTTTATCTTAGCCTGCTTGGCTACTCTCTCTCATTCCTGATGAAGGGCTTATGCTCGAAACGTCGAATTCCCTATTCCTGAGATGCTGCCTAACCTGCTGTGCTTTAACCAGCAACACATTTTCAGCTGAAAGCTCCTTAATAGTTAAGTATTCATTAAAGATTAAATGCAAGGAACATGTTCGAATTGGCATATAGTTAATAGCGAGGAATAAAGCTGTAGTCTGCAGGAAGTTATCAGTAGATTGGTTAGGTGGACAAAAATGTGACCAAAGAAATTCAGTCCAAAGAATTATGAGGCAATGAGGTTTGGAAGGCTGCGCTCACCAAGGGAATAGACAATAAATGATAGAACACCGAGAAGCGTGAGAAACAAAGGGAACACATGTTCCCAGAAGCCCTGAAAGTAATGGGATAGTTGGATAAGATGATTACTGGGGAAACATTGATGAGTGTATAACTGGAGAGGAAAATGGGAGAAGTGTCTGGCTTGTTTCCAATCTCCCTACCCTCCCTGTGAATGGCTACGTTTTGGGTTTCCAGTTTAATCTCTTAAAACCAATTCAGTTGTTTGATGTTCATTCCTTGCCAGTCTACTCAGTTCTTTTGTAACCTTCTCCTTTAAACAGAGGAGCAATGTTCAGATCTGCAATTTCAGGAATGCGTTCAATGGCATCCAAGTCCCTTTTTACAACTTGTCACAGATGTGAGCACTCTTTATTAGATAGAAACCTTTTGATGTGTGAGTGTGCTCAGATTCTCTGTAACAATTCCTGCAGAATGTACATATGTGAAATCCAAAGGATGGAATAGATAGGAAATGGGGGCACTATTTTAATGAGATGTGATCTGGGGAGAAGGGTTGCAGCTTCACACCAGGAGTGCTCATTTGGGAAAAATATGATTTGGTTAGTTGACAAAGCAACTAACCTTGTACCAAGAGGAACTATTTTGACATTTAAGTCAGCATTTTAACCCATTCATAAGGTCAGTACTTCAGAAGAAGGTACCTCTCTCTGAGTAGCATGCTGCTTTTAACATAGATCTATTACAACATGGATTCATGATTGCGGAATCTGCTCTTATTCGTTTATTTTCAAAGACTTTTAAAATTATACTTTTCTGCACTTCTTATCTCTCCTACTGTTCATTTGATATACCCTTTCTGATTGAGAGTTAATGACTGGAAAAATATCACGTCCATACCTCCATCCTTTCTGCCTGCAGACATTTGCAAAGCTTTTCAATGTGCCAAGTGCCCCTTCTCTCTGTGTGGGGAAGAAATCGGTTCTACTCAATGTCTCCCACATGCATTAAAGCACAGGCACAGACCTCTTTCCCTGCTTCTCTCATCTGTGGCATGCATTGCAAATTATGCTCCCCTAAGAGAATTTAGGGAATAGTGTAGTGACTTGAAATAACAACTGATGCTTTGTTTCTCCACAGATTGGAACTGGTGTAGGTGCACTTATACTGATCGTCGCAGCAGTGGCAGCTACATTGCTGCACAAAAACAAGTGGAATGCAGATTTAACATTGTTAATTATTGGAGTAATCAACCCACTGATTGGGTACACAGTTGGTTTCATTTTCGCTACTGCTATACGGCAATCATGGATCAGGTAAAATTAACAGTCTAACTTTATCTTTTGTGTTATACTTCCCTTATGCTGCAGAAGTATGTTAGGTTATTGCATGTGGCTTCCCACTGCTGTTTTGGTGTTTTTCAGGATTCCCTTAAATACATTACACAGTAAGAGGCAAATAAATTATTGCTATCTTTATGCCTCTTCCTAGGGTGTATGTAATGCTGATTAGACTGTGGTTATTGCTGATACCCAATGCCTTGAGAGAGTCCAGTGTTTATTGCAATGGTGTTTCTACACTGGCGCTAGGTGGGGAATTTCAGCATTTTGACTCAGCAACAATGGTTGCTTGTTGATATCATGTCCAAACCGGGTTGGCGTGTAATTTAAATGCGATGAAATTGCTGCTGTTTGCCTTCTTCCCTTGTCAGAAAGAGGAAGTACTACCCTTTGTCATTCTTTCAAGATGGCAGGACAGGTTGAAAAGATTAGAGTTAATTCATCCTTGGCTTTATGAACAGAATCGTATCATGCGAAAGAAAAAGCTTTTCAGTGGCTTGGCCCTAACTGAAATATTGCATTAATACTGAATACCACCCTTTAGGAAGGCTTTTCAGTGACAGTAGAGTTGGTAACTGGAGGCAGTGTAGATTTCTGATAATAAGCAGAAGAATCACTGCACTAGTCATGCAGAGAACCCAGGATAATGTTCTGACAACATGAGTTTAAATCCCACCAGGCATATGTTGAAATTAGAATTCAGTGACTAAATCTGGAATTAAAATGCTAGTCTAAAGGCAGCCATAAAGCTACTGTCAAATGTCATAATAACTCATCTGGTTCATCAGCATCGTCTAGGGAAGGGACTCTGCTGTTCTTACCTCATCTCGGCTAGATGTGACTTCAGACCCACAGCAATGTATTTGACCTTAACTGTCCTATGCAATAACATAATAGCAAGCCATTGAACTGTACCAAATCATTACAAAATCCAGAAAAAGGAATGAAATTGGATTTACCACCCAGCATTGACTTAGGCATTGGAAACAATAAAAACAAACCCAATCCTGTTGATCCTGCAATGTTGTTTGGAGACTTTGACATATTCACAGAATCACACATTATAGATAGTGTCCCAGCCACTGCCACACCATCCTTGTAGATGTTCTATCTAGTTGGCAGGAAAGAGCCAACAAAAGTAACAGCAAAGTGGTGTAAAGTGAGAATGAATTTCCCTCAGAGTCCTCATAGTCCCTTGGTATCACTTCACCTACCGTCAGCTCTTCTCAGCTATTGAATCAGCACTTCTCCGTGTTGAAAATTAATTTTCACTTAGGATGGCAAAAGCACAAATGTATTCTGGTGGAGGACTCTAATGCCCATCACCAAAAGTAGTTTGGTACCACCACTGAGCTAGTCAAGTTATTTAAAAAATTGCTGCTAGGATGGGACTACAGGTGACAACAAGAGGGAAAAACCCTATAGCAGATCCATCCATCCATTATATTATTAGTAGGAGTGACCAATGTACAGTCCCAATGGAACTGAAGTCCTGTGTTCACATTGAGGACACTTTCCATTGTGATGTGCAGCACTGCCACAGTGCTGAATGGGATAATGTTTGAATTGATCTTTCGACTTAAAACTGGGCAGCCATGAGGCAATGTGGGTCATCAGTAGTGGTAGATTCAACCACAGTCTGTAACCTCATGGTTCAGCAGATCTCCCGCTCTACCAGCACCATCAAGCTGGAGGTCACCCGTATCTATAAGGAGTGCAAGAAAACATCCCAGGAGAATTCACCAACAGGTGCCTTTAGCAGTCATCTGGTAAGTCACTCACTATATCTATTCTGACCTTATGTTGGATGGAAATAATCAATGAAGAAGTTAAGGTTTGGCCTGGGATACTAAAATGAGAACTGCTGCAGTGATGTCCTGGTATTGAGAAAATTAGCCTCCACCAACCATAAGGTGCCAGAATGACTTCAACCAGTGAAAGACTTTCCCCTGATTTCTATAAACTTGCTAGGTTCCTTGATGCCACACTCAGTCAAATACTATCTCAATACTAAGAACAGTCATCTTCCTTTGTCGTTTGACTTTAGCTCTTTTGACCATGTATGGACTGTGCTATTGTTATTTGGGCAGGACATAAACAGAGCATCATTGTTACTGCATAAGTACTACTTCATAGTTCTGTTGGTGGCACCTTTGATCATGTTGTTGATGACTGACAGTGAACTGGCAGGGTGGTAATTGACTGGGTTGGATCTGTCCTGTGTTTTTGTGGACAGGACATACCTTGGCTGTTTTTCACATTGTTGGGGAGATGACAATGTTACAGCTGGACTGGAACAGCTTGAAGATGAGCCTGATTAAAGTTTTAAGGAGTAAAGCAGGGATGATGTCAGAGTCTATAACCTGCCTTGTATACATTATACACAGCCATTTCCAGACATTGTGCAGTAATAATTAAATTGGCTGAAGTCTGGCCTCCCTAAAAATATGGACTTCAGACGAGGCTGAGATAGATCATCCACTTGACTGAAGACACTTGAAAACACTACAATCTTGTCTTTTTGCACTGAAATGCTGGGCTCCCCCATCATTAAGAATGTTTCACACCCACTTCCAATTGGTTGTTTATGCATCCACTGCCATTCGTAACTGAATGTAGTAACACTGCTGCACTTTAATTTGATCCATTGATTTACTAATCACTTTGATTATATCACATGCTGCTTCTACCTGCTGCTGCTCCTGGTAGGTTGTCCTGCACTCCTCAGTGAACCAGGGTTGCTCTCCTAGCTTGATGGGAATGATAGAGTATGGGATATGCCGGACCATGGGGATTCAGATTGTGGTTGAGTACAATTCTACGGCTGCTGATGGTCTAAAGCATCTTATGGATGTCCAATTTTGAGCAGTTTAGTCCTCAGAGTCATAGAGTCATAGAGATGTACAGCAAGGAAACAAACCTTTCGGTCCAATTCGTCCATGCCGACCAGATATCCCAACCCAATCTAGTCCCACCTGCCAGCACCCGGCCCATATCCCTCCAAACCCTTCCTATTGATATACCCATCCAGATGCCTTTTAAATGCTGTAATTGTACCAGCCTCCACCACTTCCTCTGGCAACTCATTCCATACACGCTCCACCCTCTGCATGAAAAAGTCGGTCCTTAGGTCTTTTTAAAATTTTTCCCCTCTCACCCTAAACCTATGCCCTCTACTTCTGGACTCCCCACCCCAGGGGAGTCTATTTAACCTATCCATGCCCCTCAAGATTTTATAAACATATATAAGGTCACCCCTCAGCCTCCGATGCTCCAGGAGGAACACTCCCAGTCTATTCAGCCTCTCCTTATAGCTCAAATCCTCCAATCCTGGCAACATCCTTTCAAATTTTTTCTGAATCTGTTCAAGTTTGCCAACATCCTTCCAATAGGAAGGAGACCAGAATTGCACACAATATTCCAAAAGTGGTCTAACCCAATGTCCTGTCGAACCACTACATGACCTACCAACTCCTCTACTCAATGCTCTGTTCAATCAAGGAAAGTATACCAAACATTTTCTTCACCATCCTATCTACCTAACACTCCACTTTCAAGGAACTATGAACCTGCACTCCAAGGTCTCTTTGTTCAGCAACACTCCCCAGGGACCTTACCATTAAGTGTATAAGTCCTGCTAAGATTTGCTTTCCCAAAATGCAACACCTCAAATTTATCTGAATTAAACTCCATCTGCCACTCCTCAGCCCATTGGCCCATCTGGCCAAGATCCTGTTGTACTCTGAGGTAATCTTTTTCCTGCCCACTGCACCTCCAATTTTGATGTCATCTGCGAAATTACTAACTATACCTCATTTTGCACATCCAAATTATATAAATGGCAAAAAGTAGTGGACCCAGCACCGATCCATGTGCCACACCACTTGTCACAGGCCTCCTGTCTGAAAGGCAACACTCCATCATCAGTCTTTTACTTTCAAGCCAGTTCTGTATCCAACTGGCTATTTTGCCCTGTATTACATGAGATCTGACCTTGCTAACCAGTCTCCCATGGGGAACCTTGTCAAATATCTTACTGAAGTCCATATAGATCATGTCTACTGCTCTGCACTCATCAATCATCTTTGTTAGTTCTTCAAAAAACTCAATCAATTTAGTGAGACACGATTTCCCACACACAAAGCCATGTTGACTATCCTCAATCAGTCTTTGCCTTTCCCAATATATGTAAATCCTCTCCCTCAGGATTCCTTCCAACAATTTGCTGACCACTGTGGTCAGGCTCACTGGTCTATAGTTCCCTGGCTTTTCCTTACCACCCTTCTTAAGCAGTGGCACCATGTTAGCCATCCTCCAGTCTTCTGGCATCTCACCTGTGAGTATCGATGATACAAATACCTCAGCAAAGGACCCAGCAATCACTTCCCTAGCTTCCCCCAGAGTTCTGGGTACACCTGATCAGGTCTTGGGGACTCATTGACTTTTCAAGACATCCAGCACCTCCTCCTCTGTAATGTGGACATTTTTCAAGCTGTCACCAACTATTTCACACATTCCACATCTTTCATGTCCTTTGCCACAGTAAACACTGATGCAAAATACTCGTTTAGTATTGAGTTTATCTCATTTAGCACAGTGATGGTGCCACACGACATGAAGGAGCATGTCCTCAGTGTGAAAATGGAACCTTGTCACCATTAGAACAATTCTGTGATCACTCCTATCAATACATATGGATCCATGACAAGTGGATTAGTGTGGGTGAGATCAAGTAGATTCTCCATTATGTTGGTTCTCTCACCATCTGCCAATAGCTTAGCCTAGCAGATATACCTTTCAAGACAAGGGCAGTTTGGTCAGCAGTTGTGTTGCCCTTGTTATTCTAAATGATTTTTCCAAGTTGGTCTGTTCTATCAGTGGGTCAGGACATCTTCAGGGGTTGTGATGGATGTGTCTAGGATGTTGTCAGTAACACATGATTCTTTGAGATGACTATGACACGTTGTTGTTTGACCAGCCTTCTGATCTAACGTGTTATAAATTATTAAGAATATTTGACATGGAAATTAGTTTATGAGTGTACAATTTATATATGATTTGAGGATAATAAAGATAATGTTTAGATGCATATTAACTGTTATCAGTTATTTGGTAAACATCTTTCATGCTGAAGATAGCTTCATCACATATTTAATCCATGATAATATCGACAGTAATTAATCTGTCTGTGGAGCTCATTGAATATGACGTCTCCCAGTAACAGGCAATGGCCTGCCCAGCTTTAACTCATCACCTGAGCCTTTTGTCTGCTTGTGGTACCGTAGTAATGTCCCTATTCCTGAACCGGGAGTCCTGGGTTCAGGTCTCACCTCTTTTAGAGGCATGCAATGACATCTCAGAACAGATTGAATAGAAAAATAAGTTAATAAAAAGAAACAAAACATAGCCCGGTGTTTTTACAGGTGATAGATAGTAGTTAAAAAAAATCGCTGTGATTTTGGTGGTGGGAAAGTCGCTCATTTGTGTGTGATAATATCTCTGGGTAGAAGAAGAGAAAAAGGAAAGAAAAGAATAACGCAGGCTGAGGGATGTCTGTCCCGGGCTGAGACTAGATTACATACACCATGTGTACAGGCTCTGCTTTGGTGTTCAACAATAAATGATGCTCCTGTCCAGTCAGGCTTGACTTCTCAACAATCAGGATTCTAATTTTATTGTTTTTCTCTTACAGTTGTCGAACAATAGCGTTAGAAACAGGAGCACAAAACGGGCACCTATGTACAACAATCCTAATACTATCCTTCAATCCAGATGAACGCACCTCTATGTTTGCATACCCTTTCATTTATATTTGCTTTCAAATCTTGCATGGATTATTATTTGTAACAGGTAAGTGAAATGAAAGACAAGGCTGTAAAATGTTCTGCACTGTGTCTACTTGTACGGACACTATTACATTTCCTGATCAAAGGAAATATTATTTCTGTAAGGAGGGGTGCATGAAGTTAGAGAGTTATAGAGTCATAGAGATATACAGTACGGAAACAGACCCTTCGGTCCAATTCGTCCATGCCAACCAGATATCCTACATTAATTTAGTCCCATTTGCCAGCATTTGACCCATTTCTCTCTAAACCCTTCCTATTCATATACCCATCCAGATGTCTTTTAAATGTTGTAATTGAACCAACCTCCACCACTTCCTCTGGCAGCTCATTCCATACACATACCACCATCTTAAATTGACCTTTGCTCGCTTTTAAATCTTTCTCCTCTAACCTTCAACCTATGCCCTCTGGTTTGGGGCTCCCCATTCCAGGGAAAAGATCTTGACTATTTATCCTAACTATGCCCCTCATGATTTTATAAACTTCTATAAGGTTACCCCTTAGCCTCCAATTCTCCTGGGAAAATAGATCTAGTCCATTTAGCCTGTCCCTATAACTCAAACCCTCCAACTCTGGCAACATCCTTGTAAATCTTTTCTGGGCCCTTTCATGTTTTACAACATCCTTCCTATAGGAGGGAGAGCAGAATTGCACGCAATATTCCCATAATGACTTAACCAATGTCCTGTACAGCTGCAACATGACCTCCTAACTCTTATACTCAGTGTACTAATCAAGCATATCAAATGCCTTTTCACTATCCTATCTACCTGCGACTCTTCTTTCAAGGAACTATGTATCTGCACTCCAAGGTCTCTTTGTTCAGCGACACTCCCCAGGACCTTACCAGTAAGTGTATAAGTCCTGCCCTGATTTGCCTTTCTAAAGTCAGCACCTCACATTTATTTAAATTGAACTCCAGCTGCCACTCCTTGGACCATTGGCCCATCTTGTACTCCGAGGTAACCTTCTTTGCTGTCCATTACACCTCCAATTTTAGTGTCATCTGCATCTTACTAACTATACCTCCTATGTTCACATTTAAACAATTTATATAAACATACAAAATTGGCTGAGGACAATAAATTGTGTACCTGATAGAGTGGACATCTTCCTCCAAACTCTGATGAAGCAGAAACCTCTTTGGCAGTTTTTTCACACAAATACTTAAAGTTTAAGGGATGAAACTTGACTGGTTCAAAAGATACCCAAGTAAGAGTTGTTTATAACTGGATATTAATAATTTAGATTGAAAGGACCAAAATAATATATAGTACTCCAAGCAATGTCTTGCTAAAGCCCTGTTCAGTTGTGGCAAAGCATCCCAACATTTGTCCCATAATACCCAAACAAAAATAGTGAACTAGTCACCATTCTAATTGCTTTCTGCTTCTTGAACAAGGACACCCAAATCCAGATAAACATCTATGCTTAGTTTCTGTATTCTTCATCCGTAAGAAATGATCTTATACTTTCCCACATCATACTCCAACCATTTACTTGTGTGTTCAGCTGTGAAAACAGTTACAAATACTGAAGTGTCACACTGAATGCAAACTATTTCCTCTGTTCCTCTCTTCACAGGTGCTGCCAGACCTACTGCGTTTCTCCAGAATTTTGTGTTTTGTTTAAGACTTGCAGCATTTGCAGTATTTTATTTTGACAGAAAATACTTATTTTCATCCTCTGCCATTTCCTTATTACCCATTATAATTGCACTTGTCTCAACCTCAAAGAAGCCATGTTTATTTTTGCTATTTTCTGCACTTTTTCCATACCTGTAGAAGCTATTGTCATCTATTTTAAAACCTATTGTTAGCTTTCCTCATAGTCATGTGTTCTCTTTCTTTTTAAAGTCATTGTCTTTGTCATTCTTGCTGATATACGCTCTCAAGCCTCAGGCTTTTGCCTGTTCTTGGCAATATTATTGCCATCTCCTTCTTTACTCCAATAATATCCGTAACCTCTGCTGCCTTGGATTGTGGGTAATCTTGCCCTCCAGGAGAATAGCCAGCATGTCAGGAATTGTGCCACCTCATGTTTGGTTGATGTTCCAGGCACAATTGAATAGTGAGGTGTGTGGAAAGCTGGTATTGTAAGTGTGAGGCTTGCAGCAAAGCTAGACAGGTAATGGTGAGCTGAAACAACGGGTTTTGGGTGTGGGTTATGTTTGATAGAGATGGTTGATGGGTACGTGATGAGAGGGTAGTGATTGGAGCAGCTCTATGAGGATTGTTTATGAGCAATTTGGGTAATGGCACAGAAAGTCATATATCCAAATTTATTGATGACACAAAGTTAGGTGGCACTGTAGTCAGTGTAAGTGATAGCATAAAATTAGAAAGAGATATTGATAGACTAGGTGATTGGGCAAAACAGATGGAATGATATGTAAGCAAGTGTCAGATTACCAAAAGAGGATAGATCAAGGTATTTTCTAGTTGGAATGAACTTGTACACAATGCATGCTGAAGAGATTTGAAGATTCAGGTGCACAGATCTTTAAAGCGCATTTGAAATAAATAATCAATAAAACTAATGGAATGCTGGTGTTTAAATCCAGAGGACTGCAGTACAAGAATGCCGAAGTTATGCTGAAGTTATACAAAATCTTGGTTAAACCCCACTGGGGATACTGTGAGCAGATCTGGGCACCACACCTTAGGAAGGACATATTGACCTCGGAGTGAATACAACATAGATTTACAAGGATGTTAAGGTTAAATTATGAGGAGAGATTATACAAATTAGGCTTGTTTTCTCTAGAATTTGGAAGGCTAAAGGGTGATCAGATTGAAGTCTGCAAAATATTAACAGGAAAAGACAGGGTAGATAAAGATAAACTATTTCCACCGAATGGGGACTCTAGACTGTGGTGCATAGTCTGACCATTAGGATCAGAAGATATATGGAGTTAAGCCACAGTTTAACCATGATCTCATTAAATGGCAGACCAGGGTTGAGGGATTGAATGGCCTACTCCTGATCCTAAAACTTTTGTTTTCTATGTAAATAAGTCATTGGTAAGGGTACGGCATGTAAAAATAAGTTTGCTAACCTTAATCACTCATATGAGATCAATGAACTTTTTATGACACTAATCCAGATTCTAAAAACTAGATGACTGGCATTGATGATGATGACTATCTGCTCCTACTGCCCTTTGGAATGTTCGACTGGAGATCTCTGTGCTCTCCTAAGGATTGAGGACCTCTCTCCTTCTCTGAACCTCCAGCACCAAAACTTCCGGTGCTGAATGAGGAGAACTGAAGGGTATACCATTCAGTCTGTTGCCGCATTTTCACTCTTTCTGTTTACATGCTCCCTTTTAACTGCTCCAGCAGAAATTGCAACCAAAATGCATCCCCGCTTTAAGAGCAATAAACTCACGTCCTGCTCATTGCACACAAACAAAGTCAACCTGAGGAGGTGAGCAGCAACTGAATAATAAATATGATGCTGGGCTGCACCTGACTATCATTACAGTGCTCAAACAACATGAAGTTTGCATATCGTTTGTGTTGCTATGAACAGACATGGGTTATTCACATGTAGAAATTTCCAGGCTTGGTTTCTGGCCTTTGTCCAAATTTTCCTTTCAAAATCTTTTGAAGGCAGTAACAGTTTTGTAATGGACCTGATGGAACAGCTGGTTCTGCTCATAATAATTTTCTTCTTGATTTCAATGAGTACTTTGACTTCTCGGTACCAATTCGCAAAGGCTGACAGATCAGTACTTTAGCTGACAACTGAAAATTATTTGTAATGTGTTGTTGTCTTTGCTTACAATATATTGTTTGCTTTTTGTTACAATCAGCTTACCAGATTTATAAAAAAATGAAAAAACATCCTGCTGAACCAATGGATTTAACCCAGTCGACAAGGAGAAGCGAGGAGACTAACAACACCCAAAGGAGGGAGGGAAACGCACCAAATGAATGCACCATTTCTGAAATGACTGAATTAAGTTAACAAGCAGGCCTGAACTCTTCAGAGCTCGACAGATCATACAGAATGAATAGATTTCCTCCTGATCTGTCCGCTCTGTTTCCTGCACTATATAATTTCTGATATATTCTGATTTCCACCTTACTTTTTCCCAATGTTGCTGCCATGATACGCCAGGACACTTTCCCCAAAATCTGTTCTGCAATCTAATTTAAAAAATGGGTCTTCAGACATTCATTTATTTTTGACTCAAGTGCACCAACATTAGGAAAACTCAACAAGCATTTCAGCAAAGCAGTATTGTGGATGAATTAAGATGGTTTTTATTACAATAGTTGAGAAAGGAATTTGACCTAAGCCCATTGACAGTTTGTACATAAACATTGCTCAGAGCCCATGTTCCTCAGGGAAGTTGTGGTTTGTGAGACACATGTGTAACATCTGGCCTCATTGAACAAACATCTACTGGTAGATATTGGAAAGTGGCAAAATGAGCATTTATTGTATGTTGGAATAGCTGGGTAATGTTTCAGGGGTTTTACTGCCAGCTGTATTAGATACAAGAACCCCATGTTGACTCCCATTCTGTTAAATTCCTCTCAGGCTCTTAATAAGCCCATAATGGTCTATCACTCATATCATGGACTGTAGAGATAGACATGCTGCCCACCATTGAAGTCACCCTATCAGAGGCCAGCATGGGCAGTGGAAAGCTCTCATCACACCCTTCCCTTCCCAGTGCTGGCTCCCTCAGTCAGGCACTGAGTTCCTCTGAATGAGGGACAATCCCTGTCAGAGAGTCGTAGACCCATAGAGATGTACAGCATGGAAACAGATCCTTCAGTCCAACCCGTCCATGCCGACCAGATGTCCCAACCCAATCTAGTCCCACCTGCCAGTACCGGCCTATATCCCTCTAAACCCTTCCTATTCATATACCCATGCCTTTTAAATGTTGTAATTGTACCAACCTCTACCACATCCTCTGGCAGCTCATTCCATACATGTACCACCCTCTGTGTGAAAAAGTTGCCCCTTAGGTCTCTTTTATATCTTTCCCCTCTCACCCTAAACCTTTGCCCTCTAGTTTTGGACTCCCCCACCCCAGGGAAGAAACTTTGTCTATTATCCTATCCATGTCCTTCATGATTATATAAGCCTTTATAACGTTACCCCTCAACCTCCAACGCTCCAGGGAAAACAGCCTCAGCCTGTTAAGCTGCTCCCTGTAGCTCAAATCCTCCAACCCTGGCAACATCCTTTTAAATATTTTCTGAAGCCTTTCAAGTTTCGCAACATCCTTCCAATAGGAAGGAGACCAAATTTGCACACAATATTCCAAAAGTGGCCTAACTAATGTCTTGTACAACCATAGCATGACCTCCCAACTCCTGTACTCAATACTCTGACCAATAAAGGAAAGCATACCAAATGTCTTCTTCACTATCCTACTTAACTGTGACTCCGCTTTCAAGGAGCAATGAACCTGCACTCCAAAGTCTCTTTGTTTAGCAACACGCCCCAGTTACACTTAAATGTATAAGTCCTGCTAAGATTTGCTTTCCCAAAATGCAGTACCTTACATTTATCTAAATTAAACTCCATCTGCCACTTCTCAGCCCATTGGCCCATCTGATCAAGATCCCATTGTAATCTGAGGTAACTTTCTGACTGGTAACCACCACCAGTCCTCTCTCTCTAAGAGAACAGCCCTATGGTTTGGTAAGACTATGATAGCTTTATTTTTAGCTAGTTTCAAGTTCAGTGTGGAAATAAGTGACAACCCCATCAGATTTTAATTTGGAAACAAAAGCAGAAATTGCTGGAGAAGCTCAGCAGGTCTGCCAGCATCTATAAAGAGAAATCAGGGTTAACGTTTTGGGTCTGGAGACCCTTCTTCAAGTTTTAATTTGGTCTCATTGGTGCATACTTAACATAATACATGTCCAATAACATCTTGCTAATGAGCTTTCACCCAAGGATGGACTAAGTGAAGCTACTTAAAATTAACAAGATTTAGAACCGGTATTTACATTTATCTTCCCATTCATTAATTAGCTTTTTGTAATCATGGTTTGTCCAAAAGTATTCAATCAGTTCTTCTATACCGTGATGGTTACATTCTTGTGCAACATTGCAGTATAGAAATGTCATGCTTTAGAAACAGCGCTTAAAGTGTTGGGTGATGAAATCGCATTACAGCTAACACACCTTTTAAAAGTTCACACTTTAGAAACAGCTTTCCCAATTCATCAATCATGTTATAGTGAATTCACATTGACAAAACATGCATTATAATATAACAAACTATATTAACAGTTTACAAATACACTCATGCTGATATTCTATTACTGTGAATACAATAACATTCAATATATAAATGACAACAGATCCAGTTTAAGCGAACCATTCTGTGAAATGAGAATTGTTTATACTTGCTAGGTTTTTATATGCTAAATGTTTATGTGCAATACTATGACTTTATAAAAATTACAATGCAATAAGCACTTACTTTAATCAGTGATCTTGATTTTTATGTTATCACTTATTGGAGGCTGTACCATTAATATTTGGTGCAAAGTCCTGGAATTAGAATATTTATTATGAAGGCCAGGTGAATTCATAACCATGTTTTTATTTGAAAGCCCATTGATTCATATTTCTTGGCTTTATAACCCAATCTGTGAAAACACTGAAGCATCAGTTCATCAGCGTAAACCAGAATGAAGTGATGTGTTCAAAGTACCACTCTTTGATCTTAATTTCTCCTTCAGACAGTGAAGGCAGTTTTCTTCATTCATTCATGTTATTGCATTATTTAGGATAATTGTGTGCGATGTTTTCCAAGTTCAATCAATTTGTTATAGAACATAGAACAATACAGCACAGAACAGACCCTTTGGCCCTTGATGTTACACTAACCTGTGAACTCATCTAAGCACATCCCCCTACACTATCCCAGCATCATCCATGTACTTATCCAAGGTTTGTTTAAATCTCCCTAATGTGGCTGAGTTAATATTGATAGGCAGGGCATTCCACGCCCTTACCACTCTCTGAGTAAAGAACCTGCCTCTGACATCTGTCTTAAATCTACCACCCCTCAATTTGTAGTTATGTCCCCTCGATAAGTTTGATTTTTCTTGTTATCTTTTATTACCTTATACTGGACTTGTTTGTAAACATCACAGAAAGTTGTGCCTATTTCTGTGAAGCTGGAAAGTTTCAGTATAATGATTTAAACGGCGGATATTTGGTGTTGATATACCTCTACCTGATGAGCCATTTTGACATAAAAGTCATAACTTTGTACAATCATTTTTAATGACTTCAGTTAGAAAAGAAAGACAAAAAACAGTCAGAGTATGTGGTAACTCTGAAGAACAAAATTGTATTTATTTCAATGCAAGATGTCATACAGGTAAGGCTGATGAATTCAGGGCATGTTCAACAATATGGGACTGGGACCTTCCTGATGAAGGGTTTATGTCCAAAACGTCAATTCCCCTCCTCCTCGGATGCTGCCTGACCTGCTGTGTTGTTACAGCATCACACTCTCGACTCTGATCTCCAGCATCTGCAGTCCTCACTTTCTCTACATCGTAGCTATTACAGAAACTTGGCAGAGAGATGGACAAGACTCGATTTTTCTGGTTTTAGATGCTATAGGAAGGATGGAAAAGGAGGCAAAAAATGGGGTGAGAGTTGGGAGGGACATTTTTGATTAAGGAATACATTACTGTTGTCACTAAGGAAGGTATTTCAGCAAATTTGCCCAGTGAAATTTTACGGGTCGAAATTACAAATAAGAAAGGAACAATCACTTTGATGAGATTGTACTATGGACCCCCCAACAATAAGAGTGAAATTGTGAAACAAATATATAGGCATATTAAGATTGTGATAATGGGAGAATTTTAATTTTCCAAACACTGGGGTTACCATAGTGTTAAAGGATGGTAAAGAATTTGTCAAATGTGTTTAAGAAAGTTTTATTTGATGTGGATGCTCCTAATAGAAAGGAGCAAAACTAGACCTTCTTTTGGGCAGGTGACTGAAATAAAAGGATCATGAAATCCCTACAGTGTGGAAACAGGCCCTTTGGCCCAATAAGTTCATACTGACCCTCCAGAGAGTAACCCACCCAGACCCATTCTCCATCCCTATTATTCTATATTTACCCCTGACTAATGCAATTAACCTACACATCCCTGAACACTCTGGGCAAATTAGCTTGGCCAATTCACCCAACCTACACATGTTTGGACTGTGGGAGGAAGCCGGAGTACTCAGTGGAAATCCATGCACACACGGGGAGAATGTGCAAACTCCACACAGACAGTCGCCCGAGGCTGGAATCGAATCCAGGTCCCTGGCGCTGTGAGGCGGCGCTGTGAGGCAGCACTGCTGACCACGGAGCCACCTTACCACCCAAGTGTGGGGGAAAACTTTGGGTCTAGTGATCATAATTCTAATATTTCAAAATGGTTACGGAAAAAGATAAGCCTTCCATAAAAGTTAACATCTTCAATTGGAATAAGGCAAATTTTAATGGTATGAGACAAGAATTTTCAGAAGTTGATTGGAATAAACTGCTTGCGGGGAAATGTACGTCTGACAAGTGGGAAGCATGCAAGAGTGTGATGCTGAGAGTTCAGAGGCATTTTGTTCCTGTTAGAGTGGAGGGTGAGGCTGGTAAGATTGAGGAATGATGGATGAATAAAGATATTAAGGTTCTAGTCAAAAATAAAGGGGAATCTTATTTTGGATATAGACAATTTGGTTCAATTGAATCTCTTAATCAATGTAAAGAGTGTAGGGGCATTCTTAAAAGAGAAATCAGGAAGGCAAAGAGGGGATATGAGACAGCGATGGCAGATAAGGTTAGGGATAATCCAAAGAGATTCTTTGGATTAAGAGACATTAAAGGCAAGAAGGTAACTAGAGAGAGGGTAGGGCCTCCTAAAGATCAAGGAGGTCATTTTTGTGTAGAACCCAAGAAGATGGAAGAGATATGAAATCAATATATTGTGTTAGTTTTTACTGTAGTGAAAGAAATGGAGTCTAGAGAATGCAGAGAAATAAACTCTGATGTTTTAAAAATAGTTCACATTACAGAAGAGGGAGTTCAGGAGGTCTTAGAGAATATAAAGTTGAATAAATCTCCGGGACCTGCTATAATGTATCCCAGAACATTGTGGGAAATAAGGAGGAAATTAGGAGACCCCTAACAGAAATATTTGCTTCATCCATAAGTGTGGGTGAGATGCTTGGTGACTGGAGGGTGACTAATGTACCTTTGTTTACAAAAGGTTGTAAGGAGAAATGGGGGAACTATAAATCTGTGAGTTTGACTTTGGCTGTGGGTAAATTGTTGGAGGTGATTAGAATAGATAGGATTTATGGACATTTAGAGAGGCAAATATGGATTAGGGATAGTCAGCATGGTTTTATGTTGCTCCCAATACAGTCTCCTCTACATTGGGGAGACTGGATGCCTCTTAGCAGAGCGCTTTAGGGAACATCTCTGGGACACCCGCACCAATCAACCACACCGCCCTGTGGCCCAACATTTCAACTCCCCCTCCCACTCTGCCGAGGGCATGGAGGTCCTGGGCCTCCTTCACCACCGCTCCCTCACCACCAGACGCCTGGAGGAAGAACGCCTCATCTTCCGCCTCGGAACACTTCAACCCCAGGGCATCAATGTGGACTTCAACAGTTTCCTCATTTCCCCTTCCCCCACCTCACCCCAGTTCCAAACTTTCAGCTCAGCACTGTCCCCATGACTTGTCCTACCTGCCTATCTTCTTTTCCACCTATTCCACTCCACCGCCCCCTCTAACCTATCACCTTCATCCCCTCCCCAACTCACCTATTGTACTCTATGCTACTTTCTCCCCACCCCACCCTCCTCTCACTTATCTCTCCACCCTTCAGGCCGTCTGCCTGTATTCCTGATGAAGGACTTTTGCCCGAAACGTTGATTTTACTGTTCCTCAGATGCTGCCTGAACTGCTGTGCTTTTCCAGCACCACTCTAATCTAGATTCTGGTTTCCAGCATCTGCAGTCATTGTTTTTATCCTGTGTGGAAAACCATGTCTCACAAACTTGATTGAGTTTTTTGAGGAAGCTATCAAAAGGTTTGAAGATAGCGAGAGCTGTAGATGTTGTTTATTGGATTTTAGTAAAGCCTTTGACGAGGTTCTGCACGGTAGACTGATTAGTAAAGTTAGGTCACGTGGTATTCAGGGTGAGCTTGCCAATTGGATACATAATTGGCTTAATGGCAGGAGACAGAGGTGGAGGGTTGCTTTTCGGGTTGGAGGCCTGTGACCAGTGGTGTTCCACAGGGATCGGTTCTGGCTCCTGCATTGTTTCTCATTATATAAATGATTTGGATGAGAATATAGCAGGCACAGTTAGCAAGTTTGCAGATGACACCAAAATTGGTGGCATAGTAGAAAGGGAAGAAGTTTTCTAAAATTACAAAGGGATCTTGATCAAATAGGTTAATGGGCTGAAAAATGGCAGATGGAGTTCAATCTAGATAAATGCAAGATTTTGCATTTTGGTACAACATGCAAGGGTAGGGCTTATACAATTAATAGTGGGGGTGTTGGGTAGTGTTGTGGAACAAAGGGAACGATGCATGCGGGTGCATAATTCTTTAAAGTTTGTGTCACATATAGACAGAGTGATGAAAAAGACTTTTGACACACTTGCCTTCATTGTTCAGTTCTTTGAGTGTAAGAGTTGGGCATTATGTTGAGGTTGTACAGGACAGTGAGGCCTCTTCTGAAATACTGGGCTCAGTTCTGCCCGAGCAGTAACAGGAAGGATATTATCAAGCTGGAGATGGTTCAAAAGAGTTTTACCAGGATGTTGCTGGGTATGGAAGGTTTGAGTTATAAAGAAACGCTGGATAGGCTGGGACTTTTTAAACTGGAGTGCTGGAGGTTGAGAGATGACCTGATAGAAGTTTATAAAATAATGAGAGGTACAGACAGAGTCGAAGTTAATTATCTTTTCCCTAAGATAGGGAATTTCAAGACTAAGGGGTACATTTTTAAGGTGAGAGGACAGAGATTCACAAAAGATATAAGAGGCAAATTTTTCTACAGAGAGTGGTTCACATGTGGAATGAATTTCCGAATGAAGTAATGAATGCAGGTACAATTATAACGTTTAAAGGACATTTGGATGGATACTTGAATAGGAAAGGTTTGGAGGGACATGGGCCAGATGCAGGCAGGTGGGACTAATTTAGTTTGGAGTTTTGTTTGGCATGGACTTGTTAGACCAAAGGGTCTATTTCCATGCTGTATGACTCTATGACTTGTAACCAAGGTTACTGTCAGCTAGAGATAACTGAACCATACAGCTCAACTGAATTGTGAATGATGGAAGATTGCTATGATCTAGAATGTTCATGATCCAGGTTACCTCGAATTGTCAAAAAGGCAATTGACCTGCATTTGAAGGGAACTGACTTGGAAGTTAATGGGGCAAAAATGGGAGAAAGCAACTCTTAAGAGCTAGCAGAGTTATGATGGGCCCAATGTCTTCTCCTGCTCAATGAAATGCACAAACTTCCAGATCATAGGAGGGCAAATGGAATACTGACCTCTGCCCTCTTGGCCTTTGATTCCTGTCTTCCAACTCTTCTGGAACAACTGAGAACAATGACATTCCTGGGGAAAATTGTAATTGATTTTTGGAAATTTCATCAGCAAGCTTGGAAATAGGGGATTAAGGAATTGGGACAATTGATGATTGATTCATTATAGGCTATACTAATATTGAACTTCCATTATGAATTGTGTCACTATTATGGAAATGATAATCATTATGGTCATCCACGAACAATCGCACACTTTGTGGCCTCAATATAATTATTCGCTGCGTATGTTTTAGATAGGTGCATACTTTGGCATTCAAAACAGATAAGGGGTGAGGGAAGAGTGAATTCCATGGAATTTCATTCTCTGAAGGCAGGTACCTCATATTTCAGTCTGAGTCCTCAGGTGAACAATTGTTACACTGGAAAAGCAGAGCTGAGAGCATGGAACTATCATTGACTAATTCTGCATTAATTTGTAATCTCTCCCATCCCTTTCCACTTCTCCCCAGTGAGGCAAGAGCAGGAAGCCCACGTGTCATAGTTACTGTGCAGCCTGTGAGGTATAGAGTGTGCTCTGCTCATCACGACCCTCTGTTTCAATATGTCTCTGCAGAATTGTGAGCAGTTTTTATGCCCTTATCGAAGAAAGATATAGCTGCCATAGAGGGAGCACAGTGGAGGCTCATCAGGCTGATTCCTGGGATGTTAAGAGTTAATGCTCTTGTGAGGACTGTCCCATGAAAAGTCATTGAGAACAAGGGGCCTGCATTCTCTACAGCAGTATTGTCCAACCCTTTTGCTAGTGAGCAGATTTCAGGAAGTTAAGCTTTGCCACAACAATCAACATATGTTTGGGGGCCAAAATCAATTTAAGAGCGAAAAGTTGAATATTTAAATAAATACTTAATAAAAATGAAGGTTTAAAGGGTGAAGCTCACTCACTCACCAACCCAGTCACTCACCCACTGACCCATCATTCATTCACCCAGACCTGGAGGTTTGCTCATAATATCACCAAGGAGCATTACCTGTGGCTGTGTAGGCAATGTCTCCCTGGATTCTCATTGCAGAATAGTTCAGTCGGACAAACTTATATCTTGAACAACGTCTTGGTGGGCCGCATTCTGGTCGACGGGATGCCTGTTGGACAAACCTGCTCTCGAGTTTCGAAGAATGAGAAACTTAAAGAGTTCAGGAAGGCAAGACAGGGTGATTCCTCCAGCTGAGGGGTATAGAACCCAGGGACACAGCCTCAGAATAAAGGCAAGCCACTTAGGGCTGAGATATGGATGAATCCCTTCAGTCAGAGGTTAGCAAATCTTTGGAATTCTATATTTGGGATGGTGGGAGGTTTGGGGAGAAACTCAGGCATTGGATTTGAACAGGGCAAGATTGCAGTTAGGATTTGGGAAGTGTGGGCAAATGAAGTTGAGGGAGATGATTAAATATGATTTGGAATGGGGAAGCAGGTTCAAGGGCGTATTCCTGCTTTTCCTGGAAAGACATGCCTTGCTGTACTAGAATGACATTATTTTCCTGTGATTGTCCAGCCCAGAGGAATGAGCTCATGCTGAATTAGGGACTTTCTGGATTTTATGTTTAGGATATGAATCAGATTGAGACGACATGAATTTAAGTGAATAATTTTTTGACATCACTCTCCCAGAAAGTAGCCTCTCTTGCTGAGGGCAGTGGATCTGTAGAGAAATCCCCATGCACTGAAAGAGAGAGAATTATTGGCCACGAGATACTAATCTGGATTTAACTTGAACCTGGATCTCATGGTTGTAAGGATATTGTGAAATTCATTTCAACCCCCTTCACTGTCAAGTTTCTGAAAAGTAGTCTCAGAATTTAATTAAGGAACAGTAACACGCCTTCAGATTCCGGGCACTCAATGCTGCAGGACTCTCACATGATTATTAGCCATCATGTAGGATGAACCATCAAAAACTCTGCTGCGTGTTAAAAGAGATGCTGCGTGTTCATAATAGGGGGACTTCGTCCTGTTTGTTTCTTTTCTCCAGTCTATCTCCTGTATTAAGACTCATCCATGGATGGAAGGAAGGATTTGGAAGGCAAGCTGACGCAGGACGTCCCGCCGAATTTGAGGCTTGGGTTTCAGTCCGACTGCAACACTGCGGGCTATTGTGATGTCACAATGGAGCCTGGAGATCAGAGCTGCTGTTGTGACGTCACAGGCCAACGTTACTCGAAGGCAGCGGTTCAGTGAAAGGGCCTCCCGCTGGTCAGTACAGCCGCAGCTGCACCATGAAAAGCAGCAAGAGAAACAAAATACTAGAATAAAACCAGCAGCTACCGGAACTCTTGTTGCTTTACAAAGTATTATCAGTGCTGTGAGTAGAAAATAACGCCAATAGAAGTTACGTGCATTTTCATTAAAATGCATATAATTACGTCTGCAGCATGATTGAATCACTGTCATTTCTCAAGCCACCTTTTCATACTAAATTCTATAGCCTTTTTCTGATTTCCAATAAATAGATGGCACAGTGCATTGACAGTCCAGTGCATGAAGCAACTGAATGTTGAGATATAGGTTGATGCAGGTGAATTCCCAAGTCACAAGTTCCAGTCCTATATCGTGGTAATGCCAAGCAAGCAAAATAGATGAGAGCTGCAGCCGAGTAAATCATTTCTGAGCTGGTGGTTGGCGAAAATGAAAGTCATTTCAGCTCAGGAGCTTTTTAAGTTCTTTCATGGCATGTTGATGCGGCTGTGTTGCTCATCCCATTGCTCTGGAGAGGGTGATGGTGAATTGTTGCAGTCCATGAAGTGTAAGAGCAGCAACATTGCTGTTTAGGGAGGCAGTTCCAGGATTATGACTCACTAACGTTCCAAGATCAGTGATATGTTTCTTGACTTTGATGGGAATTTGTAGGTGGTGATGTTTCCATGATTCCTTGACTTCTGGATGGTAAAGTTCATGGATTTGGAAGGTGCTGTTTGAGAAGCCTTTGTGAGATCCTGTAGTGCATGTTGTAAATTGCACACAGTGATTGTTGAAGGTCAAGTGCTTTCCTGGATGGTGTTGAGTTCTTGAGTGTTGTTGGAGCTGTACTCACCTAGGCAAGTCGGAGTATTCCACCACATTCTGTACTTGTGTCTTGTGATTGTTGAACAATCTTTGAGGAGGCAGAAGTATTTGCTGCTGAAATCCTAGCCTCTGATCTGCTCTTATAGCCACTGCATTTACTGTTTAGCCCAGTTCAAATTCTGATCAACAGTAATCCTAAGAATTTTAATAGTGGGAGATTCAAATATGGGAATGCCATTGAATGTCATGTTGGTGAGGGTTAAAGGAGCCTTTGGGGGAGACGATGGTTATTGTCTGGTACTTTTCTGATGCGAACATTATTTTTCTTATTCCAAGGCTGGATTTTGTCCAGGTAATTCCGCATAAGGTGTTACATCTAACTGGGATAATTCAGTGGAAATCAAGTCTCAGTATTGCCAGAGTTGTCACTAAAGATACAAATTTTATCCAAGTATGCAAATTCCACAATTTACCAATAGACTCATGTTAACAAAAAAAGGGCAGGTTTCTGCACCTTTACAAAAAAAACTACTATTTATTAAGAATAAATAGATTCTAAGCATAGGTAAACTATGAACCGACAACATATAATCTGCATATTAAAATCTTAATCCTCTTCACAGGAGGCACAGGCTGACAGGTTCACAAATTATAAAGTTTCTGACTTATCGGTTAAACACAACAGCTTACAGCAACTAATGGGAGAAAACAAGTGACTTTCCTCAGCTTACTGGAATCAATCATGTTAGTCCATGGACATCTCTTCAGGAGTTCCTCAGGTTAGTGTCCTGGGCCCAATCATTTTCAGCTGCTTCAGCAATGACCTCCCCTCCATCATAATGTCAGAAGTGGGGATGTTCCCTGATGATTGACCATTGTTCATCACTATTTGTGACACCTCAGAAACTGACGCAATCCATGTTCAAAAGTAATAAGATCTGGAAAATATCCAGGCTTGGGTTGACAAGTGACAAGTTACATTTGTGCCACACAAATGCCAGGTAATATCCAGCTCCAGTAAAACATAATTGTACCACCACCCCTTGATATTTAACAGTGTTACCATCGCTGAATCTCCCACTATCAGTATCCTGAAGGTTACCATTGACCAGAAACTCAACTGGATTTGCTACATTAACACAGAACAACTTAGAGGCTAGGAATACTGTGGCGAGTTACTCACCTGCTCACTTCCCAAAGCCTACTTATCATCTACAAGTCACAAGTTAGGAGTGTGATGGAATAATTCCCACTTGCATGGATGATTACAGCTTCAACAACACCCAAAAAGCTTGACACGATTCAAGACAAAGCAGCCCACTTGACTGGCACCATTTCCACAAGCATCCTCTCCCTCCACCGCTGACGCTCAGTGGTAATAGTGTGTACTATCTATAAGGTGCACTGCCAGAATTTACTGAAGATCCTAAGGCAGCACTTTCCAAACTCCAACCAACTTTCATCTTGAAGGACAAAGGCAACAGATACACGGGAACACTGTCGCCATCTTGCAAGATCACCTTCTACCCACTCACCATCCTGATTATTGCTGTTCTTTCACTGTTATTGGGTTAAAATCCTGAAACTTCTTCCTAAGGGCATTGTGGGTCACTCTATAGTATGTGAACTGCAGTGGTTCAAGGAAGCAGCTCACCACCATTTTCACAGAGGCAACCAGGGATGGGTAATGACATCAGAGTCTAGATTAGTGTGGTGCTGGAAAAGCACAGCAGGTCAGGCAGCATCCGAGGAGCAGGAAAATCAACATTTCGGGCAAAAACCCTTCATCAGGAATCCAGCTGAAATGTCGATTTTCCTGCTCCTCGGAAGCTGCCTAACCTGCTGTGTTTTTCCAGCATCACTCTAATCTTGACTCTAATTTTCAGAATCTGCAGTATCCACTTCTGCCATGGGTAATGAAATGCCCATTGCAAGACCCATCCAGCAACATTAACGTCCCATGAGTGAATTAAAAATAAAAGTTTGATCGTGAGAGGAATTGGTGCCAGTAGAACACATTGCCTGATAGACACCTTGTTTGCCTTGCTTTCACATACTGCATCAGGCTCTCAACACATTCATCGCACATTGGCGCATCCTGTATGGACATGAAGTAAAGCAATGAGCTGGTGCAGTTACCTTAAAGGATACACAAAGGCTCAAACAAGGAGATGTATTGCAAAATCACTAGTGTCATATAGCTCATGATTCCAGAAATGTTAATGTGCCCTCAAATGTGTATGGAAGGTAGTTTGGTATAAACCTACTGTCTGATTAAACACCCTCTCTCCACCACCAAACTAGCCATGGACAGGCCACAGTGTCAATCCTTTCTGACGTTTCTATTCCTCTTGCTCCTTCTGGGACAAATCAAGTAGTTTAAAAACAAAATTGTCCAGAAGGCTTCATTGTTAAAGAAAGTCCTGAGTATACAGTTGCCCAATTCCAGGCATCCATGAGATATTTAACCATCTCTATAGTGAATTTTATGGGTTTTGGATAGTATTATCAATTCTGCCAGTCCATTGACTGTGCTTTCTGCAGGTCACTGAGTCATTTGTCATGCCAGCACAGAAAGAGTTGTGTAACGTAAGAGTTTATGTGAAAGTAAGTTTTAGTCTACTTTCCACAAGCAGAAATACGTAACAATTCTCACAAGATTAACACCCTGTAATTCTATAATTTTTGAGTGATATAGCTGACACTGTCAAAATTTATAAACTACTTCAGAATGGAATTAACGCCCACTTAATGGTCTCGTCCTGCTGATGGTAACCCAACAGCTGGTGGTTAGCTTATAATGCATGAGGGAACGCATGTAACATACCTTATTACCTTTGACTGTGCGCTTCCAAATGAATCTTTTACTCAGAAGGACCTACAGGCCTGAGTGAGGGGACTGGTATCAGGAAGCAGGAGTTAATGAGGAAGGGGTACTGATGTGACCCACTCTGCTGCCCTTGTTCTTTTTGAGAGAACTCCTTCCTGCCAGCATTTACTTTTACCTGGGTCGCTTCTCAATTGAAAGCCTTATGCAAGTGTCTCACTGGTGGTCTCTCGCAGATGAGGATGAGTCTCCCACCCTCTCAGGATGAGTCTGTAGGTGACTGTACAGTCCGATGTAGGTTCAGTAGACATTGTTACACTTGGGGCAGAAAGAGGTTGTGGGAATGGGTGGGTGGGGCATTCGTGTGATAGCGCCATCTTTTCACTGTTTTCGCCTAGCTTCCATATTTTCCTGACTGCATGTGTCGAGGTGCTCGATTCCTTCCCAGATGCTGCTCCTCCATTTTGGACAGTCTTGGGCCAGTGATCTCTACTGTCTGCGGGAATGCCGCACTTCACCAGTGAGGCCTTGAGGGTATCACTGAAGCGCTTCCTCTGTCCACCTGGGGCTTGCCTGTTGTTTTGGAGCTGGGAATACAGAGCCTGCTTGGGGAGTCTTGTGTTCATCAGGTAGATGACATGCCTAGCCCAGCGCAGCAGATCAAAGGTGGTCAGTACCTCAATGCGGGGCATGTTGGCCTGGTCTAGAATGCTAGTGTTGGTTCATCTGTCTGCCCAGCGGATTCGCAGGATCTTCTGTAGGCAGTGTTGGTGTCACTGCTCCAGTGCCTTGAGATTTCTACTGTAGGCAGTCCACACCACGGAGTCACATAGGAGGGATGGAACCACCACAGCTCTGTACACCATGAACTTAGTGTTGGATCTGATGTTGTCCTCGAACACCTTTTTTTCCGATGTAGTACCAGCAGCAGCTATTGTCTGCTCAATGAGGATTCTGACTAGCTAGCAGCTCTTAGTGGTGGCATACTTACCTCTAGGTGCCTTGGTGCTGGGGACAGACCCACTGCTAGCTTGTGGGTTGCCCAAGGAGCACAAGAAGCAGTGGGTCTTTGAGAAAAGTGGTAATGTGAGAGCCTGCCTCTCCAGGTGGCAGCTGAGACTCCATCTCCTTCACACAACCTCTTTATTGGACAGATAACTTTTGCAGAAGCACTGCTATGGCAAGATTGAGGACAAGTACCAGCTGACAAGAGAGTAATAGCCCTTACATTTAATATATTGTACAGAAAATCATTCAGGATTGGAACAGCAATATAGGTTCATTTAATCCTCTTAATTCTTTGAAAGCTAGCAGACCAGTAAAATTATGTTGATGTTGCTACAGTTTATTGAAAACATTGGGCAATAACTTTACCACCAATGTGCCTGGTAAACAAGTAGGAGACAATTGTAATAAAGGAAAAAACTGCTTTGCTGGTTTGCTCAGCTAATGGCAGTGTTCCATGGTTGATTGTACCCTCACAGCTTAATCTCCTATGATAGCACTGTTTTGCTAAAGTAGGTAGATGTCTATAAGGTAGCATTATTGCACCAGACGTCTAACCTACTACGTCACATCAGTTCATACAGTAATGTATTTGTCAATGCGAGCAAAACGTTCTGCAGCAATGCTCCTTTATGTAGGAACTAGAAATGTACACGTTACATCTTGCAAACCAGACAAAAACATCATTTATGTCGACTCCCTGCTTCATGTGATCCAGCCAACCTTTTATCCATCCACTTCTGACACTAGAGCACCATAAGCATCCATTTATTATTATAGCTTTTTATTAGACACTTCATCAAATACCTTCTGGAAATCTAAGTACAGTGCATCATGTATCAATTTTTAAGAACAAATGGTAAAAAATCTGTCAGGACCCAGGAAGTTGTCAGCCTGCAGCACCTTTAGTTTACTCAGTACTGGTTCCCTGGTGATTGGACGTGTCCTGAGGCCCAACTCTTTTCCATTTTCCGATTTATAGCCGTCCCTGAGATGCTGCTTACACCCTCATTAGCAAAGACTGATACAAATTCAATTCACCTGCTTTCTCTTAATTTTCCATAATCCATTTACATTTTTGTTCTTTCATGGTTCACCCAATGTACCTGGTAGACTAGTAAGGAGACAATTGTATTAAAAGAAAAAGCTGGTTTGCTCAGCTAATGGCAGTATTCCAACATTTATTGCCTATTCCAAATTACCATTGAGAAGGTGGTGTTGAGTCGAATTCTTGAACCACTGCAGTCCCATTCAGAGCAGGTACACCCACAGTGCTGTAATAGTGGCAATTCCCACATTCTGACCAAGTGACTTTGGAGAAATGATGGGATGTTTCTAAGTCAGGATTGTAAGTGGCTTGAAGGTAAACTTACTGGTGATGGTGTACCCACACATCAGCTACCCTCATCTTTCTAGATAGTTGGGTTTATAGGTTTGGAAGATGCTAAGAAACCTAAATAAATTTCTGCAGTATGTATTTTGTACATTATTGCTGCTGTGCATTGGTGGTGTTTGTGGATGTTTTGCCAAGCAAGCAGGTAATCTCGTCCTAATGGTATCAAGCTTGTTGGAGCTGCACTAGTCCAGGTGAGTGGTGGTATTATGTTGAGCTCCTGACTTGTGTCATGTAGATGATACGCAGGTTCTGGGGAGTCAGAAGGTGAGTTACTCAAATTATTCCTTGAAAATATATGAGAGAGATTTCTAGAATAGTAGATTGAAGAATCAATTAGAGAACGAATGATGTAACATCTAGTGTTCAAAAATGAGAAAGGTCTAATTAATAATTACATTGTGGTAATTCTCCCTTAAAAGATTAACAATGCATAGAATTTAACATTAATTTTGAAAGTGGTCTAGCTCTATCCGAAACTAGGGTCTTAAATAAAACAAACCTCAAAAGTTTGAGGGCAAATTGGTTGCGGTAGATTGAAGAATTATGTCAAAAGGTATGACAGCAGACAGGTAATAGCTAGCATTTAAAAAATTAATACATGGTTTAGAACAGATTTTAAACTGCTTAAAGCACAAAACCCAGTAGGAAAGGCCATCTAATTACACCTAACAAGAGAAATTAAAGATTGCAATTGATCAAAGGAAGGAGTTTATAGAGTTACCAAAAATAGTAAGTTGGAGGACTAAAAGCATCTTGCAACTCATCAAAGGATGACCAAAAACTGATAAAGGAAGAGATAACAGAATATAAAGAGAACTGGTGAGCAATATGAAAGTAGGTATGTACAAATGTTGGCCAATTACAAGTGAGATAGAAGAATTTATAATGGAGAATAATGGAATAATAGAAAGACAAACTAAATCCTTTCTGTCTGTCTTCATGCAGAAAATATACAAATTCTCCCAGAAATACTAGAGAAGCAAGGGACAAGCAAGAATAGTGAATTAAACTACGTTAAAATAATAGTCCTGGCGAAATTAATGGGACTAAAAAATTAATAAATTGCCTGCTTCCTGATGACCTACAACCCAGAATGTCTTAAAGTTGTAGCTGTAGGGAAAGTGGCCATTGCGGGCACTTTCCAAAATATTCCAGATTCAAGAATGGCTCTTGCAGATTGAAATGTAGCAAACGTAGTCCCATTATTTCAGAAAGGAAGAAGGGAGTAAATGGGAAACTGCTGGCTTGTTAGCCTAACATTAACAGTAAGGAAAATGTGGGAATCTGTTATAAATGATGAGATCAGTTGTCATTTTGAAAATTATGGTGGGCTTGGGGAGAATCAGCAAGGATTTCTCAAAGGGAAATTATATTTTAAGGAACTATTACAGGTTCTTGAGTATGCAACTAGCAAAAGAGGTAAGAGGAAACCAATGTACGAGGTGCATTTTAAAATTTTCAGAAAGCTTTTGATAAGGTCCCACTGAAGACGTTACTTTGTCACCACGAGGGAACAGGTTTTCTCACCAACAATAAGCTGAGTAGTTGAGAGGCAGGAGCTTGAGAAGGAGGCTGGGAATGAGGAGGAAGAAGAAGACAGGCTGCAGTCTTGGGGTTGCCCCTTTCTGCCTAGGCTGTACACGAATGAATAACTTGTGAGCAATGGCAATAACCTTTTGTAAAGTTAAAGCACATGGGTCTGGAGGCAATATACTGGCAGAGATTGAGATTTTATTAATAGACAGTAAAACAGATGGTAGGACTAGATGGATCATTCTCAGGTTTGCAGTCTGTGATGAGTGAGATAACTTGAGCACAATCTCTCAGTGGTTTGGCTGTGTGCACTACATAGCACTCTGTAGAGTAGTAATATCTTCAAGTGACACAAAACTAAATGGGACTGTAGTTTACAAGGAAAATGCAAAGCACATTCAACAGTTTTTGAACAAGATAAGTCAGTGGTCATGCACTTAGTAAACGGAATATACTGTAGAAAGATGTGAAGTTGTCCACTTTGGTCGGAAAAATAGAGATGATGAGCACTTTTTAAATAATGAGATATTGGGGAAGTGTTGAAGTCCAATGGGACTGATGTGTCCTTGTTCACAAGACAATGAAAGCAAATCTACAGGTGTAGCAAGCAATTAGAAAGATAAATAGTAGTCTTTATTACAAGAGTATTTGAATCCAGGAGTAAAGAAGTCTTACTGCAATTGTATAAAGCTTTGGTGAGACCACTTGTGGAACATTGTGTCTTGTATAAGTTTCCTTAGATATGGGAGCACACTTGCGCTACATAGCACTCTGTAGAGTAGTATGCTACATTGCCATATAGGGGAGATTAGTGTACATCTCTGTGTGAAGCCAGCTAACTTCCTCTTGTTTACTGTTGTCAGATATAAGCTGACAAAGTAACCATGAAGGTCAGTGTGGATTTCAGGGTGTGGTGTAAGGTTCTGAAAGCAAGCACGTCACATCCTAGGTATCTCAAATGAACTTGATCATTTACAGTAACAAAATGGAGTTCCCATCCCTCAGCATGCTGCTGGTTTATGACCACGGTTGGACCATGCTGCAGATCAATGGCAGATATCCTGGCTATGGTCATGGTAGATTTATTTTGCAGCAATCCCCTGGACTAGCTCTATTTCAGGCACCATGATGTGTCAAATGACACGCGTTATTTACTCAAGGCACTCCATTTTGGAACCCCTGTACATGTACACAGCAGCTTATGTGGGCTGTGTTGCCACAGGGATGTTTCAAAGCAGACATTTGAGGTTCCAATTCAGGACACTGCCCCTGCCCCTGCTGGGCTGTTTTGGAGTGGCCCTGAAATACTTCGTGAGTAGATTTCAAGATTGTCAACCTTCATTTTGCCACCATGAGGGAACAGATGTTTTCATTGACAATGAGCTGAGAAGTTGAGAGGCAGGAGCACGAGGAGGAAGAGGAAGAGAAGCTATATCCTTGACTGCCCCTTTCGACCCAGGCTGTACATGAACAAGAAACCTATGCGCAATGGCAGTAACTTTAACCCTAGTTTTCCTTCCAAAACACTTCAGTATTCAGCACATCATGCTCTTTTCCACAAAGCTCAAGTAAAACACAATTCAGAATATATATTCCAAAACAAATGTATAAATTATGTCATTCCACAATGCACATGTGGCTCAGAACTATAGGGTAGTATAAAAAGGACCAGAAGAACAATAGCAATAGGTAATTTGATAATTGGGTGAATAAGTAGGTATTTCTGTGGCTGCAGATGTGAATCTAGGATGGTGCATTGCCCCTCTGCTGCCAGGGTCATGGCTGTCACTGTGTAGCAGCAGAACATCCTGAGTGGGGATGGTAAATAGTCAATAGTATCATAGTCTTTGTCTGTCTGAAATTACATAGGTAAGAAGAGGTGATCCTGCAGTCACAATTTAGGTTGCTAGGAAGGAAATTAGCAAACAGAAAATCAAACCTAGTCATCTCTGGATTACTGTTGGTAACACTTGCAAGTCGATTTGGGAATAGATGAAAGTGTGGCTGGAGAAGTGGGGCAGGAATGAGGGCTTTAGATTCTTAGGATATTGGGACTGACCCCAGGAGAAATGTTACCTGTACAAGCTGGAATTTTTAAACCTGAACAGAATCTTAACTGAGATCCCCACAAGACATGTTGTTAGTGCTATTTAGTGAGGTTTAATCAATTTGGTAGGGCAATAATAACCAAATAATACTGGGAGAAATAACACTAGAAGAAGAATTAGAATATGTGGAAACATGATGCTTTGGCTATCTCCAATTTTAATGGATGCTACAGGTGATGCATGTTGTTGACTGAACACAGAATGGTCTTGGTAATAATTACAATTCTGTTGTATTTAACGTAATGGAGCTTAATGCAGGCTCAGAACCAACATCGATCCTTTCCGAAATATGACCTTATGTAACATCTTCCCAACTTGTTTTGTTGGAAGTGTTCCAAAGAGTGCGGAGATAAAAACAATTGATAATGATCACCAGTACCCGAGTACTTTCTCAACATAACAGGAAAGTTTACCTCCTAGCTGCAACATTCTAACTGAGAAAGGGTTCAAGTTTCTTCTGGTTTCATTCAACCATCCCCAAATAAAGTTCAAACCTTCATCTCTAGATTTTCTTTTTAATCCTACTTATGGGCAGCATCTCTTTTTATGTAGTATTCATAGTGAATGTGCTTACAGCTTTAAAGTCCAATAAGCATTTGTATTGGCAGGTAATTTACAAATAACCGATGACAGCTTAGGCTGAGTGAAGACCATATCAATACTTGTGAAAGGAGCACAGCATTATTTTCCTCATGACTGGTCACTTTGTGAATCTCTACCCTTGCGAGACTGATCGCTCCAGAAGTGTGGCGCCCTGTCAACCAGCATGTTATTTAGCCTGAGATGGTCTCTAGTATCAATCTTCATTGGAGCAGTGTATATTATTGGATGTGATTCAGGAACAAACCCAAACAGTTTCAGCAGCAGTAAGTTCAGTGTTGTACTCTGCTTGGTAAAGATTAATTACTGCTGGCCAAAATATTAAAGTTGTTCAATGTAATTTTCTTCCATAAGACAGGTTACTGCAAAATGGCACAATGGAGGAAAGGTTTACTTATACAAAAAAGGCGATACCACAGAATGTCACAGGCACCGTGCCATTGGTCAAAGGTTTTGTCTCTACAGCAGTTGCTGTGATTTGTTTTGGCAGTAATTTTGTTCCAGTGAAGAAAATTGATACAGGAGATGGTAAGTTGTCTTCCAAGAATTTACTTTAGTCTAGTAATTGCCTGATTTTGATGGCATTTTGTCAGCTAAGAAAACCCAGGTCTTGATGTACTTGTTATTTCATTAGCTTTCACAATTCACTTTGTGCAGATGTAATGACTTCACACTCTTGATCACCTAATTGTACATCTTTACACACAAATGTTGTCTTTTATTTCTTGCAGACAATATGCAGAATGTTTTTCCAATTGATCTATCTGTTTCAAGTTGGTTATTCTGCTTTTGGCAAGTGACACAATGAATATCAAACATTTTAAAACTTAATTGTTGTTTATGTGTACTGTACAATAAGTTTGAGTGTTTAACATATTTCAGGCTCCAGGAACTATGGAAACAGGGTAAGACCACTGTGGTAATAAAAGCCAAATACTGCGGCATGCTGGAAATCTGAAATAAAAATAGAAAATGCTGGAGGAACTCAGCAGATCTGGCAGTATCTGTGGAGAGCCTCTTTCAAGTCCAATATGACTGTTCTACAGTGACCTGACCTCTGCAAGTTTAAATTGTAGAGACTTCCATAAGTACAGCACCCTCTGAGTGAAATGATTTTTCCTCCTCTTGGTCCAACATGGACTACCACATGTCCTGGGACAGTACATTTGAGTTCTGGGTCTCCCAGCTATGGGAAACATCACCCATGCCCTGTGCAGCCCTGTCTGAATTTTAGGAGATTGCTATTCATTCTTTTCAACTTCTGTGAATTCAGATCCACTCAAACAAATCTCTCCTCATTGTTATGGACCAGACCAAACCCGCTCACAATATATTAAGAAGATATAACCTAATTTCTTCTTATTTTGAAGGTAAGTGTAAAGCATTATATTCCAGATGCAATTCAATTGGCCAAACTACTCAACATTAAGCAAAGCACATTTTATTTTTGCACTATAATTACAATACAGATAAAATAAAAATAATTAAAAGAATTGGCTTAACTGTAACTCTCTCAAAATGCTTAACAAAATAATATATATAGACTACTAATTAACTATTCCAATATAGTAACATTCCACAAACACACCTTTGTCAAAGGCAAATTTAATGAATTAGATCATCTCACATGAAATTTTAGCAGCAGGAAGAGATTCACAGTTTTTAGATGTAATGGAGAGAGGAATAAGAATTTCCACATCCAGCTTCAAAATCCTAGCAGCTGCTATTGAAGGCTAAAACTAAAAAATCTTGGTTCTGTGGGAGCTTGATGCCACCCATTCAGGCTGCTTCTATTGTTCCATCGCTCGCATTGATAGCCACCTTGAATGGTAGCTTAATTAGGTGTAGCTAACACTGGAGCAGTGGCTAACACAGCTTTCAGACTGTCAAATACCTCCTGACATTCCTCAGTCTACTGAGATTTTCTGCAGTTCTTCAATAAGTTAGTCAGTGGAGTAACCACGCTGCTAAAATTTGGAATAAACATCCAACAAAAACCAGACAGTCCCAGGAATTGTAATACTTCCCTCTTTGCCAATGGTTTGGTAAACTCCCCAAAACCTTTATTTTTGTATTCCATGGGGGTCTTTTGTTTGGCCCAGAAACATGACTTGGGCTTTTTTTCACTTTTCTTTTCACTTCATGGGTTTCCTTTCTACCCTGTAGTAAGCTATCTTTGGTATCTTCAATGCAATCCCCTTCTCCTTTACCATCTGTGGATTTTTTTTCCCCCAATTTCTATCCTTCACAGACTGAAATTGATGTTGGAAGCCAAACTTTGATTTATGAACCAACTCATAATTATCTTCCAATTCCACTGCTAATTATGTAGTCTTATCTCTCTGCTCTTCCACATGAGTTCTCATCACTTCAGGAAGTGAATTTTTGAGCTCTTCCAAAATAAGCATCTCCGTAATAGTATCATACGTTTGACCTACTTTCAAGGTCCTTATCTACCTATCAATATTACCTTGTTTGAGCCTTTCAAACTCTATGTATATTTGACTGGGTTCCCTCCTTAGATTCCTGAACTGTTGCCTGTAGACTTCTGGTACTTGCTGATATGGAGTGGCACGGTGGTTCAGTGGTTAGCTCCGCTGCCTCACAGCACCAGGGTCCCAAGTTTGATTCCAGCCTCAGGCGACTGGCTGTGTGGAGTTTGCACATTCTCCCTGTGTCTGCGTGGGTTTCCTCCAGGTGCTCCGGTTTCCTCCCACAACCCAAAGATGTGCAGGTTAGGTGAATTGGCCATGCTAAATTGCTCATAGTGTTAGGTGCATTAGTTAGAGGGAAATGGGTCTGGGTGGGTTACTTTTCGGAGGGTCGGTGTGGACTGGTTGGGCTGAAGGACCTGTTTCCACACTGTAGGGAATCTAATCTAATATGGCATTTACACCTCATTGTAATCCTCACATATCTCCACTGATAATGATGCAAGTACTTTACTAGCTCTATCTACCAATTAGATTTCCATGAGCCATTCCATAAGACCATAAGTCAAAAGAGTAGAAGTTAGACCATTCGGCCAATCAAGTCTGGTCTGCCATTCAATCAAGGCAGATAGATTTTTCAAACCCATTTTCCTGCTTTCTCCCTATAACCTTTGATTTCCTTGGCAATCGGAAACTTAACTATCTCTGTTTTAAATATACTCAATGACCTGGCCTCCACAGTGTTCTGTGGCAATGAATTCCACAGATTCACCACTTTCTGGCTAAAGAGGTTTCTCCTTATCTCTGTTCTTAAAGGAAAGGTTGTGCCCCTGGGTCCAAGTCTCTCTTGCCATTGGAAACATCTTCCCAATGTCCACTCTGTCCAGTCCATTCAGTATTCTGTAAGTTTCAATCAGATCCCCCCTCATCCTTCTAAACTCCATCAAGAACAGTCCCAGAGTCCTCAAACATTCCTCATGTTAAGGTTCCTGGGATCTCTGTGAACCTCTGATGAATACACTCCAGGGTCAGTACATTCCTCCTGCGGCATGAGGTCCAAAACTGCTCACAATATTCTAAATGTGGTGTGACCAGAGATTTTTGAAGCCTCAGAAGTACATCTCACGATGAATGATGGCATTGTATTTGCCTCCCTAACTACTGTCTCAAACTACAAGTTGACATTAAGCGAAACCTGGACTAGGACTCCCAAGTCCCTTTGCACTTCAGGTTTCTGAGTTTTCTCCCCATTTAGAATATAGTTCATGCCTCTATTCTTTCTAACAAAGTGCACGACCTTACATTTGCCATAGTATTTCATCAGTCACTTCTTTGTCCACTCTCCTAACCTGTCTAAATCTTTTTGTAGCATCCCTGCCTCCATAATACTACCTGTCCCTCCACCTATCTTTGTATTTCTATTCTGTGATACGCAGTATTGCAGCTAAAAAATTGTAGAAAAGTTACTTAATTTTTTTAACTAGATATGGACTACCCACAGTGATTCAATCAGATAATGGGTCACATTTACACCAAAGTTATTCCGATGAGTTATCAAATTAAACCAGACAGTGAGGACGTTCTCAAAGACTGGGATAAATTATTGAGCTATCTTCTAGAGAAAAATTGAAAATGACCTGAAAGATTTATAACACTCACATGGAGAATAAATGTGGGTATAAGGTGGCAAGTACTAAACTAATTACGCATGATGTAGATTTAGGAAATGTTGTTCCAATGAAGCAACATCCTTATAGACTTAACCCTGTAAAGTTGGAACAGGTTCAAAAAGAGATTGAACACATGCTGAAAGAGAATATAACTGAAGCGAGTTGTAGCAAATAGAGCTCTCCCATCGTTATGGTGCCAAAAGCTGATGGTACCCAATGATTATGTGTGGACAATTGCAAAGCCATGCCATTTGGTATGAAAAATTCACCATCCACTTTTCAAAGACTAACCAATTAAGTCATTTTGGGTTTGTCCAATTGTGAGGTATACACCATTGATCTGATGATTTACAATCACATATGGAACGACTATTTGGAGTATTGATTGGAATTGTTCAACTGACTTCAGCAGGCAGGCTTGGTGATAAACCTGGATAAGAGTGAGTTTGCAAAAGCCCCAGTCATGTTCCTGGACCATATCATTGGACATAGACAAATGGGCCCATGGAAGGTGAAGACATACCATCAACGAAGGAGGATGTGCTATGTTTCTGGGACTGAATGAGTTTATCAAAAGTTCATAATGAACGTTAGTAGTGTGGTAGCTCCACTGACTAACTTATTGGAGAAGTGCAGAAAATCTCAGTGGAAGAATTTACATTATGATTTCTCCACTGGTTGATAGATGGCTATCAACGTGAGTGATGGTTGTGTCAGTGATGTACTTTGTAAGAAGACAATGAGAGGATAGAAAGATTTATTGGGTATTTTTTTCCCAGAAAACTGAGTAATTATCAATAGAAATATGCCATTATTGTTGAGAAGAAGACCTTGAATTTGGTGTCGGTATTGCAACATTTCAACATTTATGTTGCCAGTAATGTGTCTGAGACAATTGTATATACTGATCATAACCCGTTAAAGTTTTTAGAAAAGTCTAAGGATAAAAACAACAGACTGCTTGGATGGAGCTTATTATTGCAGCCATATATTGAAAATTATATATGTGGCAGGATGAGATAATATAATTGCTGATGTGAGGTCGCGACTTACATGAAGGAAGATAGATGTGCTGGGTGGGGAGAAAACAGATGGAAAGGGACTATAGTAGTGAATGTTTGCATGCTTAGAGTCAATGTAAACTATATGCATTGTTGTGTACTGACAGTGTAAGACTAAGGGTTTTTTGAAAAAGGAAGTCATCTTTGTATATTGTTGGTTCCTTTTTAAAGTGGGGAGGTGTGATGATACTATGGTTTTCAGAGGTGAACTTTAGTCTGGTTTCTTTCATGAAGATAAGTTGAGACAGAAGTACCAAGAAGTCTGCTCCAAAGTCAATAAGGTAAGCAATTTGTGAAGCATTATTTTTAAAAGTTCTAAGAATAGAAGCAGCCTGAATGGGTGGGATGAGGCTTCCACAGCTCCAGGATTTTCTTTTTTAGTTTTTCTTTCCTAGCCTTCAATCGAAGTTGCTGAGATCTTGAAGCTGGATGTGCAAATTCTTATTCTTCTCTCTATTACAGCTAAAAACTGGGAATCTCCTCCTGCTGCTAGAATTGCATGTGAGACCACCTGTCTTACTGAATTTGCCTTTGCCACGTGTGTGTTTATGGGAAGTTACTATATTGGAACAGTTAATTAGCAGTAATTAATATGTATTATTCTGTTTGGCATTTTGATAGAGTTACTGTTAAGCCAATTCTTTTATTTTTGTTTTGTCTATATTTTAATTATAGTGTATGAATAAAGAGTATTTTGTTTCAAGCCTAGTAGTTTGACCAATTGAATTAATCACAGAACATGCCACATTCCATGAATAAATTTAAGAAAACTTATAAAACTAAGTCTGCAGCAGTACCTCTTAGGTATAAAACAGCAGAGAAAATAAAATAAAAATAAAGATTAAGAATGAAGTTTACTTCTGTACCTGAGCAGAGTGCTGTTTTAAAAGATGTTAATCTTTGACTCTAAGATGAAACACAATGGCACCAACTCTAGCAGCACAGTCAGAGTCTTGCTAATGATGTGGTGATGTGAGAGGTGCAATGATATGAAATGTGATTAGGAACTAACAGATGTTAAAACAGGAATTATACTTTTTAAATGAGGTAAGAGAACATGAAAAATATTAAAAGGGAAGACTTAAAATGAGGTCTCCTTCTAATACGCTCAACCAAAAATCAACAAGTCAATTGCTTGTGCAACTCAGGCATTATTGCTCAGTATTCATAAAGACAGAGGTTAAACATACTTGTCAGCTGTTGCTACTGCAACAACAAAAGTGTTACAACAATCCATAGACAAACAGTTGGGTCAATATTTATAAAAAGATATTTGAAAACTATTCTTCTTGATCAATATACATTGTTTTTGGAGTATACTGCATTCACAAATTTTGCTGAGGTCTTGAACTCCGTGTTTTACAGGTCTATTTTTCCAGTGGATTTTTTGTACTGCAGTGTGGGTTGTCTCACTGGTGGTCCATCTGATTCAGCAGTGTCCACAGTTCTGGCCTCTCACGATGCTGGGCGGATTTCTGTGGGCTACAGGTATGATTAATTGCAAGTTGATTTACTTCTTTATCTGAAACAAAAAGTCCTTTCTGTATTTGACACGTGTGTGGATATTTTTCTAGATTGCGAGTGGAAGAAGGGGAAATGTTTTGCTTCTCAAATTGAGTATTCAAACAGAAGCTTGAAGGTGTAATACAATTGCAGTCGTGAACTTAAAACTGTACTTTACTTTGAGGGCACTGACTGGTGCACTTAAGTACAGTGTAACACTTTTTTTTTGAGAGAGTATTCAATAAAATTTAGGGCAATACGATGAACGTTGACCTTCTGATTGTTGACTGTGAATGTTATTACTGTTATATCTTAGGTTGATTTGACTTTTGTTACTTAAATGATTTATACATCAGCATAAACTAAGCTACATGGGAAAGTTTCAAAAATCATATTGACTGCACTCACTGTGGATTGTGAGCTTGCTGCTGTCTCTGGGTGTCATGAGTGAACATTGATTCTATTTCTTTAACTTCAATGCTGCCTACTTTGAGAAGCCATAACCTCTTACCCCGCCAAAACAAATGCACTGTATTTGTTCATCTTAACTTCATATTAACATCTAATTTATCCACACAATGCAAGTGAACATCACAATATGCAAATACAATTTTAATATTAGGAATGTACTCTAATTCAATATTGTGAAAATATGTATGATCTCCATATTCATTTTAGTTTGGGATAGTGCACTTTGTAACACTTTTTACTTTTTCCTAAATGTACATCAAATTTATTTACATTTGACAGTTTCCTCTCCCCAGAAGCTTCTCCTTAGTGCAGAGGCTGTCTGAACCAATCATTCCTCACCCATTACTAACACGTACAATTTCTGACAGACCTCACTTTCTCATGCGCTGGAATGTAATTTTTGGGTGATGTTCTTCCCTTCCCATGGTACTGAAGCCAACATTAACTACCTTATTTTAGCATGGATTAGGGCATCAGGGAAGAATAGTAGCAATATATCAGAAATCCAATATCTGTTTAATATAAATAATGGTTTTCATGAACAATTTTCATTTTTCAGGAAATATCACAGTTATTCCCATTTTGAAAACAGTTGGGCTTGGCATGGGAGGTTTAATCTGGGCTACCTTTAGCCTTTTAATGGGCTGGGCTAGTTCAAGGTAGGTAAATGCCTTTGTAGTTATATTCACTTGATGGATTATATAATTAATATGTTGTTCATGTAGATGTATTTGGCAAAGAATCCTGCACTCAGTGTTGTTTCCAATCTAATGGGAAAATAAAACTGCATAGTTTCAGAGTGATTGTGTTTGGTTTTGAGTGGAGGCAAAGAATTCAGAATTGTTCAGGTCTCAATTAGGACTTAAGGTTTGAAGAAGTTTATTCTTCCTAAAAGAGCAGTAAACATTAGACACATATATATGGTAAATGTGACTGAAGCTGAGACAATAAGCTACTTTGATGAAGATGTGGGCAGCTTTCTTCTGGAGAAATGCTGGTGACATTAGATTAACTACTGGCTGGGATGATGAAATACAGTACAGTAAGTTGTAATTTCAGCAGCAGTTCTACTGTATTAGTACAAGTGCAATGGAACAGAATGCACATCATCAATGTAGAGGCTGTATTAAATCGTGGAAATTAGATCATTTTCATAGTTGGAGTCAGCTCCCAAAGTTTACAGGAATTCTTCATTGGCACATGACCTCATCCATCTTAGAAAAGTCTAAATCTGGAAGGACCCCAGAGGCCATTTTGTGCTCGTGGAAAAATCCTTTAAAAAGGTCTTTCACTCCAATGATGAAGTGGATTGTTTATAGAGAAGGTAAGTGGGTCAATTATCTTTGCCTTCCTAATGTTGCTGTGCTGCTAGGTTAAGGATGAAATGATGTCTGACAAGAGTCAAACAGTGGAAACACAATATTATGCATGGTAATCATGGAGATTTTACATTTGGTTCTCTCTCCGAAGATTATGTGCATTGTTTAGAGTTTACAATTGTTTAACTTGAGCACATGTAAGCAATGTGGATAGAGATCAATCCACAAGAAACATAGTTATGGGGTGGTTTCACTTGGTTCTTCTCTGTTCCACTAATGTAAGTAAACATTTTTTAATCTCACCACGTTACTCTTCATTGTTAATTTGAGCCAGTGGAACATATGGATGTTTTTAATCATACTCATGTGGTGGGAATTAGGTATTTAATGCTTCAGAGCGTCTACGAGTTTGGCACACCTTGTGCACTTACTAGAGGGAATGGAGATTGGAGCAGAAAGTGGCATCACATAGTTACTGTGGTACTCTGCTGGTAGGCCCAAACCAAATGTAATCTGAATCAGCTGTCAATGATAAAAGCTACTACAGAGTAACCGAGGACATTGCAGATCATGGCAAACACCTGGAGACGTTGGTGGAATTTTCAGTAACTTGGATGACATTATTAAGAGCATAAATACAGTTAATTGGTATAATTTTCACAAGTACAGTCAGTGGCTATGATCTTAATGTTTAGATCAGAGTGGTGCTGGAAAAGCGCAGCAGGTCAGGCAGCATCCGAGGAGCAGGAAGATCGACGTTTCAGGCAAAAGCCCTTCCTGATGAAGGGCTTTTGCCCGAAACATCAATTTTCCTGCTCCTGGGATGCTGCCTGACCTGCTGTGCTTTTCCAACACCACTCTGATCTAAACTCTGGTTTCCAGCATCTTCAGTCCTCACTTTTGCTCGGCTATGATCTTATTGTCAGTACAGATACATGGTGACAAGAAGATCAAAGTTGAGAATCAAATATTCCTGGGTATATAATTTTTTTTTGGAAGGACAGACAGGAAGGAAAGAGTACAATGTTTCCTGTAAGCAGTGCATGACCATACACTGGGAAATCAAAACTCGTTCCCATCCCATGAATGTCCACACATTGGACATTACACACAGACCTGGCAATGAAGGAGTCCTCAGTAGATCTCACTGCAGCAAGTTCCCATCAGCCACATATGGACAGCCCATGAATTCCAGGATGCGCCTGGAAGAGTGTAGAGAAAGACCAATCCTGGTATGGTGCAAGTTTTTGTTGGTAATGATATGCTTGAAGTGGAGGTGAATGTGTCCGTACTTTCTGAACAGGACATTGATGACCATGTGGTGAAGTACACAGCAATTACTAAGAGCTAGTGTGGCCAGAATTATATGTTTGAAATTGTAGAGTGTATTAGCTTCTTCATACAGCGACAGTCTCTGCTTGAATTACACAAATCTTATTTTCATATCTTGATAGTGGATAAAAGCATGGAAATTACAGTCCAAAAATTGCTGATTTTGTACAGCAAGCTTTTGTACAGCGCACTTACAAGATTATCCTTGCAGGAATTTTGAGACTAACTTCTCTGTGACAGAGCCTCCATCGGGACAACAATGAAGAAATTTTATGTTAATGGTGACCTTGATTTGCAGAAGATGATGTTTACATCAGATGGACTTTGTACATGCCATTCTTAATGACACAATGTTCAGTCGGTCAACTGTGAACGAAGGACAATTTGAAGTTTTTGCCAAAGTCACAGAGTGTAACAAAATGGCATTTCAGCCTCCAAGTGAAGTGAGGTGATTGTCAAAAGGCTTTGCAGTGAGTGCATTAATGTGAAACTACAATGTCTTGATCACTGCACAGAACAATAGAATAAGTACAATAGTCACATAAACAAATATTGCCTGGAAATGCTCACAAAGCCACAATATTTCACTACATTGAAAGTTCTGAATGATGGGTTAGTTGAATTTCATCTTTGGGCAAATTCTTACAGAGAAGCTGTTTAAAATTTGAAGCTATGCAATTTGCAAAGGCCAAGGTTAATAAACTGAAGACTCAGTATCTAGGTGGACACGTTCTTTAGTGTGATGAAGTGAAGAAGGTTCTGACTATTCTCAACAGCGTTATGGACATGGCTGAAAACCTTCAATATATTCACCTGCTACGCGACCATCTGGAAAGCAGATTTCCAGAAGAGGAATTATGGCAAGCATTTGATCAGGCTGCAATCATCAAGAGCACTGATTATGAATTTGAAAAAGACAGCATTGCATAACTAATATTCTACTTTTGTACCAAACAATGATGAAAGTGTGGCAAGAAAGGTATGTGAGGAATACTCCAAATTAATGGTTGTGGTAAAAATCATTATATATTCCATTCAGATTTTCAGCAATTTAGTGGATTATGCCTTAAAAGATGACTAGTTTGAAGAAATTTTCAGCTCTGGATATGTATCCAATGTTGCAGGCATCAGGTGCCAGTTGTGACCATGGATTTAGCCTTGTGAACTTGATTATGTGTAAATCCAGAAATAGATCACCTAAACAAGTTGATGCGAATTGTCATAATTTCATCTGGACAAAATATCAACCTGAACGCATTATACAAATATTGGACCACAAATAAAGCTAGGCTCAAAACGTTGCCAACAAAGGAGAAGCTAAATTACTTTGCCCTCTTTTGGTCATGCAGTGTATGTGATGTGCATAGTGCCTCCATTATTTGGCCTCCAGACTTCTGATCCAAGCAAACAACTTTGTTCATTTTAGCAGGTAGAATAACAGTAACTGTAAAATTAATATAAATGCACACTTTTTACTAGTTCATAAGCAAACTGGAAAACAAAATGCAATTGACTTCTGCTCAGCAATGTGCTGCTGAGATTCTGCACAGACCCCAGAAAAGTTAGAAGCAACACTGAAAGAGTGGTGGGGAAATGTTGTTAATATGGGATGGAATAGGTATGAGAGCAAGAAATGATCAGAAGGTGCAGTATCCATATGGGTGGAGATAAGAAACAAAAAGGTGAAGATAGCACTGGTTGGGCCTCTAGCAGTAGGGAAGCATACATAAGGTCCACGCAGCTAAGAACAGAACGGGCCTTGGAAGAACATAGGGAGAGTAGGACTAATCTTAAATGAGGAATCAAGCAGGCTAAAAGGGGTCATGAAATATCTTTAGTATGCAGAATTAAGGAGAATCCCAAGGCCTTTTATTCTTCTATAAGAAGCAAGAGGGTAACTAGAGAAAGGGTTGGTCCGATAAAGGATAAGGAAGGAAGGTTGTTTGTTGAACCTTAGAAAATGGCTGAGATTCTCAATGATTACTTTGTATCAGTGTCCACTGAGGAATGGGAGGTGATGAATGCTGAGATTAGAGAGAGAAGTTTGTTTACTCTGTATCACATTGACATAAGGATGGAAGATGTCTTGAGTAGGCTTAAGGTAGACAAATCCCCAGGACCGGATGGGATCTATCCCAGTTGCTGAGGAAGGCGAGGGAGGAAATAGCTGGCAACAGGAGATCGAGAGTAGTAGTTAAAGGGAGTTTCTCGAAATGAAGAAAGGTGACCAGTGGTGTTCCACAGGGGTCAGTGTTGGGGCCACTGTTGTTTGTAATATATATAAATGATCTGGAAGAGGGCATTGTTGGTCTGATCAGTAAGTTTGCAGATGTTACGAAGATTGGTGGAGTAGAAGAAAGCATAGGGGACTGTCAAAGATTACAGGAGGATATAGAGAGACTGGAGAGTGGGTCAGAGAAGTGGCAGATGGAGTTCAATCCGGGCAAATGTGAGGTGATGCATTTTGGGAAGTCTAATTCTAGAGCCAACTATACTGTAAGTGGAAGAGCCTTGGGAAAAGTTGATGAGCAGAGAGATCTGGCCGTGCAGGTCCATTGTACCCTGAAGGTTGCTGCACAGGTGGATAGAGTGGTCAAGAAAGCATATGGTATGCTTGTCTTCATCGAATGGGGTGTTGAGTATAAGAACTAGCAGGTCATGTTAAAATTGTACAAGACATTGGTTCAGCCACATTTCGAATCGTGTATACAGTTCTGGTTGCCACATTATCAAAATGATATGGACGCTTTGGAGACAGTGCAGAGAAGGTTTATGAGAAAGTTGCCTGTTATGGAAGGTGCTAGCTATGAAGGGAGGTTGAGTAGGTTAGGATTGTTTTCATTAGAAAAAAGGAGATTGAGGGGGGATCTGACTGAGGTCTACAAAGTCAGGAAGGATATAGACAGGGTGGATAGAGATCAGCTTTTTCCCAGGGTGAGGGATCCAGTAACGAGAGGTCACGTGTTCAAGGTGAGAGGTGAAAAGTTTAAGGGGGATACACATGGAAAGTACTTTACACAGAGGGTGGTAGGTGTCTGGAATGTGTTGCCTGCAGAGATGGTAGAGGCAGGCATAGTAGATTCATCTATGATGTGTCTGGACAAATGCATGAGCAGGTGGGGAGCAGAGGGATACAAATGCTTAGGAATTGGGCGACAGATTTTAGACAGTGGATTTGGATCGGCTCAGGCTTGGAGGGCCATCAGGTGGTAAGTTTTCTTTATTCTTTGTTCTAAAGGGAAAATAGAAGATGTAATATATTTAGAGTTTTAGAAGGCATTTGATAAGGTACAACACATTAGGCTACTTAATAAGGTATGAGTTTATGATTTTGGAGGTAATATATTACCTTGGATAGAGGATTGGCTAACTAATAGAAGCCAGAAAGTTCAGATGAAGGGGGCATTTTCAGGATGTCAAAAGCTACCGGTGGGATCAGTGCAGTGGTCACAGTTTTTTTTTGCAACAAGAATGAGATAAGTGAATGTACAATAGTCAAATTTTCAGATGACACAAAAATAGAGGAGTCAAGTCGTGAGAATGAAACGGAGAGTTCCGTTCGGGATATGGACATGCTCAGTGAGGTGAGCAAAAAATTGGCAGTTCGTATATAAAATTGGAAAATGTGATGTTATACCCTTTTGCTGATGAAATAGAAGAGCTGAATATTATTTAACTGGAGAAAGACTGCAGAAAGCTACAGCACAGAGGCATGTGGGGGTCCTTGTGCATAAATCACAAAATACTAGCATACATAATCAGCAGACAATAATGAAGGCAAGTGGAATTCTAGTTTTCACTTCAAAGGGAATAGAGTATAAAGTTAGGGAGGTTTTGCTAAAATTATACAAGGCATTCGACTAATCACAGCTGGAATATTGTGAAAACGTTTTCTTGTCAAAGGAAAGATAAACTGGCATTGTTGGCAATCCAGAGAAGATTCACTGGCTTAATGAGGGTATGAAACAACTGTTTTATGAAGAGAGTTTGACTATAGGTCTATACTCATTGGAGTTTAGAACGATTAGAGGCAACATTATTGACACGTTATTACTAACTTCTTAGGGGAACTTGACAGGACGTGGAAAAGTTACTTTCCCTGGTGGGTGAGTTAAGAACCAGGAGGCATAATCTCAGAGTAAGAAGTCATACATTTTAAGCCAAAGATGAGGAGGAATTTTTTCTCTCAGGGGATTGAGTATTTATGGATTTTTTTTGTACCATAGAGGACTGCAGAGGCTTTGTCTTTAACGTTGGTCAAGACTGAAATAGGTAGATTTTGATTCAGCAAGGGAAGCAAGGGTAATGGGGAAAAGGCCCAAAGTGAAGCGTAGGAATATCAAATCAGCAATGACCTCATTGAATTGGTGGAGCAGGATGGATGGGCTGAATAGCCTACTTTTGCCCTCAGCTTTTAAGGTGGTGGATAGCAAAATGTTGAGGTGGTGGGGTGTTTGGAGGTGTAAGAGAAGGCAGTGCTTTACTCAGTAAGGGAAGGGATAAATTCCTCATTGACTCTGCTGAAATTACAGTTGCTGATTGGGAGAACTACCTAGAGAAATTCTACCCCGAAAGTGAAGATGCAATGCAATGATAAATATTCAGGAGTTGAGAAATGATCTTATTATACAATATAAACTTTTCTAAGAGGAAGCTTCAGACTGTTGGAACTGCAACAAAAATGTTTGATGCCTGTAAATATTAACAGAATGCTCAGCAACCAGCTGGCAACACTGAGTATAATAAAGCAGTCTTATTTGTGATATCTTGTGTTGCTATATGAAAGGCAAGTTTTTGGGAAAGTGGCCATTAATTTTCAGCTTTCACAATAACCTGATTTTATTTAGACATAACTGCTGTTAAAATGTTTAGCTCAATGCCGATATTTCATACCTGAAAATAAGTCTTGCATTTGACATTGCTTTATTGTACTATGCAGAAGTAAATTCAGACTTAATGTCCGTCAATAGAATATAATGAATGGTTACAGCTTCAATCCTTCAGCACAGTATAAATTGTGGAATATGATTCCAAATCAAGACACACCAAAAATAAATCAGAAATCTCGTGTGAGAAAGAAAAATCAGTTGTCTTAAAACAGCCCTAGCTGCAGGCTTTTATTCAGTCATATTCTTCAATTTTATCTTTTTTTAAACTTGAATTCTTTTTTGTTCAGGTCTGAAGTGTTTAATCAGGTTTCTCTGATCTACTGAGATTATTAGAATTGTGTAAGCCATTTACTTGTACTGACCTACCTTTCTGGGTGGGTAGCATGGATTATCCTGCTGGATGTAAAAGTGGCCTGGATTTTGCCATTGCTATCATTGTTTCTTTAAAAGCGATAGCGGTTTTGGAGTTCACAGCGAAATACAGAAACCACTACCAGTCATCACCTACTTCTCTATAGAGTGTGCTGTTTAAGTTCTCACAGATTGCAATTAGTTAAAAATCTCCGAATGTTTGAAAGGTTATAGTTTTAAGCCATATCACTGTTTAAAAGCCGATCAAAGCAAATATCTTGTTAATGTTCTGCAACTGGGTTTTAAAATAAGCCATAATTACTTCAGAAGAGCTTCACTGACTCTGGAAAATTAAGTTAATGTTTGTTTAATGCCATATTTTCCATTCTGATAGGGAAGTGAAGTTGTAATCAAAATTCCAAGCATTTTAAAAAATATGTTTTTACAAGAGGTTTATTCCGAATCTTTAAGATTCTAATACCGTATATACGATTCAATGTTACATTTCCCATGAAGTATATTTAAAAATTGAGGATAATTTTGCTTCCTGGCTTGTTCTCTGACAATTATTCAATGTAATTGACGACTTGCTCTACTCAATTGACACCACTGTTGTTGGATGCGTGGAGATCTGCCTGACTAGGCAGGGAAAGGGGAAAAAGAGATCTATGGATCATTATGGACAGTTTTTTTTAAAATTCAGAGTTAAGCACAATCTTGTGATTGAAGACCAGAAAACATAAGCCAATACCTGAAAGGAACACTGAACAGAAAAATCCCAAAAGAATGCAGATACTGGAAATCGGAAACAAAAACAGAAATTGCTGGAGAAACTCAGATCTGGCAGCATCTATAGACTGAAAATGGAATTAACGTTTTTATTCCAGAGAAGGAACACAATGAGAAAAATTTCCCTAAAATCTGGCTGTGTCAATTTTGGAAGATTTATGGAATCTTGTGAGCCTTAACTACTCTTCTCATGCAATTGTACACAATGCATCTCTGAGCGAAGAGGGTGCCTAAAATGAGGTTGATGTCTCTCATCCTTGTTGCGTAACTGTAATTGCTGAGCATCAATGGTAACAGCAATAGAGTGCAGATCTGTGGGCATCTCCAGCAGCTGGACCTGGCCTCCCATGGCAGCCGTAATCTGTCCTTGTAGACAGACAGATGTATACAGATAATGTTGGGCAATATCAGAGAGGAAAAAAAAGGTCCTTGGTAATATGAGCAGTCACTCCAGTTATGTAACTCGTCTGGACACCAGTCCCAAAATTGAATGGATGAAGGTAGTTCCAGTCGTACAGATCCCACTTTCCTGGACTAGTGTCCCAAGATTTAAAACCCATTTCTGTGACACAATTTTTACCCTTAGGTTGATATCTTTAGTTTAATTTGCCTTATGCCAGTTTGCTCATAGCTCAGGAACTATCACAGAGATTATTACCCTTGCAAATATACACACTGAGTAAAATCAGGAAAAGGGTTACTTGTAAAGAAATGAATCCATGATAATTGTACACTGAACAAGGACTACTGGAATGTTTGATAAGGAGAAAATTCAGAGTTAAGTTCTGATCTTGCACGGTTTTTCCTTTATGTGCATGTAATCAGCACATTTTGATCTTCAAAAGCCCCACATTGTTTTAAAATGAAATGGATTTGTACACAATATGTTCTGTGTCCAGTCATATCTGGTAGTGGGCCAAAGTAAATTATATCCTCGAACCGCTGCATCTAACCCTGGGGAATACAGTGATTAGATTAGACCAAACCAGTACTGGGAAGCACAGATATTACTGGCTTGGATTCAGTAGAACTAGAATATAACTGGACTATTTGTTATTTAGCGACAATTATTATTCAAGGTCACATCAGTATTACATTTTAATGATCAAATAATTCCTTCCTAAACTGAGAAATTTATCACTGCATGGATAGCACAAATACAATATCTGTTATCTACTTATTGATCCATTTTTTTCTCATGGGTTAGCCAATGTGCTGTCTAATTTTCTGGTTTCTAATTGGTTAATTTATATTTTCAAAGCCTCCTCAATCATTAAACAGAAACAAACAAGTATATAATCCTCATACCAGGCACTGAATTTCCAGGGTGCATTCACTTCCACGAACTACAGCAGAATTGGCCCTATTTATTTCCTGCTGGAGCGATGGGACTTCCTCAGGTGTTGAACCGAATTAATTAACTTTCAGTGACACATTGCCAAGAACAACAGCAGTATTTAGCTGGCATCTCCAGACAATCGGGGAAGGTGGTTAGAAATGACACATCTAAAGAAACATTGAAGGATTTCTATTTAAGGGGGCATGGGTAAAATTCAATGGCAGCGGTAATTGTATTCAGGATTCCACTAGGAAAACAAAAAGAATGGAGAGAATGTAGCTTTGTGGAAATGGAGCTCTCCCTGTTAAAGAGTATAAAGGTATAGGGCAAAAAAATCCTCTTTCAACAGGATGACAGGAGCAGACCAGTTAGTTGTCACCAAGCTGCAAGTTTTAGAGGTTACCTGCAGCAGGAGTATGGCACCAAGAAACTGGATCCAGTTCTGGAAAAGGCTGAATGACCTCACATGATCTGGCAATGGTGAGTGTTTGCAACTCTCAACTAACAGCTATCACACTCTTCTGTATAGTTCTAAGCTGAAAGTGTCTTGTGGTGCAATGGTACTGCCCCTACCTCTGGACCAGGAGTCTTGGATTCAAGTCCCACCTGCTCAGAGAAGCATAATAGCATCTCTAAACAGTTAATTGGAAAGTCTCTAGCACTGCTCTGGACTATATCCCTTGCTTTCAAGCAATCCTTACTCTCCAGCCTCCATCTCAAACCTCATTTGAATAGGTATTCCTCACATTTACACATAACCAATTACCCTGTTGTTTCTGTTCGTCAGTCACTATTAATCTTGTGGTTCCCACAAGTCTGAAACAATCTTTCTTTGATTCAATCATTATCAACTTAATACTTTTATGTATTTCTCCAAATCTACCATATGATATATACACACGTGATAGTATCATTTCCATAGTAAAAGCAAGTTACTATCAATGCTGGGAATCAGAAATAAAAACAGAAGATTCTGTAGAAACTCAGCAGCTCTGGCAGTATCAGAGAGAGGAACAAAGTTAACATTTGAAGTTCAAGCAGTAACTGCTTCTGATTCTACAAAAGAGGGAAATTTCCAATGCTTTCTGTTCTTAAAACAAAAAACCTTCTAACATTTTGTAATTAACAACAATATAATGTAAGATTTTGTGGTTCTAATTAACCATAATTTTAAGATCTACATCAATTGCAAATGACTGAATTAGTTTTGGGAAAGAGACAATCTATAATGTTTCCTAGCTCTGATTAATTATGGGACTCATTTATAAGTGTGTTTATATAAGTTAATTGAAACAAAATAAATAGCCTTTAATAAGGCAGTGAATTCAGTTGTTTCACAATGGTGTACCAGCTCACAGGATCTGTCTTTGTTAGACATACTCCAATGTCCTCTTCTGTTGACTGAAATTATTCTTCCATCTCTCTTCCATTCAAGCCAGTACCCCTGTTTATCTTAAACTCTAATTGACTCACTGCATAACTAGTGTGTGATCAATCTCTGATTGGCTAGGTAGTGTGTGTCCATTCCTACTTGACAGAGCAAGTTTTTTTATTTGTTTGAGAGCATGTACTATTACCCCTGCCCAATGATTTCATATCATCCCAAATGTCTAATTGATTTATCAAAATATTCTGGGAAATGTGAAAGCCTATCAACCTCTTTTAACTGTTGACGTATGAAACAAATTAAATGAAGTTACTTATCAAAACCCAGACTGATTATTTTGATCTCCAAAAGAAATGAGTCAATTAGCAATTACCTTAACACCATACTGAAGTATGTTAAACCCAAGGCCACAAAAGTGTAATTGCTAGATACAGAAAAATATATAAAAATAAAAAAATCCAAAAATATTATACATGGACTTGTTACATCCTTTGAAGTTACAGAATTAAACTATTTCAAAACATTGCTGTGTCCTTGAGTAAAAGCTTTTTACGTTAAAGCATTTTCATATTTTTTAGCTTGAGTTTACATTAATGTAGGACACAAAAAACTGTCACAAAACTATAAACCCACGGCCTTACTTTTGACCGAGACATATGTCTATATCTCAATACAGAGGTTTTTTTTAACACCTAACCACAACAAAACAGAAATTAATGTAGTTCCTCACTTGTTTAGTTCGTTCAAATGGGCTGAAAAATAACAATTTTATAATAAGTCACCTATCAACCTCTTCTAACTGTTGATGTATGAAGTACATTAAATGAAGCTACTTACCAAAAACCAGACTGATGTATTTTGATCTCCAAAAGAAATGAGTCACATCAGAAAGAATCATCAGCAAAGATTTGACTCCTCACACTCCTATTCACACTTTCCCATTGCAGGAGAAGATAGTCAAAATACAGGGAAGGGACAGAAAATTAGAGGAAGAATGTGTTCAGGTCCACTGTGAGCCTGACGGAGGAGGACACACTCTGGCAATTGGCAAACTGGTCATGGTACAGCCATTGCTGATGGAGAAATGGGGTTGGCTTAAGAGACCAGGTGATAGATTGCCACATGACACTGAACTCTCACTCATGTTGAATTGATATCAATGGTATATATAATGTCATTATCAATATAATGTTAATTCAGAATCTAATTTCACCCAATGATCAATCCAAACTCAATTCTTCCATTTCCAACACTTACAGAGATAAAGCTGGCAGGGGAAGTATTGCAGGAGGCTGAGGAGTCCTCAATAGAGGAGCATCATTTTGAGGATGCACTGTTACATGATTCCTCACACCATCCACTCACACCAAGCGCAGAAACAGTCACCTCAGTCAATCCAGTTTCACAGGTCGAAGAGGTGGCATGTGGTGAGGAGCACTTCAAAAATGAACAGGTTAAATGCTGGAGACAATGTCAGCAATGGAGAGTCCTCAGAGATATTTCAGGCTCTGCTCAGTTAGATACAGGTGCTGAGACTCTAGGCTCTAAACCTAAAGGAACTTATGAGATGGTTATTGAGGGGCAGTGGTAATGTCCATACCTCTGAGCCAGCAGGCCTGACTTCAAGTCCTACCTGCTTCAGAGGTATGTAATAACATCTGAATTTCCAGAGGTTGTGGACATAACAGGAAGCTGAGTGAGTGTCAGGAATAAAAACAGAAATTCTGGAAAAACTCATCAGGTCTGATAGCATCAGTGGAGAGAAAGCAGATCTTAACACCTTGTGACCCTTCTTCAGAACTTTTCTTTTGTTCACTGTCATGTAACCCCAGGCAATTGTGTTGACTACCATCTCTGTTGAAAGAGTGAAGGATGAAATGTGACAGGTAACCCAGTATATGCTGATTCATAACTTGGGCCTGCACATTATGGTTGACAGTTTATAGAACTTCCATCAAATTACTGCAGTGGTAGCTGAAAGGCAGCCAAGTTCTCGCCTCTTGATTCACAGGGAAGTGACGGTGGACCCTCCGATGCAAAATGGAGAAAGTATGTTCGTGTCTCTTCCTCGAAGCCCCTGCTACTGCCACATGCTGTAGTGACCAAGTTAGCCTTAACACAGCTGCAGGTTGGGCAGATAGGCTGGACCACTGTGGGCTGAAACATCCAAGGGACATCTGCCATGAGCATCTGGCATCAGAGCAGGGGACCAGCTGCATTCCTCTCATTCCGCTGAGACCGTCCGGTACAAACCAGGTGGAAATACCAAAAAAAAATGTCTTAACTGCACAAAAAGATTTATAACTATTTGTTACTGTTCCACACCACTGATGCTTTCTGTTTGAATTTTAAAACTATTTTATGTGAGTTACCCACAGATGGCTTGATGGAAAACCTGCAATGATGCAAAGCTTACAAGTGAAGCCTACAATTTTGCAAACCTTACAAGTGGCGCATGCCTGAACAAGAGAAATTAAAATTGTGGCTGCACTGGACATCATTGGCATTAGGATGCTTCCCTTCCTCCAAAGAGGAGGTTGCTAGATGCTCTCTATTTTCATCTAACGACAGTTTCACCCTCTCCCTGCAATACGATGTGGTGAAGGACATAACAGACCAGAGTAACCCTGGAGACTCTTCATGAGATCCATTGAATGGAGCTTCCAGTTCTGATAGGCCACTTGAACTGCTTCTGAAACAGTCCAACAGTTTGTTGTATAATATCCCCAGTGGTGGTGTGGCTCCTGTTGCACTTCTGTGCTTCTGTTGGAGGTTTCCTCACTGAGGTCACTTGTCAAGTATGAGTCTTCTTGACTCTGTGACCACCAGTAACTAAGTCTGATAAATGGACAGAACACCTGTCAAAAGATGAAGTTCTGACAGCTCCCTCAACGTCTAGCACAGACTTACATGATGTTCTTGCATTTCTTATGGTACAGCTGCATAAGATGCCCTCATTTTTCTTTGTGTGTGTGTGTTAAATATTTGATTGCTTCTCTTGGAAGGACTGTAAAATTAATGAGATAACAAATGGTACCTTTGATTTAAAACCTTTATATTGTCACAGTCTTAACAACTGTCCTGCAACACCAGGAAGTCTATAATATTTCATTTTTTAAGAAGTTACTATATCTTTTTCAAAGAGCTATATTTAAATATTCAACGTTACTGATGCTTGTGCCAAAACAGACTGCATTGCTTTTAGACAAAAAACAGAAGTTGCTGGAAAAGGTTTGGCAGCATCTGTGAGAGAAATCAGAGTTAATGTTTTGTGTCTGAAGAAGGGTCACTCGACCTGAAATGTTACCCCCCTGATTTCTCTCCACAGATGTTGTTCACCTTTTCCAGCACTTTCTGTGTTTGTTTCTGATTTACAAGTTCTTTCAACATTGTTTTTAAACATTTTCTTCTAGATGAAAATGCCAATTGTTTTTCTTTAATGAGATGTATTATCTCTGTTATATTGTGATTCAGTGCTGTACAAAAGAGGATACCAACTGTATAATGCGATCAGATGTCTAAAATGGTCTTTCTTCAGGTTTGGCTGGTTTGGATTGGATGTGCAAAAAGTTCCAAGTCCTATTCTAAACTACATTGGAACAGCATTAGCAGCTTTAAGGTAATGACTGACACTTTCAGAGATGTACAGAACTGTCATGATATTATACAGATCTGTGTACACAGAGCTTGGAATTGTTCAAATGATATACCTTGTAACCAGAATGGTAGATTCAATTTAATAAGTGTAAATAAAACTAACAGACAGCATCAATATTTAAATGATCAGAGTAATGAACAAAAATGTTGGGGCAGCTGAGCCCAGCTGTCCACTGTTCCCTTGTCATAGAAAGACTTCAGTGTATCTTGCATATCCTGAATAAACACTTTCTGAGGCAGTGTCTCTAGGTTGTTTGAACTAGAGCTCAGCTTTTCTGAGCACGAGGAGTGATTTGAGTCTGTGTATGCTGTGCAGGAAGCTGAGAATATCCTGGACTACATGCTCCATGTTAGGCACTCCATAGCTAGAGAGAGTTCGGAAAGATAGCAATCTTACAGAGAAAGAAGAGCAGACAGGATAGGAGTCGTCTTGGTGTAAGACACTCTTGAATTTATTTTCAGTGCTGAATACCGATGAGACTATTCAGGCTTTGGAGTAGTGAATTGTAAAGTGCATCCATGGCACTGTGAGGGAAGAGGAGGGCCCCTCAAAGAAGTAGTACAGGTCCACAATCCTTTATCCAAAGCTACAAAATCCGAAAAGCTCCGAAATCTGAAGTTTCTTTGTGAAGTTTTTCTCTGCATAACAAGATTGTTTGGTGTGCAAACAGGTGACCCAACTCGCTACCCATTCGATCCATGTCACTCAGATGTGAGGTGGCAGCGTGGCCCAGCACTGGCAGGTGTCAATGATGCCTCAATGCTCGTACTGGTTATACACGAATCTGCTTTTGGTCATTTTTTTATTTCACTGTGAAAACATCATTTATTCCAAAATCTAAAAAAATCCGAATTCCAAAAGAATTCTGGCTCCAAGGATTTCGGATAAAGGATTCTGTACCTGTAATCTAAAGATATTTAATATGGTCACCTATCAAAAGTTGCTGCACAAGATAACAGCACGTGGCATAGGGGCAAAAATATTAGCACAGACAAAGGATGGGTTACCTATTGGGAAGCAATAGCTGGGTCCTCTACTATTTCAGACCTATATCAATGACCTGAATGAACAGGCTAAATGGACGGTATCTAAATGTACTGATAATGTGAAATTAGGTAGGAAAATAAATTAGGTGAAAGTGAGGACTGCCGATGCTGGAGATCAGAGTGGTGCAAAAGCCCTTCTTGAAACAATGATTTTCCTGCTCCTCAGCTGCTGCCTGACCCTGCTTTTCCAGCACCACTCTAATCTTTACTGGGAAAATAAATTGTCAAGGGGAGGCACAGAGTCTGCAAAGGGATAATTGATAGGTTAGGTGAGTGAAGAGAAAGAACAAATGACCGAGTATAACATGGTTAAATATAAACTTGTCCATTTTTCAAGTAAGAATACAAAAGCAATGTCCTATTTAAGTAGAGAGAGATTGAAGAACCTGCCGAAACTGGGGTTTCTGGCACATGAACCATAGAAACTTAGTCTGCAGCTACAGCAGCTGATTAGGAAGGTGAATGGAAAGTTGTCATTTATTGCAAGGCCATTGGAATATAAGTGTAGGGATATTATGCTGCAATTCTACGGGGCCTTGGAGAGACACCGATCACCATGTTGTAATATGACATGCAATTTTAGTATCCTTATTTGAAACAAAAGATTTGGAAGCAGTTCAAAGGAGGTTCTCTCAACTCATTCCTGGAATGAAGGTCTTGTCTTATGAAGAATGATTGAACAGATATTAGGCCCATATCTATTGAGTTTAGAAGGAGTAGTTAGAGCTCTTGTTGAAACATTGAAGACCTTGAGGAGACTGGATAGAGAATATAGCAGAAGAATGTTTCTTCTTGTAGTGGAGACCAAAACTAAGGTGCATAGTTTAAAAAGAGACCTCCCCTTTCAGATAGAGATGAGGAGGTTTTTTTTCTTCAATGGGTTAATAGAATTCTCTTCATTAGAGGTAGCGGTAACTTGGTCTTTATTTAACCCAGCCTTCACTAAATTTAGAGTTTGGACAGGCAAGAGCATTGAATGCTTTGGAGTAAGGACAGGAAAATGGATTGGGACTAGAACCAGCTCTTATTGAGTGGTGGAGTATGTTGGAAAGCCAATAGGCTTTCTCCTGCTTGGATTACTCAGGGTTGCATGAGCTATTGAAAATAGGAAACACTTGTTACTGGATAAATGGTGCATGAGAGATCTTTGGAGTACCGGTGTGAGGCCGAGGATGTGAAGAACTTGTTCAGAATAGAAGGTTTGTACTTCGGCAAATCTGGGGTCAAAAACCTCATGGGATGGGTTAACTTGCACAATGGGATAGATAAAATTAATTTGCCAGGAGGGTTATGCCCTTGGATGAAACATTAGACAGGAACACAGAAGAGTTGGAGAGGTAAATAGTGCAAGAGTAAAGAGTAATTCAAATAGGGGGATTGAAAGAGAGGGTGAAAAACAGAAAACCTTCTAAGATCCAATTGAAATGCGTACAGTGTGACTAAAAAGAAAAGAGGTTGATAAATGACAGACCTAAGCTGCCAGAAGGACTTGAATATAATGGCAACAACAGGCTCAAAGAAGCAGAGGATTGGAACTGAAGATCCCTTGCTACTGGGTATGCAGTGAAGATACAGGATGAGGGACACCTAGATGTATTGATTAAATAAACTATTATATCATTGTAAAGGGGATGGAGAAGCAAAGTTGCAGTTAGGTGCTGAAACTACTGAACATTGATAATGATGGACTTTGTTCAGAATAACTCAGAGAAAGAACAAACAATTTGGCCCAAGTTGATTGCAATCCAGTTCTGAAGAAGGGCCACTGGAACTGAAACATTGACTCTGTTTTCTCTCTACAAATGCTGCCAGACCTGTTGAGTTTCTCCAGCAATTTCTGTTTTTGTTTCAGATTTCCAGCATCCACAGTTTTGTTTTGGATTACAATCAAAACTGGTAAACAAAACAGTGATTGCCTCAAAGAGAAGATGGTTTGATGACAGTGTAGACATGTTCTGATGAAAGAAAAGAGGTGGGTGGGGAAAAACCTTAGAGATATCAATTCAGGTTAAAATTCCTTGATGTTTAGAAATGTCTAGGTCAATAAAAGAAGTTAGCTGCTTTTGTTAAAATAAAATCATGTGCTTGAGTAACTTGACTAATTGATTGACAGAATAATTTATTCGACCATTCTAGGCTGTGTCATTTATGTTATGTAAGTGGACTTTCAAAAGGTATTTTCCAAAACACCATTCAATAGACTCAAATAAAAATTAGAATCTTTGGTTAAATAGTAAGTGGCATAATAAATACAAAATTGACATGTTGACCTTTATTGCAAGTAAGTAGTATAAAGACATCGAGAAACTATTTTATAGGGATTTGCTGAGGCAATACCTGAGTATATGTAAGTTCTTGTCTCCATATTGAAAAATGGATGTATTTGCAAAGGATGCAGTACAGAGAAAGTTTACTGCTGATGAGAGTTTTGCCCAGTGATGAGTGGTTGAATAAATTGAGCTTATATTTTGGAGTTTAGAAAAATGAGATGTAATTTCTTGGGAATATATAAGATTCTGACGGGGCTGGATAGGGTAGCAATGGAGAGATTTCCATTGTTTTTCCGACTGGAAGTAAATATACAGTTCCCCAAGGATGGTTATAATAGCTGCTGATCTTGTTTGTGCTTGTTTGGCATATTCAAGATATAATTTCAAAATTTGCAATGAAATGTAGTAAACTATTAGCAAATGGTAATTGACCTCTTCAGGTACAGACTGATGAAATAGGAAGGCGTAACAAGAAATTTAACACCGAAAAACATACACTGTGATAGAATGAGGAGAGGTAGTACAAAGAAAGTTGTAAAATTTTTAAGGGGATCATCAGGGCAGCTGAGGAAGTATGTACATGAATCTTCAGTTATGTCCCCTCAGGTTCTTTTGTCAAATAGTTAAAAATTAGATTCTTCATTACTGACTGGAAGCTGTCCATTTTTGTTCACTCGTATCAAAACGTCTGCATGAAATCTCCTTTTAGTTTTTTGTATAGAAACAACAACCCAGATTCCTCAGTCTCTCCCAAATAAATATTGAACCAAAGGATTATTTCCTGTAAGTCAATGGTTATTGTTTGCAGTTTTAATGTATTTGGATGAAATGAGTAAGAGAGATTGATGTCTGAATTTCGCTAGATCCCACCACAGTTTCCAGTGAAGGAAAGACCTACAGTGAAAATGCTTGATAGCTAATAATGGACTGGAAAGTGCATCATAGTATTGTGGGAAGATTACAATGAAAGCAAGATTAAAATGTGTCTATTCAAGGGGAATATATATTCAAATACATTAAAATGATGATAAATGCTGGAACTGTCAATTTTAGGAAAATATTTATAGAAAATCTTGCAGCTAAGTAGTGTGTTTATCTATTAGAAAAGTTTCAAAGAAGATCACAGCTAATGCATTTAATGTGAGCGGGAGTGATCACTATGTAGCCAAAAGTAAAACAGATTGCAAGTCTATTTCTTATCAGGAGATAGTTCATTTTAAGACTGACATATCATAATAGATCTATGTACATCAACAATGTAGGCTTGATATTTCTAATGAAAAGTAAAGCCTGGATTTTGCAGTCAGCAGCAGGCATTGTTCTAGCCCAGAGGTGGGGAACCTTTTCAGATTGGAAGGCCGTATTGTGTTAATTATAATCTAATAAGGCCGCATCCAAGAAACTTCAATTATACTTCAAAATTCACATTTTTTTAATTGTGGCCGCCTGTCTGTGAGTATTATTTCATTGAATTTTCTTTTACTCTCTGGTACATTCATTTTAAGATTAAAATAAAAATAATAAAGGATGAAAAAACACAAATTAATAAAAAAAAGATTTGTTCTGCAAAATTTGGATTCATTCAAAAGGCCACACACAATGGCCGAGAAGGCCGCAGGTTCCCCACCCCTGTTCTAGCCATTCATTATATGTCTACTTGCCAACAGATCTTCTATGGATTTTCTCACTGACCTTCCAGTGAATAGAAATCCACTTTGGTGCAACACCAGCTATAGTAAATCTGAACTGATTGTGGCAGCCAGCCATCCCATTAACCTATCAGTTTAATGAATCCTTACTGTGGCATTCAAAGAATCTGAAGCCAGAAAGTCTAAGTTTGAATAGTTACAGCAAAGCCAAATTATGTAAAAATAACAAAATGAAGGTGAAGGAAGAAAGATGGGCATGTGAAACAGCGATTTTAAAAAAAGACAAATAATTGAAAGTTGAAGGTATGGGACTACACATTGTATGTGTTAATTTTGAGATTACATAACTTGTTGACCTTGATTTATCACAGCCTATAAAAAAAGTCACTGACGCTAAAACGGATATGCCTTATTATTTCTGTGTGTCTAATGGGTACATTCCATACCTTCAGACCCTTTCATGCATTTGCAGAACCTTCCAGCAAGAAACTGGTGAAACAAAACAGTTAGAGAAGCAAGACAGCTGAGATAACAGCCTCCTGATTTCTGCAATTAACTCCGTGTGTGGTTATTAGAAATCATAGTCAGTTTTACTGTTTCAGAACAGTGAGTAATGTTAGCCTCACTATAATTCTTACTGCAAAATCCGGGCTAAAATCTCTTCAGGAGCACAATGCCAGATTTCAAACTCGGTATTCTAACTCATTTCAGCGCCGGAATTCTGATTTTTGTGAAAACTGAGAGTAAAGAACTGCCGCCAGAAGAAAAGTCCCCCTTAATAGAGGACAAGGAAATGGAAGCTCTGCAGGTGTGGCAGATGGACACAATTACATCTTAGTTGCATGTTAAGTAAACTTTCAGTATGAAAGAAATGACTTGAATTATATGTATCTCCTGAATTTCTTCAGGAAGCAATGCAGGCAGGTATGCAGCCCAAGGTGTCTCTATTGCATTCATGAAATAATGTCCAACCACTTTCCATCGATAACCACTTTTCCTTCAAAATTTAAAGAAACACCATTCTCACCTCTTCAAATGAAATTATTGCCTTTGTATCTGGTTCCTAGCTATATCTGTCTTTTTGCGGAGCATTCCTTCTTCCAGTTCAACATGGAGCTCCCTTCTGCAACTTTTTCCAGAATATTGATGATTACCATCTTGTTGTAACCCTGAATCAGAAAAAAAATGCTTCCTATTCTACCCTTCCCTCAATTTTTATATAATCGATCTCTGATCCCTCCCTTCCCTGACCTCACTATCTTAACTTCTGATCAGGTTACCAACTAATATTAATTGTAAGTCCACAGATGCTATCTGAAGTGTATTTCCTGACCCCCTGCATTGTGAAAGGATGCTACTTCATTCTCTAAATTCCTCTGTCCCTGATATATCTGTGCCATTGAAGCAATTCTTCATACTAGTATATCTAAAATATTTGCCCTTTTTTCTGAAATGAGACGTTCTGTAATCACAATGGTGATATCAGATACCCACAATTCTCTGAGAAAATGAAACCGCTCTGTTATCTAAACGGGTGGATGGACAGAACTTTCTACTCACAATGGGATCTGTTCTGCAACAGGGAAACCAAAAGCAAATTGGGTGACCGATTTGAGGGCACCTTGATTCATTCACCAGGTATGACTCTGAGCTTCCAGCAGCCTGTCACTTTAATGCTTCGCCTTAACCTCGCGTTAACCTGACCTGCTTTGCTGGACTATTCTAGTCAACCCCAATGTAAGCTCCTATTGAAACAGCACCTCGTTTCAACAATTTCAGACATAAATGCTACATCTGCCTCCCACCCCCACATTGTTTGCTTTTTTTTGGATTTGTTTCTCCCTATTTTGTTTCAGACAGCAGCATACCTACTCTTGGAACAGCTTTTGTTTCCTTCCTTTTCCTGCCCTATCCCCATTCCCCTTTCCCTGTAAGGCTCATATCCTGTCTCATTTAACTTTTGCAGACTTCCACGCTATCACAGACCTTTTTTGTGTTCTTAAACTACATACCCTTTGCTCTAAACATATTACATCTTTAAATGTTCACAATTCTGATGAAAGGTAAGCATTAATGTTACTTTTTTCTCCATAGATTCTAACTGACCTGTTGCGTATCTCCTGCTTTTACATCAGATTTGCAGCATCAGACTGGTATCGACTACTACTGTAGTTCACCGGGCAAATGATCAGGTTGAAAGTGTGTTAACCAAATCATTCAGTGCTTTTAACAGGAAGACCTAGTGATTACTCCACGTAGAGAGGGTAATCTATCTGGCACAAGTTGTCAAACTTGTGTGATAGTCTGGGAGTAGCATGTAACTGAAGATTGGCCCGCTGGCTGCAGTTTTGAGCACGAGGGAGAAACATACACCAGCTGGCATGCCTGCTTTGTGTCATCTTTCCCCGTCTTCACTGACCCCTCTCGGAGGTAGGGTCAAGATTAGGGTGGTGCTGGAAAAGCACAGCAGGTAAGGCAGCATCTGAGGAATTCCTGATGAAGGGCTTTTGCCTGAAATGTCGATTTTCCTGCTCCTCGGATGCTGCCTGACCTGCTGTGATTTTCCAGCACCACTCTAATTGTGACTCCAATCTCCAGCATCTGCAGTGCCCACTTTTGCCTCTTGGAAGTAGTGCAACCCAGATGGGCACAATGCCAACCTGCTGACATTATAGAGCGGTTTCCTTATCGCAAAAAATTGTGGGTATCCTGTATCACCTTTGCGGCACTGCTGTTTTCCTACCTGAAAGTACTTCAAAGAAAAGTAGGAAATTCAGTTGGATGAACACCAAATTTCTGTTAAAAGACGACCAGCATTTCTCTCTAGCTGTAAATTGAGACTCGCGTCACAAAATTTTATTCAACCACATTGACTAAATCGTTGAAACCTCACAACTCAATATGCGCACTGTATATTTGCCTCAATCCTCCACTCACCATGACAATTGGACGTGTCTCTTTACAGGAAAACGTTCTGTCCTATTATCAGCTTAATTTATTTATTTTTAACAATATTAATGCCACCACCTGTGACACATTCTGGATTTGATCTAATCAAAAGATGTTCCCTTCATTGCTGACATCCTATTGTCTGTTATTCCCTTCTGAATTCCATGTAGCTGAATTCTAAAACACACCTAGATAATAAATTTCCTGCTTTCTTCCTTCATGGGTTGACAGCAAGTCTTGTCTCCAGGGCTATTTATAATTAGTATAAATGATTTGGGGGAAGGGATCAAAGGTATGGTAGCTACATTTGCTGACAATACAAAGCTAGCTAGGAAGGTGAGTTGTGAAAAGGACGTAAGGAGCCTACAAAGGGATATACATAGGTTAAGTGAGTGGGCAAAGGTCTAGCAAATGGAGTTCAATAAGAGAAATTTTGAAATAATTCATTTGGGCACATGGAATAAAAAAGAAACATAATATCCAAATAATAAGAGCTTGCAGAACTCTGAGATACAGAGGGATCTGCGTGGTCTAATGTGCATGAATCACTATTGCAGTAAAGCTATATAATCAGTAAAGCTATATAATTTTAACATTTATTGCAAGGAGAATTGAATACAAAGGTAATGAAGTCATACTTCAGTTATACAGAGCATCGGTGAGACCACATCTAAAGCATGTTGTGTAGTGCTGGTCACTGTACATACTGAAAGATGTTTCTCTATTGAAAGTAGTCGCCCATTTTAAGATAGATGTGAGGAAACATTTCTTATTCCCTCTGAGGGCTGTCAGTCTTTGAGGTTCCCTTCCTCAAAATACAATAGATTCTTGATTACCAAAGAGGTGAAAGATTACTGGGGAAATGCAGGAATGTAGCGTTGAGGCTAAAATCAGATCAGCAAAGAGCCAAGTGACCTACACAAGATCCTTGTTCATAAATCTGTGTGTCTGTTACTTTCCCCAGCCCTCACTACATTGGTAATTCACAGTTAAAAATCACACAACACCAGGTTATAGTCCAACAGGTTTAATTGGAAGCACACTAGCTTTCGGAGCGTCGCTCCTTCATCTGGTGGTAGTGACTATCACCTGATGAAGGAGCGTTGCTCCGAAAGCTAGTGTGCTTCCAATTAAACCTGTTGGACTATAACCTGGTGTTGTGTGATTTTTAACTCTGTACACCCCAGTCCAACACCAGCATCTCCAAATCATTGGTAATTCACACCTGTGGTTTGCACACTGTGCACATTCTTTGCCTGCACTTAAGGAACCATTTTATTTAACCCTGGATGCCAAGCCAATAAATGCAGAGAACCCATAGCTTGCAAACCATTTGCAAACAGCAGGCAAGTATCATATGATCTAATATTGTATTATAATATCTAATTGTATCTAATGAGAGTTGGTAACCCAATTCATTTAAGTGATTGTAGAAAGGAATTTTATCTGTAGAGTGTATACTTGTGCATTAATAAATGGGAACTGCACATTTCCATGATGTGTATGGATCTATTTTACTGCATTCTAACATAATATGATACTTAAAGAGATGCTGTCACTCTCATGGCACTAAACAGAACATGTGTGATTTATTTGGGTAGTTTTTTTTTATTTATACAGTTGCAACTGTATATAAATATATATACTGAATTTAAAATGGGGTGCCTCGCTAGATTTTTCTAGATATTAGTTTTGAGTCCCTTAGGTGACTTTAGTTTTGTTTGTCATCTTGCACAGCTTGGATCTTCCTTTCCCAAGGAAACTTCCATTTGATATAGGAATATAAGAACAAAAGTAAGTCACTCAGACCATCTAACATGCCAATGCCATTCTAGATCATGGCTGATCATCTACTCAATGTCATTTTCCTATCATATCTCCAAATCCCTGGATGGAATTGGTTTCCAGAAATCTATTGATTTCTATCTTGAGCCTGCTCAATGACAGAGCTTTCACAGCTGTCTGGATTAGATTCACCACTGAATGGAGAAATTCCTCCTCATCTCTGTTCTTTATCCTGAGGTTATGTCTCCTGCTGTTAGTTTGGATGTTTCCGCTGGCAGGTGACTCTATGTAGACTCAATCATTCCCTTTATGATTGGGAATACAAATTTACAAAATAAATTAAACTGAGATCACATCTCATTTTTTGTAATTCTGTAAAATACAGACCAAGTTTCCGCAATCATTTCTCAGAAAGCACGCCTGCCATCCCAGCAATCAATCTGGTGAACCTCTGATGAACTCTCTTTGGCAAGTGTATCCTTCTTTAGATAAAAAGAACATCATCCCTTAAGAAGTCTCACCAGGTCTCCATAGAATTACAGTAAAACATCTTTATTTCTGGATTAAAATCCCTTTGAACTGAATGCTAACATACTTTTTGCTGTTGAGAGTGTGTTGCTAGAAAAGTACAGCAGGTCAGGCAGCATCCGAGGAGCAGGAAAATAGATGTTTTCTAGCAACACACTCTCAACTCTGATCTCCATCATCTACAGACCTCACTGTCTCCTAACACTCTTTGCTGTGCTAATTGTTTGCCACACCTGCATGCTAGCTTTTAGCAAGTCAAGGCCACCCAGATTTCTTAGATACCTACACTTTCCAACCTCTCACCATATAAGAAGTAAGTTGCTTTTTTCTTCTACCAACATGTATAACTTCGCACTTTTATTTTATATTCCTTCTGTCATGTTCTGGCCCATTAAATTGACCCTGTCTGAGTCAAATTAAACCTTCCTTGCACCTTCCTCACAATTAATGTTCTCAGTCCAGTTTGGTGTCATCAGTAAATGTAGAAATGTCACAATTCTCCCACACCCAAACATAAATGTTAATCAACACAAGAAATCTGGCAAGTATTAATAGTTATCCTATCTTTTTGACAGCCTTCACCATTAGAGGAAACTTCAACTAAACGAGGAGATGCTTGCTGGATTGATAATCTCAATCCACTGCAAAAGAAACTGGTGTAAGCAAAACAAATATATATCATAGGCTGTATTGCTGAGTAATTTCATAGTCAACTATTTACAGGACGTACTTAGAAATAAACCATTAGTTCAAAGGGATTGTTCACCTTCCATTGTTTTTTTTAAGTCATCCATTGGGCATAGGTGCCACTGTTATTGACCAACCCAACTTGTCTTTGAGAAAATAGTGACCTTCTTGAAAAATTGCATCCACAATTACTGAGCTCCAAGATTTTGATGCAGCAAACAATGAAAGTCAGCAGCACCTTTTCAAGCCAAGATACTGGGTGCCCTGGTGAGGAATATGTATGTTATGGTGCTCCTATACATCTGCTTCCCAGGGTGGAGAGGTCAGAGTTTTTAAAGATACTGTCAAAGGTGCCATGATGAGTTTCTATAATGGATCTTCTAAATGGAATGTACTGCTGTCAGTGTTATTGTAATGGGCAGAATACATGTTTGAAGTAACCAATGAAGTGTCAACAAGCAGTCGGCTTTGTTCTGGATGCATTGAAGTTCTTGAATGCTGTTAGAGCTGCAAGTGGTGAATAATCTGTTACACTCCTGACTTGTTCTTTGTAGATGGTGCAAAGGCTTTTGGGAATTCACCACGTAGAATCATAGAGATATAGAGAAGTATAGCACAGAAATAGACCCTTTGGTCTAACTCGTCCAGATTCTAGCTTAGAGTGGTGCTGGAAAAGCACAGCAGTTCAGGCAGCATCCGAGGGGCCTGTGTTCCTGATGAAGGGCTTTTGCCAGAAACGTCGATTTTCCTGCTCCTCGGATGCTGCCTGAACTGCTGTGCTTTTCCAGCACCACTCTAAGCTAGACTCTGGTTTTCAGCACCTGCAGTCATTGTTTTTATCTAACTCGTCCAGGCTGACCTAATCTACTCCCAATTTCCAGCACTTGGCCTATATCCCTCTAAACCGTTCCTATTCATATACCCATCCAAATGCCTTTTAACTGCTGCAGTTGTACCAGCCTCCTCCACTTCCTCTGGCAGCTCATCCCATACACACTCCACCCTCTGTGTGAAGAAGTCGCCCCTTAGTTCTTTTTTGTATCTTTCTCCTATCATGCTAAACCTATGCCCTCTAGTCCTGGACTCTTTCTCCCCCCCCCCCCCCCCCCCCCCCACCAAGAGAGATGACCTTGTCTATTTATCTTATCCATGACCCTCATCACTTTATAAACCTCTATAAGGTCACCCCTTAGCCTCTGACACTCCAGAGGAAACAAGCCTAGCCTTTGCAGCCTCTCCCTATAGCTCAAATTCTGAAACCCTGGCAACATCCTTGTAAATCTTTTCTGAACCCTTTCATATTTCACAAAATCATTCCGATAGGAAGGAGAGCAGAATTGCATGCAATATTCCAAAAGTGGCCGAACCAACATGACCTCCCAACTCCTGTACTCAATGCTCTGACCAATAAATGAAAGCACCCCAAACACCTTCTTCACTATCCTATCTACCTACACTCCTAGGTCTCGTTGTTCAACAACACTCCCTAGGACCTTGCCGTTAAGTGTATACGTCCTGCTCTGATTTGCTTTCCCAAAATGCGGCACCTCACATTTATTTATATTAAACTCCATCTGCAACTCCTCAGCCCACTGGCCCATCTAATCAAGATTCTGTTGTATTTCTTGAAATACAAACTATTATGTGTCCATCATCAAATATTTTATTTTATTTTTTCTAATTCAGCATTTCTCCTCATATCTCCATAATTGTCTTTCTTCAGATTTAAGACCCTTGTTTCCGAATGAAATATTTTACATTGCAAGTTAATGCAATATTCTGTCATATTATGGTGGTTATTTCCCTCAATCAGTAACTGCATCTATGATGATTAGAGATATGCTTTTGGGGTAAACTCAGAGGACTTGACTGGCTGAATGTTGATAGTTTCTGTTGGCTGGAGAATTTCAAACTAAAATTCATTAGCTCAGGAAAAGGAGTTGACCATTTAGGGCTGAGCTGAGGGGAGATTTCCTCTGTCAAGGTGTTGTAAATCTTTGGAAATCTCCACATCAGTGGGCTGTGATTGCTCAATCATTGTATATTTTCAAGATTTAAATTGATGAATGTTTGGGTATTAATGGGATTAGAGGTATGGAGAATAGTGTAGGTAGATGTAGCCAAAGTAGAAGATAAGACCTGATTTCATTGAACTGCTGGAGTCAGTTTAGTAGTGTTGCAAATTAGTGTTGTTAAAAGCTACTTCATGCATTCATACTAGGACAGCTCCAGTATAAATGCAGTAAATAAGTGAATTTGAAATTCCTTTGATCCTAATACTGTGTTTCAAGTACTGAACATGTTCTTACATTTCAGAGGTTCAGTGTTCCATATCAGGGAAATACCTTCACGACTGTTAGTTCAAATTTATTACATTCTTAACGATAAATAGCATGAGAGAAGCTTTGTGGATGACGGCATTAATCTAATATCTAATTCAATGGCAGTAGTGAAGATGCTTCACTTGTATGGAACACTGACCTCTGGAATGGAAGAATACGTTCAGTACTTGAAACACAGTACTAAGATCAAAGGAATTTCAAATTCACTTATTTATTGTATTTATACTGGAGCTGTTCTGGTTTGAATGCAGCGAAGAAGCTTTTAACACTATTGACAACAATAATTTGCATTTATGTAGCACCCTTGATGTTATAATACATCCCAAGGCACTCTAAAGACACAGAACAAAAATTCAATACTGAACCACTTACAGAGTTATTATTAGGATAAATGATCAAAAGCTTTGTCAAAGAGGTGCACCAGATTTAAGAAGCACCTTTAAAGAATGGAAAGAAGTGGAATAGTAGAGAGATTAGGGAGGGCAAGTCATGATTTGTGGCCTGGCCAGCTGAAGGCATGGTCATTAAAGCTGCAGCAAAGATAACCAGTGATGGCCAGACATAAAGATTTTAGAGCATAGAGGGATGTAGGGGATTCTCAAAAGACTGTGGATACTTGGTTAACTGGTTGTGATTGATAAGTTTTTGTTAGGAAGGTTAATGGGAGATTTTGACAAAAAAATAGTGTATATATGGTTGAGGTCTCACATTAGCTATGATTGAATGGAATCTGGGAGCAAGTCCAATGTGATCAGCCAATCCCTCTTGTTCCTATGTTATGATTTACATTGCGAAATCTGTCTTCCTCATCCTGGCATCAAAATCAGGGACTGAAATTTGAAACGAAAGCACTGTTGATATCAAAATGGCTGCTGTAAAGTAAATAAGGCAGTTTACTTTGTTTTCAGATACTTGTCTAATTTGTTGTCTTTTATGTTATTCCCCAGTGGCTGCAGTCTTGCCATGTGTGCGGGTTTACTGTATGGCTCTAGCTTTGTGCCAGTCCTCTACATTAAGAATCATGCTGAGAGAAATGAAACCGAGTTTTTTGGTGCAAGTCAGTTTGGTAAGAAAGTACTGCAAGCAAGCTGACGAGAAAAATAAATTATATACTTGTTTTCCATTTTGCCATTCCAAACCATTAGAGATGTAATAGCTTTTGAGTTATGTATTGTATCAGTAATGTAGCAAAGAAATTACTTCTCAAAGTATGTGCAGATCTGAACACATAAATATGCCAAGGTTGAGGACGACAAATGTCAAAATAAGTTAATATGATGATCAGTTTAAAGATGGTTATACTGTATAGCTGTCTCCTGGTTTAAAGTATAGCATAGATCTTCCTCAAAATTTTCTCTATGAGTCTGTTATGAGCCTGTACATTTGATCATCTCCTCTGCAGTGTGTGGATGAACAAAACCAGTTCTAACCTTAAACTTAAGAAAATGTGGTATCTCCTGCATTTTGGTCTAGTCAACAGAAAAGGTGGAGAGTAGACCATATAAACATTTGCTTCATGTACAGTACTCGTGTATTTTCAATGAAGGAAAGCACTAAGATTGTCAAGATACCATTTCAATTTCTAGTAAAACCTATACATTCTATTGAAACATTGAGTCATGACAAATGGAAATATCTATCTTTTTTTTATTATACTTATAAAAATAGCCAGGATTGAAGTCAAAACTGTCATCTTTCAAGATGTTTTAAAAAGGAAGGCAGGAGATGGGAATGGGTTTTCTGTGGGGTATAGCCCAAAGGAAGAACTCAGATTTGGTGGCACCTTGGCGTGCTGTCTGATAGGATGAGAAGCTGCCAATCAATACTCAGATGTCTTTTTTAATTCACTTGAGGGATGTAGGTGCTACTGGCTGGCTCATCCCTTGTTGCCCTGAGAAAGTGCTGATGAGCTGCTTCCTTGACTCACTGCAGACCATATGCTATAGGTAGCCTATTGGAGCTTGTTCTGGAAGGCTTTCTCACTGGAGGGTGGGGAATTAAAGATGCCCGACTCTCACATTTAATGCAAAAAGAAAAAAAAACTTTTTTTTGAGTTTCAAGGAAATTGAGTATAATCACCCTTGTGTGGTTTCCAGTGTTGTATTTACTGTGTCTCTGTACCTGAAGGAATGTTTGGAACTTTGCCAATTCAGCAACCTTTCAGTATTTAGCAACATTCTGTAAGGGGGTAGGTAACCAACTTATCTTCATGGCAAGCTAATGGACTGTTGAAAATAAGACATGCTTAAATTAAGAATAAAGTTCAACACCTTCCCAAATACAAGAAACTTCAATTGGTACAAGAACAGGAGTTACTGGAAAATCTCTGCAGGTCTCACAGCATCTGTGGAGAGAAATCCGAATTAAGGTTTCAGGCCCAGTATCCCTACTTCAGAACTTCAGTTAATGTTGGATTAAAGATTACTCTGGTAGACAGATCATTTGTTTTCTTCCACCTACCTCTGTTGGATTGTTTGGGTGCAGCAGTGTAAGGTGAATTGTTACTGAAGAAACAGAATTCCCTTAATAGCCTATCCAGTTGTTGACAAAGGAATTAGGCAGTATCCCTTCAGGAAGTTTAGCTCTGCTCACCAACTTCCTTGTATTCAGTGTGCTCACATGAATCAAAAGAAAGCTCTACTCCAATGCATTCATTAAGTCCAATGCTTGGAGCTATCTGTCAACTGTTCAAAAGTTCTTTGTCAGATTGAAAAGGAATTGGTTGGCTAAGTTGGCTAGACAGCTGGGTCTGCGATGTAAAATGATGCCAACAGCATGGAGACCAAAAGCTTTTCTTTCTCTCCCTCAATTTCTCTTTCAATCTCAGAAGTCAATATTGGTGAAAAAGGGATTTGGAAAAGTCAAACCTGAAAATTCAAGGTTACCTACAGGTTTTTTTTCTCCTGTGGAAACAGGGCAACAGCTAAACAACAGGGAGTTGGCTTTCGCTCTCGCAACTTTCAGATTCTAAACACCTTAAACTAGAATTACTGTTATCTTCCTGTTTGTATAGATGGGAAGGCTTCTGCTTCCTTCCTTTTTCTTTTGTGTGTGCATGTTTTGGATGTCGCATTTTCTTATTTTTCTTCAGTTTAATCACTCAAGAAAGTCTTAGAATTGGTGGTCCTTCACTTTTGATTTGTTTAACACAGTTTATTTGCTAAAAAAAAATAAAACATTTGTTTCCACTGATCAAAAGAGGGTTAAAAATGAATGGAGCTTGTTAGAGAAAAAGGCTTTTCCCATTCAGTCTGCACTGTTCAGAAACAACCACCTGCCTAGTCTAATCCAAGTTACCAGCTCATGACCCAATTGCCTTGTATGACTTGGCAGAAGTATTAACATACATACCTTATAATTGGTAGATGGGATGTAAATTTACATGAGATGTCTAAACCATCTGCCAATAGTACACCTCAAGGACAGTTGACGGGGCTCAAAGGGAGTCTGAATATCTGTTGGAGTACCCATCCTGTGTCATTAGTTAGGTGCTCACCTGTAACACTGTCTTCTCTTCTATTTTAGATATGGATTATGTTTTTGCATACTGCAGTGGGATTATTCTAACCAGTACAATCTATTTTCTCATATACTGTGCAGTGAAGAAAAACAAACCAAGTGTTTATTCAACTGCAATATTACCTGGTAAGGTGAAGTCACTGTGTTTGTATAATGCTGCTAGCATGATAGTTCTTAGCTAATTGAGTAACAATACTCAACAAAATGGAACTAAATTTGCACATAATAGTATTTATTATTGATTATGATGTTTCCTGTACAAGGCACTAGTACTTGGCCAACAGTAAATCCTTACTAACTAATAAATATAATAGTGATTCTCTATTTTCAGTTTCTTGATCCAGAATGTTAGTTTAACACTTTATTACTGAGCAATTAGCTAAAAGCAATTTGCTGATGGTGACATTCATGGGGCTTTTGATAAAACGTGAATTTTTCCATTAGCTCATGCTGGTTTTTTGAGTTAGGTAACGTGTTGATACAATGAGCAAAGACCTAGAGGACAACATTGAAGAGCCTCAGCGAGACTAGACACTGGAGAAAAGTTTCTCCTAAGTGCAATGGTTTTATGAGGATCAGATACAGAACAAAAACATGTCAGTTTACTCTTTCAGAAAGAAAACATTTGTTCAGTCTTGAAGAGTATAAGCATGTCAAAATTTTGCACAGTGCGTTCTCATTTATATGTGAGAAACAAATAAAATTGAGCAGTGAAGGAATAAGAATAATTGCTGTTTTAGAATAACTTAATTACTTTCAGAGAATGTGGAGGAAATTGTAAAATTTTCCTTCAGCTGATAAGATCAGTGAGGTGAAACCTATCTTGAGTTGCAGTAATGACCTACTAAACATCATTTTTTTCCCATTTCTTTAGATCATACATTTGAAGTTTTCTCAAGAAAAACTTTTGAAGTTGTATGTTTGCATTGCATTTTCAAACAATTTGCAAATATTTTAAGAAGTTCAAATGTGAATTAAAGCCAAATAGGCCATTGCAGATCACACTCTGTTTCAAACTTATGCAATTAGGGTCAACTTTCTCATGATAGGGTTACTGAACTCGAATGCTCCTCATTCATTTTTAGCAATGACAGGAAGTGGTGTCTTGGTAATCTACATCTTGAATATTACTGAAAAAAAGAGACGCGGTGTGAAACGTTTTGACAATATATCCTTCCTTCCTTCACAACACCAGGAAATATTTCAATAAATCTGCACTCCAAAAGTGGGAGGGAGGAGATACCTGGTAGTAGCCACTGACAAATCAGTGAACAAATAAGGAAAGAGAAGACCAGCTCTCCCTTTGACTTTGTACACAGAGTTAGGGAACCAAGAGGCATGTAGTCAATCAGCCTTCCGTGTCTTTTTAAAAATTCATTCAGAGAATGACTGTGTTACTGGCTTAATGAGCATTTATTTCCCAACTCAAATTGCACTGAGAAAGTGGTGTTTACTGCAGTCCATATAGTGTAGGTGTACATATAATACTGGTTAGGATGGGAATTTCGTGATATCAACCCAGTGGCTGTGAAGGCAATGTGTTATATTTTCAAGATAGGACAGTTAAGTACTTGTGAGCACAGTGGCTCAGTGGTTAGCACTGCTGCCTCACAATGCCAGGGACCCACGTGTGATTCCAGCCACAGGCGACTGCCTGTGTGGAGTTTGCACATTCTCCCCATGTCTGCGTGGGTTTCCTCCAGGTGCTCTGTTTTCTTCCCACAGTCCAAAGATGTGCAGGTTAGGTGAATTGGACATGCTTAATTGCCCATAGTGTTCAGGAATCTGTAGGTTTGGTGCATTAGTCAGGGGTAAATGTAGAGTAATAGGGTAGGGGAATGGGTCTGGGTAGGATACACTTCAGAGGGTCGGTGTGGATGTGTTGGGCCAAATGGCCTGTTTCCACACTGTAGGGATTCTATGGTTAATTGGCTTACTCAGGAGAAGCATTGTCTTCTCAATTTCAGAGCTAATCAGTTCAGGAGCAGATATTGAGCTCCCGAGTAGGGATAGTGTGGCAATGTTTTGTTGTATATTTTGTTCTCATGGGAGATTGTACAGTTGTTGAATCACAATGAGCTGGATGTTCACTTACTGTAAAATAAAGCAGTTTAATGTCTGCTTCTAGTTATATTATTCTCTCTTCCATTTCCATGGAGAAGCATATGTAAAGGCATCTGAGATAGGGTTAGAGTCAACAATGTAGCGTGGAATCCTACAGGAGGGAGGGGTATGCAGACCTGGGTGAGATTTGCTGCAGAATTGGACAAAACTTCCATTGAGGCCTGTCTCTATGATGGGTGTAACCTATTCCACCTTTATGCGTTTGCTGAATAAAGAGTTGAGCTTCTTGCCAGGCAGTGGGAGTTGCAAGTTGAGGGGGATTATAACTGGTTCAATGCCTTATAAATGCTACGCTTCATTTCATTAATATTCAGATTCCCACTGACCAAATGCACCAGCAGTCTAAATGTGGAGAAAATTCAACATGAAAATCAGAACGGGAACCTAGCGACTTCAGGGCTCCAAGGGCATTGGTTATGTGCATCCACACTTCCACAGACATTGGCATTCAATGTGTGCCTGTCTTTAAGAACTCTCATGGCAACCCTCCGATTCACTTACAGTACACTTCTGAATTTCAATGCTTCATTGTAGGCTGCACTGGCACCTATCATTGCAATGCTGCAGCAAGGTCACAGTCCTCTCAAAGACATGGGCTAGCTCATGGCCTGAACCAGATTGTATCCCTGAGTTCTTTGCTTGCAGTCATGGTACTCATTCATTCTCAGCCTAGCTCACTACTGACAGCATCCTTTCCCTGCACTGTCTTGCCTTGCCTTTGTGCACTTTCCCCCATCAGCCAGAGATATCAGGCTCTTATTATTTCTGTTTTACATTTATCCCGTATTTTTCCCAACGAGATAGATTCAATATATGATTGAATCCCTTTGCCCTAACAAGACAGAGTCCTTTGTATTAATATATATAGTTTCTAGCAAGTGCAATGCATCACACTGAGTCCAACTGATAATCATTAACAAATATCTGGCGTAATTTCCAGCAGAGTTGTATTATTTAGTCAATTTTGGTTGAAAGCAGAATCACATCTCCTCTTGGAAGTGGTGTTCTGAGGCTTGCAAACATGGCTGGTTGAGCCTGTTGCAAATAGTCAATGGGTTGTGTTGCTTGATGCAGTCCACCAACTGGGATGTATGGCCACCATGCCTGGCATGACACCTGCACTGAAACTCCTATATCACATCACTCATTTGTATGGGAGATAAATCTTCATGGCTTAATTAGCCAGCCTCTTGTCAGTAGAGAAAACCAGTCATGAGTTTACCAGTTGTTTGAACTGTTGAGACACCTTCCTCTTTCAGGGTCACCTGAAGTAGACTGTTCAGTACAAAAGTGGTGCCCATTAGCCCTTTCATGAGCTTGCGCAATGTAGGACAAGTGATAATTTCATCAGGATAGCTACTATCACGCAGTCTAGTTTTGACACTTTTAGCAAGATGTTTGCCAATTAATCTAAACGTCTATAGGCTGTAGATTCATGATCTGGATTGAGAAACTGATATAAATTGACAAAGTTTGCCAAAATATCAAATTAAGAGGGACGTTTACTTCTAAATTGGAATTCAGGAAATAAAGACTGAGTTGGGGAGGTTGATAATGTGATTGAGTGGAAACAATTGCAGATTGTAAATTGGACAATTAATGTGAATAAGTATTAAATAATGCACTTCAGCAGGAAATTGAGTAATATGTATACTCCAGAAATGTTGTTGAAATAACAAATGATTAATCTCAATGCTGTCATTACATTTATGGAAACTGCTGAAACTGTAATGAGTAGTTGCTTTTTATTAACTTCCACATTAGGTAAGTATTCATAGAGACCCTGTTACCCTTCATGATGTCTAACTCAATTGGCTTGAGTATTGGGGAAACTGATGCACAAGAATTTGGTTTGGGGAGGGTACAATTTATTCTGCAATTTGGAGGCAGTTTTGACAACAACGGGAGGCTGACAACTCAAACCGTTTCTAGCTCTTTGTGGTTTGACCCGAGGCAGCTTCGGATGGCTATTGGCAACATGCCTCTTAATGACAGGATGTCATTTATGGTCCTCAAAGACATTAACTGGGATTGGAATTTCCTATTATTCGAAAAGCAGATAAGATCACTGCAGTCTTCATACCACTATCAGCTCACAGGGAGTGAGTGCAGAAGGTGGGACTTACTGTGGCTTGACATTATTTGCATTCTGAATGCTGAAATTGTTTCTTGACCAAATGACCTTTGGCCATTTATATAAGAACATTAGGGATTCTAACATTGATGGATGAGGAATCCCACCACGATCCTTCCTTCAATCTGAAAAACTAACACTCAGCCAGTTTTGTATCTATTTTGCTAGAATCTCTTTTATTCCATGGGCTTCAACTATGCTAACAAGCATGTGATTTGACAATTTATCAAATGTTGCTTGGCAGACCATGTATACATTAACCGCATTATTCCCAACAATACTCTGTTAACTCATCAAAAACTGACACAAATTAAGCACAATTTGCTCTTAACAATTTCAGGCTGGCTTTCATAATTAATCTGTGCGTCTAAATTCCTATTAATTTTGTCTTGAATTATTGTTTCCAAAGGCTTTTGAACTTACAAGTTAAACTGACAGACCTGTTGTTGCTGGGTATATCCTTACACCCTTTTCTGAACAAAATAGTAACGTGCAGTTCTCCAGTCCTCTGGCATCTCCCCTCTATCTAAGAAGGATTGGGAGTTAATGGTCACCCTGATGGGAGCTCAACAAGTAAGAAATACCTTCCCTTGCCAAAAATGAAGAGTCTCCGGTCAGTCATCAGGTATAGGCGTACCATGCAGCAGACTTTCATGAAGTGCTCAACTTGAAAGCCCACCAGTGCTCTCATCCTCATCTCCCTCTCCTTGCCTTGCTCCCTAAGGTACTGATGTATTATGGATGCACTCACGTTGTGGCTGCTGATTAACTCTGCCAACTTCTCTGTTAATGCATTGCTCCTACACAAATGGCAATTCCAGAGGCATTTCTTACTTGTTGAGCTCCCATCAGGGTGACCATTAACTCCCAATCCTTCTTAGATAGAGGGGCGATGCCAGAGGACTGGAGAACTGCACGTGAGATCGTGGTGGGATTCCTCATCCATCACAGTTAGAATCCCTAATGTACTTATATAAATGGCCAAAGGTCATTTGGTCAAGAAACAATGTCAGCATTTATAGAAAACAAAATACTTGGAGATAACTTGAACTGTGAGGAGGGTAGTAATAAAACAGACAGATGACAAAGCAAAACAATTTGAAGATGAAATTTAAAACAGAAAAACATGAAGTGATTTGTTTTGTAAGGGTGGATAAGTGGAAGTAATTTAAATGTATGGTTTGATTCTGATGTGGGCCAGGAGTTGGATGGCGAGGGACCATATGTGTTCAATATCTTTGAAAATGCCAGGGCAGATTGGAAAATGCATCTGGGCTGTGCAACCTGAGAACAAAATCAAGGAAGTTATAACAAATCTGTATAAAACAGAAGTATTGCGTCCTGTTCTGAGCACCACACTTTAGAAGAGATATGAAAGACAGAGAACTTACACAAGAATGGTGTCGGGGATGTGGATGGATTAGAGAAGCTTAGACTCTACTCCATGGAGGGAAAAAAAATAAAGAGGAGATTTGATGCATATGTTAAAGATCACGTGAAGTCTGAAAGAATGGGGGAGACTGCATCAGCTGCCAGTGGTTGAAGTATAGAGGCCCAGATGATGCTAACTTAACGTGATTTATAAAACAAACGACAGGAACAGGAGAAAAAAGTTATGACACATGAGAGTGGCAACAATTTGGAATGCCCTACTTGAGAGTGTAGTGGAGGAAGAGTTCATGCAAGATATTCAAAACGGAATAGGATAATTGAAAAGAAAAGTGATTGCAGATCCACGAACAAAAGGACAGGAGAGTGGGATTAGGAGCATTTCTGTGGCAGAGAGTTGGCAGTGGCATCATAGCAGAGTGGCTTCCTTCTGTGCTCTAACAATCCAATGATAAGGTCAGCTGAAATCCTGCTGCTCCTGAAATAATTGAAATAGGGAGCCAAAGATGATCCTGCCACATAAAACCCTTACAGAGTCTGGAGTCCTATGCATTTGTGTCTCAATACTCCCGATATTCTCATCATTAATTCCAAATTTTATTCATTTTCAATTTGTTGAACAGATTCTGCACTTTGAGCTAGGTTTTCTAGTATTCACGATCAATTCTTCTGATTCTTTTCTGTAGAGAAACAAGTTGTCCGTATGCAGATAATTAATGCTTCCCAATTTCTTTTATTCTTAGCTTTCTTTTCAGGACTCCTGTGGGGCATAGCAAACAGTGCATGGTTTCTGGCAAACTATTTCCTTGGTGCAGTTATCACTTTTCCTCTTGTTACTGCTGTGAGTACTGCTTTTATTTGTAACTGTATCAACAATAATATAGAGTAACATGGAAAAATCTGAATTATTGTTAAGCTGAATTGGAAAGGCATAGGAAATCAACTGTTAGCTGTGCAATTGTAAAATCACTAAAAAAATCACAAGCCAAACACACAGCTTAGTGTCGTTTAGCAATGTTGGATATATAGATATAACTGCTCTCAACACCATTGCATCTCAAAGAGACACAGAATTAATTTTAATTCATCCTCAGGACATTGATATCATTGGAAGCCATTCTGAGGACGTGGTGGTGGGTCTCCTTCCTGAACCACTGCAGTCCGCTGTTGTGATATTGTACAACTGACTGGCTTTTTCAGAAACTTCAGAGAGAGTGTGGACTGGAATTACATGTAGGCAGACTGGTTAAGGACAATGGGTTTCCTTGCCTAATAAACACTAGTGAACCAATTCAGTTTATACAACACCCAATTGCTCATGAAAGATCAAAAGGACATACATTTATATAGTATCCTCCATGACCTAAGAATGTCCAAAAGCACTTTACAACAAATTAAGTTCTATTGAGTATGGTTGGTGTCATACTATATGAAACAGCTGCTCAATTATACATAGCAAATTACCATAAACAGCAATTTTAAATTGAATTCTCAAATTGTCCCGATGTGATTTGAAGTCATACTTTTAGGATTAGAATGTCCAAATCTCTGAATGGTCCAGGTAGATAGCCATTGCACAAATGTACCCAAAGATATCTATTATTTATTCTTCCATGTGTTTAGAAGTATGTTAGTTTGCTTATGCATTCATTCCATAGCACTTTCCATAAGTTCCCCTTCTCACTTACCAGGCTAGGGACAACTCACCAGAGATTATGACCCACTCAATTCAGGGTCTCTTTAAGTGATAACTACTCAACAGCCCTATTAGTGAATTAGAATTTGTAGCCTTGATATTGTTACAGCGATGCCAAATACAGATTCCGTACCCACAACACATTCTGCTTTCTTAATTGATGCTTTAAGGAATGTTGTGGTTCTGTTCGCCGAGCTGGAAGTTTTTGCTGCAAACGTTTCGTTCCCTGGCTAGGGAACATCATCAATGCTATTGGAGCCTCCTGTGAAGCGCTGCTTTGATGTTTCTTCCGGTATTTATATTGGTTTGTTCTTGCCGCTTCCGGGTGTCAGTTTCAGCTGTAGTAGTTTGTATGTGGGGTCCAGGTTGATGTGTCTGTTGATGGATCTTCTTGCCGTTTCCGGGTGTCAGTTTCAGCTGTAGTGGTTTGTATATGGGGTCCAGGTCTATGTGTCTATGTAATCATCAAAAACACAGAAATAGAAAAAACACACCGAATCATCAACGCCACACTCACAGGAATACGATTCACGAGAGAAGAGGAAAAGGATAGCCAACTCCCATTCCTAGACGTGTTAGTAGAGAGAACACCCAACGGAGAATTCACCACAAGGGTACACAGGAAACCAACACACACAGACCAAGTCCTAAACTATGAAAGTAACCACCCCAACACACACAAACGAAGCTGCATCAGGAAACTATTCAAAAGAGCCACAACACACTGCAGTACACCAGAACTGCGAAAAGAGGAAGAGGAACACCTATACAAGGTATTCGCCAAAAATGGATACCCACGCAACTTTATCACCAGGTGCCTAAGAGATAGACCACGGAACGAGGACATGCCACAACCAAAAGGACTAGCCACACTACCATATGTCAGGAGCGTCTCAGAACTGACAGCCAGACTACTGCGACCCTTAGGACTCATAACAGCACACAAGCCAACTTCCACACTCAGACAATAACTCACTAGAACAAAGGACCCAATAGCCAGCACGAGCCAAACTAACGTAGTTTACAAAATACCATGCAAGGACTGCACAAAACACTATATAGGACAAACAGGAAGACAGCTAACAATCCGCATCCATGAACATCAGCTAGCCACAAAACGACACGACCAGCTATCCCTAGTAGCCATACACTCAGACAACCAGGAACATGAATTTGACTGGGAAAACACTACCATCATAGGACAAGCCAGACAGAGAACAGCCAGGGAATTCCTAGAGGCATGGCATTCATCCACAAACTCCATTAACAGACACATAGACCTGGACCCCATATACAAACCACTACAGCTGAAACTGACACCCGGAAACGGCAAGAAGACCCATCAACAGACACATCAACCTGGACCCCACATACAAACTACTACAGCTGAAACTGACACCGGGAAGCGGCAAGAACAAACCACTATAAATACCGGAAGAAACATCAAAGCAGCGCTTCACAGGAGGCTCCAATAGCACTGATGATGTTCCCTAGCCAGGGAACGAAACGTTTGCAGCAAAAACTTCCAGCTCGGCGAACAGAACCACAACAACGGACACCCGAGCTACAAATCTTCAACCAGACTTTAAACGCTTTAAGGAATGTTTCAGAGAGATAAAGAGAGAGAGCTTAAAATCCACACATTGAGTTATTGGGTTAGGGTTAAGGTCAAACCTGACAGCTTTTAGTTTAGACTCAATTTAGATGTTATGCAGATCCAACCACTTGGGGAGATAAAGTGGGACGCTACCATCGTCCCCTTCTCATGTTTATATTCAGCTTTTATTAGTCATTTGAAAAATGATATTCTTCACTTTGACTTCCTATTTCTAAAAGTTTTTTTTTCAATAATTATGCACAATATTTCACCAGGCTGTAGTATGGTTGTACTTTGTTTTTTTCTTTTTGCAGTGAGAATGTAATTTCTCTTCCCTTCTGCTTGGAGGTCTGCTTTTCTCGGGGTGGAGGTATTCTCTCTTGCTCTATCATTTCGGCTCACAGCTCAGTTGAAATTTTCTTCCCAAGTGGAATGTTTGCTGTTATACAAATAGATAAAAATTGGTAAAGTGCTGCAAATAATACTTAGGGTGGGATTAGAATGACCAACCTGTTGGAGGTTAGAAATAAAACTCAGAAAGATCTGTTCACATATCAGCCAGTGTTCCAATTTACAGTTATTCAGGATCACAGATTAGATCAATGCTTACAAGGGACAAATTATGAAATGTTGACGTTTAACAGAACTTCATTGTAATACTTAAAATGTATTCAATGACATGTTGCAATGAAATAGAGCTGGCAGTCCTTCAGAGCAAGAACAAATTATTGTGCATTTGAATTAAGAACTCCAAGCTCCATTTTAACTCGCCTACTTAGTCAGACTTTTATTTGAGGGTGAAGATGCTTTATTGATAGAGGACTTTTGAACTGCACTTACTATCATTTTATTTTGTTTATTTCTATAGATGGTTTGATTTCAGGATTGTGTCTGTTCACTGTCCTTTTCAAATAAAACTCATTCAATATCACTGGCGCTGTTGAGCGTGGTGCTAGTGCATTTAAATTTTTTTCGTGTACATAATTTGTATTCTTTCATAGGATGTGAGCATTGTTGGCAAGGGTCTGCATTTATTGCCCATCCCTAATTGCCTTTGAGAAGATGCCTGTTTGGATTGTTGCTTTCCTTCAGTTGCAGGTACACACAGACACTACTTAAGGAGGGGAGCTACAGGGGTTTAGCCCAGTAACTGAAGGAACTGCAAGTCAGGACTATCAGTGACTTGGAGTGGAACTTGCAGGTTCCTATGTATGTGCTGTCCTTCTCCTCCTCGATGATAGAGGTCATGGGTTTGGAAGTGCTATAGAAGGAGGCTCCACAGATTTGTTACAATGTATATTACAGATACCAAGTCGTAAATTGAGAATTTAACTATACTTCTACCTTCCAAATATAGGATAAATATAACCTGCTTGATTTATGAAGTTTATTTAATTGAAAGATCAGGCATTACTTGTTGTTATTTTGTGTTAATGAAATGCAGAATATGGGAATGTTTTAACTAGTATCCAGTTTAAGGAGTAGGAAAACTTGTGCAACTAATATTTCTTTAAACACCAACCAGACAGTCTGAAAACTTGTAACAAAGTATAACATCAAACACAAATGAGTAATTCTTTCAACAGGTCCATTTTACCATAGATATTGAATGTACCGTGCTGATGCAATGGACATAGTAATAAATCAAAAACCTGAGATACAGCACAATTCATTTTGCATTTGTATAGTGCCTTTACGAAAATATACATCACAGATACATTAGACGTAATTATCACAGTCACATAAGGAGATCATAGAACAGATAAGACTATAAGATATAGGAGTAGTATTGTGCCCATCAAGTCTGTTCTACCATACTTTTATGGTTTCTCAACCCCTAACTCCTACCTTTTTCCCGTAACCCTTGATCCCCTTATTAATCAAGAACCTATCTATCTCTGTCTTAGATACACTCAAATGATCTGGCCTCCACAGCAATCCTGGCAATGAGTTCCACAGATTCACCACCCTTTGGCTGAAGGAATTCCTCCTTGTTTCAGTTCTAAAGGGTCACCCCTTCGCTCTGAGGCTGTGCCCTTGGGTCCAAGTCTTTCCTACTAGTGGAAACATCATTTCTGTGTCCACTTTAACCTCTCAGTGTTTTGTAAGTTTTAGTGAGATCCTCTTTATGCTTCTAACTACCACCAAATACAGACTCTCAGTCCTCAACCACTCCTCATACAACAAGCCCTTCATTTCCAGGATTATTCTTGCGGACCTCCTCCAGCACCAGCATATCCTTCCTCAGATACGGGGCCTCAATATTCCAAATATGGTCTGACCATCGTCTGAGGGATATGGGTCAAGTGCAGGCAGGTGGAACAAATTTTAGTTTGGGCAAATGGTCAGCATGGATTGGTTGGACCGAAGGGTCTGTTTCTGTGCTCTATGAGATCCGGAAGAATACACACAATGTCAGCACCAATATGTCTGTCAAAAAGTGTGATTATTTCAGGCTTCTGGGAGATGAAATGGTGTTAGCAGCTCTTTGTATACAAAACACAAACAATTCCATAAAAAACGAAATATATGTTAAATTAGTTTGAGAAAAAAAATCAACCTGAATTAGTACCAGTGAGAGACAGAAAAGCTAAGTGAATTATGCAAAAAATGAATGGTTGTTTCTCTTGTATTCAATGCCTTGACTAATAAAAACAAGTATCCATTGTGTCTTTGTAACCATTGTATCCAGCTATTCTGTGGCCTTTGAGAATTTGTGGACAGGTGCACTAACGTTCCTTTGATCATCTCCACTGGCTGAGGTCCTACCATTCAATATATACTCCATTACATTGTTTAGCAGTGTATCACCTCATATGTTTAAGTTAAAATCCATTTAGCATTTTCTGTCCATCTGATTAGCCCATCTATATCATCCTGTAATCCAAGGATTTCCTCTTTGTTCTTTACAACACCAACTTCTGTGCCATCTGCAAAACTACTGATCAAATCTCTATTCATGTCTAGATCATTTGCTTATATTTGAAACTGCATGGGACTTAGCGATGAAACCTGGTTTGCTACTATACACAAATTGTCAGCCATAACAGAATTTTGCCTATCATCCTCTATGCTAACCATTAAGCCAACTTTGGATCCAATTTGCCAAACTGCCTTGGATCCCATGAGCTCTTATCTTTTTCACCTGTCTCCCAGGTGAGACCTTTTCAAAATCCTTACTGAAGTCCATGTAAACTACATCCTTTCATGATTCACTTCCTTTGTGCACACATTGAGTTGTCTACTTGATAAAGCCTTTCAGGTTGGATCTCCCCCTTGACAATCCATGCTGACTGTTCTTGATTAATTCTTGACCCTCAAAGTGGAGATTAACTCTGCCCCTCAGAATGCTTTCCAATAGTTTCCTTCCCACGTTTATGAGACTCACTGGCTTATTCCCTGATTTATCCCTACCACCCTTCTTGAAAAATGGTACCACATTAGCTGTCCTCCAGTTCTCTGCCAGTTCTCCTATGTCCAGAGAGGATTTAAAAATTAATGTTGGGGCTCCTGCAATTTCCTTCTTTGCTTCCCATTCACCCTTGGATACATTTCATTTGGGCCTGGGGACTTATCCATTTTAAATCCTGCTAAAGCTGTTAGTACCTCCTCCCTTTCAAGATTAATTTTTCATCTACACCACTGTCACTAACTTTCTCATTTTCAAACCTCTAGCATTCTTCTCTATACTGAAAACAAATGTAAAATATTCTTAAAAACGTATCTTTGTCTTCTGGTTCTAAAATAATGAGAGTTTTGAGTTCAAACAACAAATTAATGAACTGCAGAGCGCTTAATGCTATATTACAGTCAGAAAATGGTTTATTGGAGATCAATAATAAATTGCAAGAAACATTTGAGCATTTAAAAAAGGAAATAATATATAAAAAATCAACAGATCTGGTGCAGGAAGAAATTGAGAAATTTGCAGAAAACAGACACGTGAAGTGTATGGAAGACAAACATAATTTTCAGAATTGTCACGCAGAAGAGTCTCAGTAGAACAGGCACAGCATTGCACCACCAACAATAGAAAAATCTAATAAAACTACATAAAGATTCAAAGTTCATTTTAGATATTTAATTATAAATATCAATTGTAAATTTTCTTCAGCTCAGACAAAATGGTAAAAGAAATGATTGGAACAGTATGTTAATATATAGAGACACTTGTGTTTTTTGAAAAAGTTAGGAGCTATATTCTTGTGTGTATATATACATCTACATAATCCAGAATGTCACATCACTCACTATGACATTAAAGCCAGTGTATCAAAAGGTTACGAATATTTGGAATTCACTACTCCAGAATGCCCTACCAACATCTATATTTAAGACTGGGTAATGTAGCTTTTTGGGTCTTTAGGAAATTAAGGGACAATAGGAAGTCAGCAAGGTGGAATTGAAGCCACAATGGATCATGATCATTTTGAACAGTAGGCTTTCCAGGCTGGATGAGCCACTTCTACAACATTTTGTTGTGTTCTTAACAAACATGTACAGACTAGAATATATTTAGCCTTTTGGGTTCTTAGCAATCAAACACCCGTATAACGGCAGCACAGTTTATTTTTAAAAGACTGGCAAAGGCCTTATGACCTTGCTGAATTATTTGGTAGAAATACTATATATTTTAGTAGAGCTTATTGTGAGAAGTTACAGCTTGGGTTGACAGAATTACGTGCAGAATTTTACTGTTGTAGAAGTTATGGCGCCATCTTGTGTGGATCATAGGAAGTACAGGCATTTATCCATGCAGGGCCATACTTGTGGTTTTGACACCAAACTTCATCGCCTGAAGTAAACTACCTCTCTCACGCAGAGGAGTCTTGTGTCAGACATTGATGTGCCTGATGCTGTTTCATCCTCACCCAAAGGTCCAGGAAGATCATATTTAACTTGGTGTGATGTCTTCTCCCCATGAGCAACTCTGCTGGAGTTAGCATAGAATCATAGAACCCCTACAGCGTGGGTATAGGCCATTTGGCTCAACAAGTCCACACTGACCCTCCAACGAGTAACCCACCCAGACCCATTCCCCTATTGTATTACTGTACATTTACTCCTGAGTAATGCATCAAACCTACACATCCATGAACACTATGGGCAATTGAGCAAGGCTAATTCACCTAACCTGCATACCTTTGGATTGTGGGAGGAAACTGGAGCACTCGGAGGAAACCCATGCAGACAGGGGGAGACTTTGCAAACTCTCTGTAATTGCTTGAGGGTGTGGTCCTGCAATCAACTAGGAGCCGGGACATTTTGGTATTGAGTGAAGCTGTCGGCTGTTTCTTTAAGCTTGCCTTCAAATTTTGGACTGTTCTTTTCATCAGAGCTGTACCTATGTGCCAAATACTGTTCATCTTTAGCAGATACTCTAATTCCCTACTAGTAAATGATGGCCCGTTGTCTGTGAGTCCATGTATTTGCAGCACCACATCTCACTTAGCATCATAGTGGGCTAACATCTTAGATGATAATAGCTGCTTTTCCACTTCCCTGAAGGTTATTTCTTGGCTATGAGATCATTTCCAAAGCTGACCCTTTTTCAATAGCGGCTGTAAGGGTGCCAAGATGGAGGCCAGGTTACATATGAACTTTCCGTAATAATTCACCAATCCAAGGGCAGATCTAAGCTCCAATACTGACGTGGAGCAGGGGTACCTTTGATTGCCCTCACCTTATCTTACAACGAGTGTAAACTGATTTTATTGACTTGGTGGCCCAAGCTGGTCAGTTGGGATGCTTGGAGCACGCATATTTCCTTCCTAAGGCATACCCTGTCATGGAGAAATAGTTAAGCACTGTGTCCAATTTCTCTAAATGTTCTTTATTGGTCTTCCCAGGTATTAGCACAACACCTGGCTAAATGGTAACTTTGGAGAACATTTTACAAGATCTACCCTTTGTCTACTGGAAAATGATACAGGCTGATGATATCCCGAAAAGCAATCTTGTATATTGGTTCAAACCCTTATGGGTATTAATTGTAGCATCCTTCTGCAAATGCTCATCTGATCGCAATAGTAGTTATGCATGGCTCGTGTCCAGTTTCATGAAGGACAGCCCCACTCCATCAGCTTTGTGTTTAAATCCTCTATGCATGGGATTGTGTATTTCTCTAGCTGCCATAACTGGTTGACCATTTGTTTGAAGTCCCCACAAAGGTTAACTGGCCCATTGGGGTTCACAATCAGTATGCCCCGTGCTACCCATTCTGCAAACTGCACTGATTTGGTGATTCATTTACTTTCCAGCCTCCTGATCTCTGCCTCTATTCTTCCATGTCAGGCAAATGGTACTGGGCAGGCCGTGCAGAATCATGGGATTGCTTATTGGTCAACATGGGAGACAGCCTTGGTCGCTTTGATAGTCCTAGACTTGCCTAATGAATGTCTGGGTATTTAATTAGGACTTTACTCAGGCAGCCATTTTCTAATCGAAAATCATTGAGCCAATCAAGTTGAACCTTTCTTAACCAATTTCCCCCATCAAGCTTGGGGCTGTGCCTTTTACTACAATCAATGGGAACTGAACCAATTGCTTCTGATAAGTGGTTGGAACTGAAGTTGTACCCTGAATCTGTAAAGTATAGGTCCTCATCCTGGCTAAGGTCTTACGCATACTTTAAGGGTTGGAATCCAGACTGAAATTTGGTAAAGACTGGTTCTACAATCACTGATACAGCCGCTCTGGTATTGACCTCCATTAGAACCGGGTGACCATTTAATCAGATATTTATTTTGATTGATTCTGATTTGGATGTTGCTAAGTAATTTAACTGTTCCAAACCAGCTGTTAGTGGGTTTTCCAGTGTGTACACTCTCTGGATACCAGCCTATGAGTTCTCTTACTCAATTTAGGCCTAGTGGGACTTTTTTGCTGTCTTGACACCACATACTGGCAGCAACTCCAATGGCCTGCTGGCCTGGATCCTCAAGAAAATTTTAATCGTTTGTCCGAGGCTTGTCTTTGTTTTGGGGTTTTGCTGTGGGCTGACCTAAGTAAGGCTATGCCATTGCCCAAGCTCAGGCGCACTGGTGAGTGTATCCACTTTCATCGAGCTGCGCTGTGACTCATAAGCTCCACCTGCTGCATTTTCTCACCATAAAGCCAGTTGTAGTACCTGTTTGGAGTCCAGTTGAGTTTCAGCTAGTAGAGACTTTTACATGGTTCACATCATTAATCCCACAAAACAAATGATCTCTCAGCTTCTCACTTCAGGTTGAACCAAACTCACATGCCTCCGCCAGTTGTCTTAACCTCGTCAAAAATCCTGATGCAGGTTTCCCAGGTTCTCAAACTGTCAAGTAAAACTGATAGCATCTCAGAATTAGAGGAAGCTTGGAGTTATAATATTCCTTAGCTAAATATATCTACTTTTGAAAGATTTTAGTATCTGGTGCCTCTGGGAAAGTTAGGCTCCCAATAACCCAAAAAGCTGCAGGTCCACAAGTTGTCAGGAGAAATACTCATTGCTTTTGTCTGCTGCGCTGTCATTTGCCTGAAAACAAAACACATTCTTTCCACATACTGGGCCCAGTCTTTAATGGCAGGATCAAACAAGTCAAGCTTCCCAAATAGTTAATTGTTTACCCCAATTCAATAATGATCATTGTGAGCTAATCTCTTCAGAGGCATGTTTTTCTCCTTTTGCCACTGACCATAAACAGATCCAGGCAGCGGGCCGTGGAGGGAGTCGTTAGGGTCGACTGCCTGCCCCTCTTCCGCGGTTACGTTCAAGCCCGGGTGTCCTTGGAGAAGGAGCACGCGGTCTCCACCAACACCCTGGAGTTGTTCAGGAAGAGGTGGGCGCCACAAGAAGTGGAGTGCATCATTTCCCCCTCCAACTCTGTTTTGATTTAATTCCCTGCCCTCTCCTTCATTATTTGATCACACAGCATTGCCCTTTGATGTGAAGGGCACTGCTCAGGTGTTTCCTTTCTTCCTGGTGGTGGACATTGAATAAAGATTCGTACACCTTGTGTCTCTCACTGTGTCTCACACCTGCGCGCACACAACATGGGTGCTGGGGAAAAAAATAAGCACTACCGCAGTTAGGCAGTAGTGTGGGTTTGTTTTTTAAAAATAAAAATACAAACAGGAGTGCCAGACATCCTGGCACTCTAATAAAAAAAAACTCCATGAAGGCCAGTATCCCATCAGCAAGTCACCCTTTGTTTACAAGTGACATGACACTGACCCAGCTAGCTCAGAGCTGGCTTCTAGAGTCAGCAGAGCCCCTGACTCCTGTCAGCCAGGGCTCCATGATTGGGCCAGATTAACAACTGCAATTAGGAAACTAATTCTGTGAGATCCACCTGGCTATCTTGTTCCAATTACTACCTCTCCCTTTAACACTGGTTCTCTCATGGGAGACTGATTAGCAAGGTTAGATCTCATGGAATATAGGAAGAACTAGCCATTTGGATATAGAACTGGCTCAAAGGTAGGAGACAGAGGGTTGTTTTTCAGACTGGAGGCCTGTGACCAGTGGAGTGCCACAGGATCGGTGCTGGGCCCTCTACATTTTGTCATTTACATAAATGATTTGGATGCGAGCACAAGAAGTACAGTTAGGAAGTTTGCAGATGACATCATACTTGGAGGTGTCGTGGACAGTGAAGAGGGTTACCTCAGATTACAACAGCATCTGGGCCAATGGGCTGAGAAGTGGCAGATGGAGTTTAATTCAGATACATGTGAGGTGCTGCATTTTGGGAAAGCAAATCTGAGCAGGACTTATACACTTAATGGTAAGGTCCTAGGGAGTGTTACTGAACAAAGAGACCTTGGAGTGCAAGTTCATAACTCCCTGAAAGTGGAGTTGCAGGTAGATAGGATAGTGAAGGCAGCGTATGGTATGCTTTCCTTTATTGGTCAGAGTATTGAGTACAGGAGTTTGGGAAGTCATGTTGCGGCTGTACAGCACATTGTTTAGGCCACTGTTGGAATATTGCATGCAATTCTGGTCTCCTTCTATCGGAAAGATGTTGTGAAACTTGAAAGGGTTCAGAAAAGATTTACAAGGATGTTGCCAGGGTTGGAGGATCTGAGCTACAGGGAGATGCTGAACAGGCTGGGGCTGCTTTCCCTGGAGCATCGGAGGCTGAGGGGTGACCTTGTAGAGGTTTACAAAATTATGAGGGGCATGGATAGGATAAATAGACAAAGTGTTTTCCCTGGGGTGGGGGAGTGCAGAACTATAGGGCATAGGTTTAGGGTGAGAGGGGAAAGATATAAAAGAGACCTAAGGGGCAACCTTTTCACACAGAGGGCGGTACGTGTATGGAATGAGCTGCCAGAGGCTGGTACAATTGCAACATTTAAGAGGCATTTGGATGGGTATATGAATAGGAAGGGTTTGGAGGGATATGGGCCGGGTGCTGGCAGGTGGGACTAGATTGGGTTGGGATATCTGGTCGGCATGGACGAGTTGGACCGAAGGGTCTGTTTCCGTGCTGTACATCTCTATGAGTCTATGACTGTCTCTGCGGATGTCTCGCACACCGCCCATTTTGAGAATTTCCTGATCTACTAGAGATTTCCAGCAGCTGCAGTGGTTTGCCCTTGTATTACCATTCTCGCATTATCCACATGTGTTGTGGAGAGGATGACATTACCAATGTGATGATTTTGCTGGGTGACAGATATTGATTTAATGTCATTTTATATTGTAACATAACACAATCACTGTATAATTTCATGTGGATTGTATACTATGAGTGCCAATCCCTTACACAAGTAAGTGGACTGGAAGAATTAACTTTATCTGCTGCACTAAAAGCAGTTTCACAACTTACCCTTGAAAGAATGATCCCAATTTTCCTTTTCACTTTTCAGGGTCCTGCCGTAATCTCGCTAACGTGGGGAGTGTTTTACTTTAAAGAGATCAAGGTCAGTTAATTTGAATTTTGAAGGATTAGCTTTAGAAATCTAAGAAACTCCATGACAATAAATGGAAACAGTAACATTTTCCTGTAGTGATGATGTTACAAAAAGATATGGACGGTTTGAAACCAAACCATGATCTCAAATTATGAAGAAAAATCGATATGATGTAATAACATGTCATGTAAAAGATCAGATCTGCTTACTGAATTTAAAAGCAAAGAAACTATCAAAACATAAAAGGACTGACCTTGATATTACAAAAAGAATATAGAGGATGGTCAAAACATTTATAGGGATGAAACTCATAGGAAAGGCTGAAAAGACTGGGTAATAACTGAAAGAAATTCGGCTGCTGTAAATCAGAAACAAAAACAGAAATTGCTGGAAAAGCTCAGCAGGTCTGGCAGCATCTGTGGAGACAAATCAGAGATAATGTTTCTGGATGAGTGAGGAAGGGTCATTTGACCTGAAACATTAACTCTGATTTCTCTCCACAGATGCTGCCAGACCTGCCGAGCTTTTCCAGCAATTTCTGTTTTTGACTCTGAACAGACTGGAGTTATTTTGTTTGGAAAAGAGACCGACTTGATAAGGTGTCTTTAAAATTACGCAAATGTTGTGGGTGAGTCCAAAACTAAGGGCCATTAGTATAAGACAGTCATTCATCAATCCAATATGGAATTCATAAAGATATTTCTTAACTCCGACAATTGTGCAAATATGGAACTCACTGCTAAGGAAAATAGTCAAAATGAGCAAAACCACATTTAAGGAGAAGCTTGATAAATACATGAAGGAGCAGGAAGATATATTTGAAATAGGATGAGGTGAAGAAGGATAGAAGGAGGCCTCCATAGAGTAAAAACATCACTTAGAACTATCAAGTTGAATGGTCTATTTGCTGTGACTAAACTCTGTGTAGGTCTATTTTAGGTAATAATTGTATGAATTACTGTCTAACACTTTCCTCAGCCCAAGAATATACCAAATGGTATTGATTAGTGATGCCCAGCTCGTGTGAATATTAAGTAGTCAGAGCGTTCAAGTATTGTTGTCAAACATTTTACTTTTAAGAAATGTACATTTAGTAGACCTAAAGTAATGCTCTCCATCAGGACGGGCTTTCAAGGTAATTTATTCCTGCTAGTTAAAATTCTGTTACTAAGTGTTACAGTGAAAAAACATTCTTCTTCAATTCAATGAGTTTTAGATTAGATTCCCTACAGTGTGGAAACAGGCCCTTTGGCCCAACCAGTCCACACCGACCCTCTGAGGAGTAACCCACCCTGACCCATTTCCCTCTGACTAACACACTTAACACTATGGGCAATTTAGCATGGCCAATTCACCTGACCTGCACATCTTTGGACTGTGGGAGGAAACCGGAGAACCTGGAGGAAACCCACGCAGACATGGGGAAAATGTGCAAACTCCACACAGACAGTCACCCGAGGCTGAAATCGAACCGGGGACCCTGCAGTGCTAACCACTGAGCCACCGTGCTGCCTCTTTCAGATACAAGTGCAACCACAAATATATACATAACTGCTCATCTCTTATGGTACTGCTCCAGATGGGCTGAAAACCCAAATGCAAGCTCTCTACTCTTCATGATGTTGAGGGACTTATTGGATGATGGATGCTGCTGGTAGTTATTCAATTTCAGTGACTCATTGCAGTTGCATGTATTCATATTGCAACAATAATGGAAAAATGGTTACAGGTTCTACATACACGTTAATGAAATCCAGCTCCACTACGTCACCACCTCTGTCAACTCCTTAATTTTGTCCAGTTTGTCAGACTGCTTACCTGAAAACCACAACTAAATGAAAAGACATTACTTCCAATAATTGTTGGAAAGATTAAAGCCCCTGTTTTTCACAATCTGTTATAAAGTTTGTTCTCAAGTCCCCAAACCATTCCTCTTCCCAGTCAAAGAGTATGTTGCTGGGAAAGCACAGCAGGTCAGGCAGCATCTGAGGAACAGGATTTCGGGCACAAGCCATCTCTTCCTTGGAAATTGCCTGACCGGCTGTGCTTTTCCAGCACCACATGCTTTGACTCTGATCTCCAGCATCTGCAGTCCTCAATTTCTCTGTTCCTCTTTCCAGTAACTATCTGATGCTGAAGTAGGCTATTCACAATCTTGGTGTTCTATTTGACTCCATGACGAGATTCCAATTAAATATCTATTCAATCATCAAGACTGTCTGCTTCCATCTCAGTAACCATCTCTATTTTACTTCTACCTGAACTCATCTACTCTTAAATACTTGCCGTTGCTACCTCAAAAGTTGATTATCCATACATTGTTCTGGCCAGCCTTTCATCATCTATGTCAGCTCATTCAAAACTCCACTGCCCATATCTAATCTTGAATCCAGTCCTATTCAACTGTCTGAACTACATGCTTCATGGCCTGCAGACCTTGTTTTCGAATCTCACGGTGGACCTGCCCCTCAATTACACATTTGTGTAATTGCCTTCAGTCTTATTGCCTTCCATTATTGTTGTCTGTGCCTTCAGGTACTCAAGCACTATGGTGTTGGATCATGTCCTTATACTTGGCCATTGTTTCATCTTCCTGATTTAAATCTCCCCATAAAATTTCCCTTTGACTGAGCTCTTCTTCAGGTAATTATACTTGGCATGTTCTACCACATTAAATGTGCTATATCAATATAAGCTATGCATCAAGTGTCTCAGTGCCTCACCATTAAGATAAGTTGAATTTCTCAGTTATTTTGATTGTTGGATAGTTATAAACTAAATTCACCAAACAAAAAAGTCTTGCTCATTTTCTGTTTCTTTTTAGTAACTGATTATGATTAGAGTAAGGAATCTCATTCCTTTAGATTTTTATTGTTTAGTTTAAAACAGTCAACCATTATTTTAACCTTTCATTTGTTTATTTTTTTTCTCTCTCTTTATCCAATCTTGCCTTCTCTATTTTTATTCCCGTTGTTGTATCTGATGGGAGTTTGAAATCATTTGCTTTAATTTGCAGGTCATTTGCAATCCTTTCATTGACAATTTTTCAGTTCCTCAGTTTGGTTGGTTAAGGCGATGCAGAGTTTCTAGTCTTGTTCACTTATATCCCAGCTGACAGCATCCATCTTTGGAATGTTATCCCGTTGCCCTGCCAGCAACCTGCCTTGCAAAAATGTTAATGTTAAAATAAAAAAGTATGTCTGACTAACAGCAGACATTATTATGTAGTAAAATCAGGATGTCTTGTGGCACAGTGGTAATGGGTCAGAGGTTCTGGGTTCAATCCTACCCAGAACTTGATGGTCACAGAAGGTTCCTCATAACATGGCCAAACAGATTGATGATAAATTTGTCAATCCTGCTGATACCCTGTGGCAGACAGTAAGGGTGGAAGACTTTCCTTTAAACCTTGTGATGTTTGCAGCGCAACATTCTCCCCACTAAAAACCTTTATATACAATTGATATCCTTGTTCCAAGGGACTATCTCTCACATAGTAAAATCTAACTCAAGGTATCAAATACTGTTAATTTGTCTTGCTCTGCATTTGTATTCAAACATACAAAATAAATACGATTCAACAAAGAGAGGTGAATTATAGTAGCCCAGTATACATTTCAATAAGTTAGTCTATTGTGTCAACCATCTGCAGTTTGATCCTTAGTGGTTTACGTTAAAAGATATGAGTGGTTTAGACAAAATCTCATTTAGGGGATTCATGGCCAATTTATTAGAATGGTCTGTAATGTTAAATCTAAATAGAATTCTTGCACAATGCTCCAAAACATTGTGTTATTCACAAAAGAGAACCACTCCATGAGATGTTGCCCCGATTGGTTCTGCTTTCTCGGTTCAGTACGATCACACCCACTTAACAGGTGGTGTTTTTCTAACATCTTTACAAAACTTACTGCTGCTGGTGAAGCTGTGCTGAACAGATGCACATATAATGGAATGGATGGCTAAACACAAGCACACAAGCTCTCATTGACTACCAGAACGTCAGGATAAGCAACTATAAAAATATGCTCACTTTGCTGTTTGGTGTTAGTCCTCCCGCAATCAATGAATTTTTAGTACTTTAATTCAATACATTGATCAAATTAAAATATAGTTTATTTCCTGATATTTAAACAAGTTATAATTATTCTGTCTCCAGGGTTTACAAAACTTCATAATTCTGGGTGTAGTGCTTGCAGTTGCAGTTACTGGAACAATACTCATAGGCTTATCTAAAGTAGAGGGAATCGCCTAATGCACATTGTGGAAAACAGAATAGCAGAGTACCCACCGTCTCTCAGAAGGAATAAAAACCCGTCTGTACTGTACCTGATACAAATTATAATAAATATTTGATTGTATTTTTGTGTGCAATATTATGTCATATGTCTAAATTGACGCAAGTATCATAACATAGATGCACTTCTATTGAAGTGCATTGATTTAAATACACTATGTAATCATTAAAAAGCAGAAATTAATTGTAAGTAGCATTTTAGCAGAAAAGTGTTATTGAAATGCTGAGACTGATTCTTAGACTCTTACCAGGATTCTAATGTATTCCCTGTACATTTTTTTTGAGTTGGACTATATGCTAATAGAAGGAGGCAATTTATGTCACAAGCAATTTGTGTAACAAGAAAATGTTATTATCTGTACAATATACAGCAAAATATCCTATGTGCATGTTCTCCCTTCATTCCATATGGCTTGGATTTTATAGTCAATATCAGTGGTGTAATTGCTGGCAGTCACCTCAAATACACTGTGAAACTGACGAGATCTTCTGACATCAGCACAGAAGTCCAGAAATTGCTGTCAGTGATTTCTCACTTGTCCACAGAGAGTCACTGCCAATAGAATTCATTTAGATTAATTTTATGTGAGTTTCCACTTTTTATGTTATTAATCCTGATGTAAAATGCATTCTTGTTAAACCATGTGTTAAATCATAATTATTAATTTTTGGCTGTAGAAACTAATTTTATATTAGTCAAGCTACTTGTTTATGATAACTTTTATAATAGAAACTTATTTTAAATTTTAAAAATATGCTTTAGGCTTCTTCCTTTATCCCAATGTATGCCCAAACATTATTTTACCCTCTGTAAGGTAAGTGAAAGGAAATCAGTGAATTTTACTTCCTCAGAATTCTTCAAAGTGATTGGCTGTTTAGCTTGTGAATGACATAACTGCTGCTGGGCGCCAGAGATCTCCTCAGTCAGTCCAAAGTTGGAGTTTATTAGGAAAGGTGAAATCCACAAAACAGCGATTGCAAGATTTTTCAGGGAGCTTTAAGATGAAGGTGAATGCCCTTATCTCAGATAGACCACTCAGTCCAAACCCCTCTGATTCAGTTATTTTCATCCATTCTTTGTTTTGTTTTTACTCTATGGAGCAACCTAAGAGGAGGCCTCCCTAAATTAAGATGGCATCAGCAGGTCAAGGAAATGGAGGCAAAAACAAAAATCAGAGTCACAACTAAAGGACACACAATACCATACAAGCAAAAAGGGCACTTCAACCCAACTCTCAAGATTCCCTGTGGATAGGCCTGTGCCCACCAAAATATTAAATGTTTAATACTAACCAATTACTAATGTAATCAAGTCATTCATCTTAACAGGTTAAAGTGTTAGGAAAGTGTTGTTGAATAAGAATTCCATTCAGGAATCTTGAGATCGAGTAGGTCACATTGAGTAGTCAAAAATCAGAGGCACCCAATCACAGAAATATGTACTCAGCATGGCACACTCTCATCCTTTTAAAAATAAATGGATGCGTAAAGCAAGATCTAAACAGCATAACTGGAGGACGAGTGTTCCTATTCAGTGATGGGAAGGGAGAGTGCACATTAGCTAAAAATAAGGTTATAATATTAAAATATTTGAAGATGCTTTTACAACAGCGAATAGAAAGATGAGAGGGCTAATTAATTGAGCTACTGAGGAGAAAAAGATTTGTAATTGTGTTATTTTTGGAAAATCAATGATCAGAAGTGATGGTCTGTCTTCAGCATGTAAGATTTAATTGGTGAATATTTTTTGAGCAATAATCCATTTAGATTGTAAGGTGAAGCACCAGGGAATCAGTGGTGAAGAATGATAGCTATGCAACACATTTGTGTAGAAATGAAAATGTAAATAAAGATTACTTGACATTTGTTTCCCACTATGATGCTGCTTGGAGTGTGTTTGTATCATGATTTTCCAAAAGAAACATTGCACCCTTCTTTGGTTTAACATGAAAAGTCATGTCCAGTACATGATCCTAAATAGCTAAGCAATTTTAACATTGCTCATTTAACTCAAGGAAATATGAGACACAATTAAAAATCTATCATCATGCATTCTAATTAATATAGTAATACCAGATGGAAACCTACTACCAGTAACTCAAAATGGCTTCACACAATTTAAATGAGACCTAAAGATGCCAGGACAGTGGCCATTTCTCTGAGAAGCTCATCTCATAGAGTCATAGAGATGTACAGCATGGAAACAGACCCTTCGGTCTAACCTGCCTCTGCCGACCAGATATCCCAACCCAATCTCGTCCCACTGGGCCCATATCCCTCCAAACTCTTTCTATTCATATACCCATCCAAATGCCTTTTATATGTTGCAATTGTACTAGCCTCCAACACTTCCTCTGGCAACTCATTCCATACACGTACCTCCCTCTCTGTGAAAAAGTTGCCCCTTAGGTTTCTTTTATATCTTTTCCCTCTCACCCTAAACCTATGCCCTCTAGTTCTGGACTCCCCCACCCCAGGGAAAAGACTTTGTCTAACTCTCCTATCCATGGCCCTCATGATTTTGTAAACCTCTGTAAGGTCAGCCCTCAGCCTCTGACGCTCCAGGGAAAACAGCCCCAACCTGTTCAGCTTCTCTCGCTAGCTCAAAGCCTCCAACCCTGGCAACATCCTTGTAAATATTTTCTGAACTCTTTCAAGTTTCACAACATCATTCCAATAGGAAGGAGACCAGATTTGCACGCAATAGTCCAACAGTGGCCTAACCAATGTCTTGTACAGCCGCAACATGACCTCCCAAACTCCTGGAGTAAAAAGTGAGGTCTGCAGATGCTGGAGATCAGAGCTGAAAATGTGTTGCTGGTTAAAGCACAGCAGGTCAGGCAGCATCCAAGGAACAGGAAATTCGACGTTTCGGGCCAGAGCCTTCATCAGGAATGAGGAGAGTGTGCCAGGCAGGCTAAGATAAAAGGTAGGGAGGAGGGACTTGGGGGGAGGGGTGATGGAGATGTGATAGGTGGAAGGAGGTCAAGGTGAGGGTGATAGGCTGAAGTGGGGTGGGGGCGGAGAGGTCAGGAAGAAGATTGCAAGTTAGGAGGGCGGTGCTGAATTCGAGGGAATCGACTGAGACAAGGTGGGGGGAGGGGAAATGAGGAAACTGGAGAAATCTGAGTTCATCCCTTGCGGTTGGAGGGTTCCCAGGCGGAAGATGAGGTGCTCGTCCTCCAACTGTCGTGTTGTTATGTTCTGCCGATGGAGGAGTCCAAGGACCTGCATGTCCTCGGTGGAGTGGGAGGGAGAGTTAAAGTGTTGAGCCACGGGGTGGTTGGGTTGGTTGGTCCGGGCGTCCCAGAGGTGTTCCCTGAAGCGTTCCGCAAGTAGGCGGCCCGTCTCCCCAATATAGAGGAGACCACATCGGGTGCAGCGGATGCAATAGATGATGTGTGTGGAGGTACAGGTGAATTTGTGGCAGATATAGAAGGATCCCTTGGGGCCTTGGAGAGAAGTAAGGGAGGAGGTGTGGGCGCAAGTTTTACATTTCCTGCGGTTGCAGGGGAAGGTGCCGAGAGTGGAGGTTGGGTTGGTGGGGGGGTGTGGACCTGACGAGGGAGTCACGAAGGGAGTGGTCTTTGCGGAACGCTGATAGGGGAGGGGAGGGAAATATATCCCTGGTGGTGGGGTCCGTTTGGAGGTGGCAGAAATGACGGCGGATGATACGCTGTATACGGAGGTTGGTGGGGTGGTAGGTGAGAACTACCATCCACCGCCTCCAACGGATCTCCCATCCACCGCCTCCAACCTCATAGTGGATCCCCCATCCACCACCTCCAACCTCATAGTGGATCTCCCATCCACTGCCTCCAACCTCATAGTCCCACAACCCCGCACCGCCCGTTTCTACCTCCTGCCCAAAATCCACAAACCTGACTGTCCCGGCTGACCCATTGTCTCAGCCTGCTCCTGCCCCACCAAACTCATTTCCGCGTACCTCGACACGGTTCTGTCCCCTTTAGTCCAAGAACTCCCCACCTACGTTCGGGACACCACCCATGCCCTCCACCTCCTCCATGATTTTCGCTTCCCCGGTCCCCAACGCCTTATCTTCACGATGGACATCCAGTCCCTGTACACCTCCATCCCCCATCATGAAGGACTCAAAGCCCTCTGCTTCTTCCTTTCCCGCCACACCAACCAGTACCCTTCCACTGACACCCTCCTTCGACTGACTGAACTGGTCCTCACCCTGAATAACTTCTCTTTCCAATCCTCCCACTTCCTCCAAACTAAAGGAGTTGCCATTGGCACCCGCATGGGCCCCAGCTATGCCTGTCTCTTCGTAGGATATGTGGAACAGTCCATCTTCTGCAATTACACTGGCACCACCCCCCACCTTTTCCTCCGCTACATCGATGACTGTATCGGCGCTGCCTCGTGCTCCCACGAGGTGATTGAACAGTTCATCAACTTTACCAACACCTTCCATCCCGACCTCAAATTCACCTGGACTGTCTCAGACTCCTCCCTCCCCTTCCTAGACCTTTCCATTTCTATCTCGGGTGACCGACTCAACACAGACATCTACTATAAACCGACTGACTCCCACAGCTACCTGGACTACACCTCCTCCCACCCTGCCCCCTGTAAAAACGCCATCCCATATTCCCAATTCCTTCGTCTCCGCCGCATCTGCTCCCAGGAGGACCAGTTCCAATACCTTACAGCCCAGATGGCCTCCTTCTTCAAGGACCGCAGATTCCCCCCAGACGTGATCGACGATGCCCTCCACTGCATCTCCTCCACTTCCCGCTCCTCCGCCCTTGAGCCCCGCTCCTCCAACCGCCACCAAGACAGAACCCCACTTCTTCACTGTCCACTACATCTCCAATTTTGCTGTCATCTGTAAACATACTAACTATACCTCTTATGCCCACATCCAAATCATATATATAAATGATGAAAAGTAGTGGACCCAGCACCAATCCTTGTGGCACTCCAGTTTGAAAATCAACCCTCCACCACCACCCTCTGTCTTCTACCTTCGAGCCCATCCAACTTCAATATGGTTCGTGGCTACACTGGAAGCTCAGATCTCATCTCACAGTATCGTAAACGTGGGCCTGTATTTCTGAAAATTGGTAATTGAAACGTGGCGAAGGAAGCACAGCAGGTTAGGCAGCATCCAAGAGGCAGGGGAATCATCTATTCGGGTATAAGCCCTTCATCAGGAACATGGGATGGTGGTGGGGGAGCAGGGAGAAGCGTGCTGAGAGAAAAATGGGCGGGTGGGAGTTGGGCTGGGGGAAGGTAGCTGGGAAGGTGATAGGTAGATGCTGATCTGATAATCCTCAAATCCACTTTCCTGCCTTTTCCCCGTAACTCTTTTTTTTAGATTAGATTACTTACAGTGTGGAAACAGGCCCTTCAGGTCCACACCGACCCGCCGAAGCGCAACCCACCCATACCCCTACATTTACCCCTTACCTAACACTACGAGCAATTTAGCATGGCCAATTCACCTGACCCACACATCTTTGGACTGTGGGAGGAAACCGGAACATGCGGAGGAAACCCATGCAGACACGGGGAGAACGTGCAAACTCCACACAGTCAGTCGCCTGATGAGGGAATTGAACCTGGTCTCTGGCGCTGTGAGGCAGCAGTGCTAACCACTGTGCCACCATGCCACCCACAAATTGATTCCCTTCCCTCAACCTTGAATATACTTAACAATCTAATCTCAACAGCACTTTGCAGTAAAGAATTTCACAGGTTCATTACTCAGAGAAGTTCCCCTAACCTATGTCTTAATGGGCCACCTCTTATGCCCTCTGGTCCTAGACTCTCCCACATGGGAACAACAATCATTGGAACTTACCCTGTCAAGCTCTGTAATTACCTTATTTGTTTTGATAAGTTTGACTTTCATTCTTCTAAATTTCAATGAATACAAGCTGATCCTATTCAACCTCTATCCACACCTCTACCACCACACTTGGTATCAACTTGATAAATGTTTTCTGGACTGCCTACAATGCCAGTACAGTATATCTTTCCTTTAGGTGAGGGCCCCAAAAACTGTCCACAATATTCCAGCTGCCATCTGACAAGTGTGTGGGTTTCCTCTGGGTGCTCCGGTTTCCTCCCACAATCCAAAAATGTGCAGGTTAGGTGAATTGGCCAGGCTAAATTGCCTGTAGTGTTAGGTGAAGGGTAAATGTAGGGGAATGGGTCTGGGTGAGTTGCGCTTCAGTGGGTCAGTGTGGACTTGTTGGACTGAAGGGCCTGTTTTCACACTGTAAGTAATCTAATCTAAGTGCCTTGGGTGGTTTCAGCAAAATGTCCCTATTTATATACTTCATTTCCTTTGAAATAAAGGCCAATACTTAATTTGTCTTTCCTGTTACCTGCTGAACTTGCTGGCTTTTTGTGATTCATTCACAAATCATTCTTCTGTAGCTTTCTGTAGTCTTTCTCCACTTTAATAACATTCAGCTTCCCAGTATTTCATGCCAAACTGCATACCTTCACATTGTCCCACACTATATTCCACCAGCCAAGTTTTTGCCCATTTGCTTAACCTTCCTATAATTCCTCTGCAGACTCTGTCATCCTCATCACTTGCCTTCCCACCTTATTTTCTTTTCTCGTCCGCAAACTTGGCTATAGTACATTTATATCTCTCATCTGAGTCATAACTATATATTGTAAATAATTCTGGCCTTGATACTGATTCCTGTAGCACTCCACTGACTTTGGGAATCACCATTACAATCAATTGTGTAGTGGTAGAGTTAAAGTTCTCACAACATGGACTGTTTGGTGCTTCTGCAAGGCATCCCTTGCTTCACCAATGGTCGTAAAATCCAGGCCACTGTTAGTATGCAACATGCTACAAGCTAACAGTAACCAGAAAGTATGAGAATATATGACATGAACAATGTTTCTCTATCCCAGCAGTAAAAAAAGCTAAACAGGTATTTCCTGCAGTTGTCTCTGCAGCTGAAGATACTGGTGCAATATTTGTGCTAGAATTGGGTCTGCTTCTTATCAGCATTTCTTTCACATAGCTGTATACAACAGGCAGAGGACAAAAGACAGAGAGTGGCACAGTGACTAGCATTGCTGCCTCACAGCACCAGGCGACCTGTATTTGATTCCACCCTCTGGTGACTATCCGTGTGAAGTTTGCACATTCTCCCTGTGTCTGCTTGGGTTTCTGCCCACAGTCCAAAAATATACAGGTTAGGTGGACTGGCCATGCTAAATTGCCCAGTAATGTTCAGGGATGTGCAGGCTAGCTGGATTTGCCATGGGCAATGCAGGATTACAGGGATAGGGGAGGGGTTGGGTCTGGTTGGGATGCTCTTTGAAGGGTTGGTATGGACTCCATGGGCCGAAAGGCCTGCTTCCACACTGTATGAATTCTATGATAAGTGTAGCGCTGTGAATAGAATTGTCAATATTTGAACTTAGAATGCAAAGACAAACAAATTGTTCACTTTAAAAATGATGTGGAGGTGCCAGTGTTGGATTGGGGTGGATAAAGTTAAAATTACACAACACCAGGTTAATAGTGCAACAGGTTTACTTGGAAGCACTAGCTTTCAGAACTCTGCTCCTTCGTCAGGTAGCTGTGGAGCAGGATCATAAGACTCTAACTTCACACCTTTAACGCGTTGTCTGAGTTAAGATGTCACTTTTGTTATGTTATCTCAAGAATGTGATTTGAAAGAAGTTCTGGGATTTACATATGAATGAATCAAAACCTGCAACCCATTTTAAAAGGTGGAAGACTTAACAGCAATCTGGGTCTGTTCAATATATCCTATCAGTTGCATGCATGACACTGTAAACCTTTGATATAAATCCTGTGTCCTACGATCCTGCCCCACAGCTACCTGACGAAAAAGCAGCACTCTGAAAGCTAGTACTTGGACTACAACCTGGTGTTGGGTGATTTTTAACTTCATTTTAAAAAGAACAATTTCCCATCTTATTCTCTGTTCAATGTACCTACATTACATGCAAACTACAAATATGATGAGAAAGCAATTCAAATTCTTTTTAGGCAAATATAATATTAGAGAAAAACAGAATTACAAGTCATACTTTTCACAAGAAAGACCCCTCATTGGGGCAATTCCACATTTTATTTACAATTTTGCAGCATTCAGTTAATATGTTTAGATATATCTGGATAAATTTCTTAAAGTTAACTATGTACAAGAAATGGTAAAGATGAAAACAAATTTAAAAATTATATATTATACAGAGAACCATTTGCTACCATTGTCAATAATCTGAAAAAGTATAAAATCAATACTGGTTTCATTTGGGACTATACAGTGGTACAGTAATTAAAAAAAAATTGCGATCTGACTGAATGCATTTGTAAATGGTCAGCAATTGTTTTAAATGCAGTTGTCACCAATTCTTAAATATTACCACAGTTCAATATTTGCATAAGTCATATTGATTGAACAGGTGTTCCAACTTCCAACTCACAACAGAATGCAAACTACACAATAACCAGCTTTTGGTAAGGTCTTGCTTAATTTCTCATTTTTGTCCTGCAAGTTTTTGTTTTAAAAAGACACTCCTGTTATAATACTTTGAACACAAAGACAAAGTTTTCGTGTATCCGAAGAATAAGGCTAGTTTCTTGCTGGCAAAAGCAGCTTTTTATTGTGGTAGTCCTGTTCTAGTTGTAAAAAATGAGGTCTGCAGATGCTGGAGATCACAGCTGCAAATGTGTTGCTGGTCAAAGCACAGCAGGTTAGGCAGCATCTCAGGAATAGAGAATTCGACGTTTCGAGCATAAGCCCTTCATCAGGAATAATTCCTGATGAAGGGCTTATGCTCGAAACGTCGAATTCTCTATTCCTGAGATGCTGCCTAACCTACTGTGCTTTGACCAGCAACACATTTGCAGTCCTGTTCTAGTTACAAACCATTTGAAAGTGTTCATTGTGCCTTTGCTGTTTCTTTCTCCTTCAGTTGAAGTTGTGTCAGAATATATAGGATGACTTGATAGCAGAATATATACTGAGCCTGCATACAGGAACATAAAACTATGTTGAACACAGCATCATTACATTTAAACAAAAAAGGACTTGCATTTACTGAGCTCCTTTTAAGACCACAAAACATCCCAAAGCATTTCACAGGTAATAAAATACTTCAATGTATTCACTGTTGCAATCCAGTAAACATGACAGAAGCGTATGTACAGAAAACTCCCACAAACAGCAAATAAAAAAAAATCAAACTGAAACAGATATTGCTGGAAAATCTCAGCAGGACTGGCAGCATCTGTGGAGAGACGTTAGGTGAACGTTTCAGGTCCAGTGACCCTTCATCAAAACTGAAAATAGAGCAAACATTTGTTTACGTGCCAATAATTAAGAGGTAAAGGTAAAGTTGCTAGAAGTTGCTTCAGGGCGGCACGGTGGCACAGTGGTTAGCACTGCTGCCTCACAGCGCCAGAGACCTGGGTTCAATTCCCGACTCAGGCGACTGACTGTGTGGAGTTTGCACGTTCTCCCCGTGTCTGCGTGGGTTTCCTCCGGGTGCTCCGGTTTCCTCCCACAATCGCAAAGATGTGCGGGTCAGGTAAATTGGCCATACTAAATTGCCTGTAGTGTTAGGTAATGGGTAAATATAGGGGTATGGGTGGGTTGCGCTTCGGCGGGTCGGTGTGGACTTGTTGGGCCGAAGGGCCTGTTTCCACACTGTAAGTAATCTAAAGTTCCCAGAAGACAAGTGGGTTACTCCCTCATTAGAGAGACATGACTGGTGGCGAAGTTAACCTAAGGGACTCTTCACCTCAGGTGAGAGGCAAAGTTGAAAAAGCAAATTCAGCCAGTATGGGAATTGGCTTCCCACTTTTGGTGCCACGCTGCATCATCAATCAGCAGTCCAAACAACTGAGCTACCAGTAAATATCAGGTAGGACATCAGGGATAATACTTCCCTCATCTTCAAAGTAGTGTCATGGGATATTTTACATTCACCTAGGAGAGCATAGGGAACCTTGTTTTAACATCTCTTCTGAAAGATGGAAACATGCAAACAGTAAATCATGTAATGCCCTATCTACCACCAATTTCATAAAACTGTTAATGATGACCATATTTGTCATTCGCATATTGAACCTATTACATCATCATTTCACTGAGCAGACCGTCACTGTGTTCACCAACATTTAAGTGGTTTCTATAAAAGATGGGCAGTGAAAAGCAGTGACAGAACTGGATACATTACTGTGGATAATTATAGTGTGGAAATGCCGGTGTTGGACTGAGGTAGACAAAGTCAGAAGTCACCAGGTTATAGTTCAACAGGTTTATTTAAAATCACAAGCTTTCAAAGTCAGCTGATGATGGAGCAGTGCTCTGAAAGCTTATGATTTTAAATAAACCTGCTAGACTATAACCTGGTGTCATGATAATTATAGTCTGCAATTTTAAGTTGGACTGTTATAAATTCATAATAGCCTTTTTAGAATAATCGCGCTCATGAGTTTATCAAGTACAGAACTTTATAATAAACCAAAACACCTATAACAGGTCTCAACAAGTCTAACCAGATTCCACTTGAGCCTGCTCCTAACTTTCCTCAATTATCCATTCCTTTCTCCTTCATATGTTTGTCTAGCTTCTCCCAGCGGAAGCGATGGCCTAGCGGTATTATCTCTGGACTGTTCATCCAAAGTCTCAGGTAATCCTCCAGGAGCCGGGTTTGAATACTGCCATAGCAGATAGTGGAATGTGAATTCAATCTGGAATTAAGAGTTTAATGACAAGCACAAATCTGATGGCAATTGTTAGAAACTCCCATCTAGTTAACCAATGTCTTTTAGGGAAGGAAGCTGCCATCCTTATCTGGTGTGGCATTCATGTGACTCCAGACCCACAGCATTATGGATGACTCTTATGGGCAATTAATGCCAGCCTAGCCAGTGACATTCTCATCCTGTGAATGAATTTTAAAAAATGTACATATGCTATTCATTCAATCATCCATTGCTTCCATTCTGAGTAAAGGTGCTTCTTTGAAATTGACTATTTGATTTCTTGGTGAGTATTTTATATTGTTAGGCTCCAGTTATGTTCTTTCCTTCTAGTGGAAGCATTCTTGTTATGCCTACTCAATCAAAACTTTTCATAAGTTTCGACTTTTATCAGGTCACCTCTCAGAGTTCTATTACCAAGGAAGACACGTAGCCTGTGTATCCTGACAGTCAGTCCACATTTCTTCTATCCTTGGAAATAGTTCTTGCGCCACCTCCACAATTTTTATATTTTTTTTCGGTGGAATGGCTGTGGCGTCAGGGACCCAGGTTCAATTTCAGCCTTGGGTGACTGGGTGGAGTTTACACATTCTCCCCATTCTGCACATATGCCCCTGCCTCATACTTGAACATTTACTACTTTTTGCATCCAGTGGAATTAGAATACCCCACTTCCACTCTCCCCCCACCCCCAACAATATGCAAATACTCCAAATTCTCTGATCTCTAGCACTTTGGGATTTTGTTTTCATATTTTGCTAGTAGGATTTTATGTGGACTTAACAGAAAAGAAACATTATAACCGGAAGGTACTTTTTGTCCACACAAGAATATCATTCAATGTAAATAATGTACAGTACTGTAAAGTGACCAGAGCAGAACTCTGCTGCACACTTCCTCAAAACTTGGTGTGTACTTGCATCCTTTAAGTGATTTCACCAGCCTAGACGGCAGCAATAAAGGACAATCTCCACTCAGTAATTAAACAGATTTTATCTTCCTGAAAACTCACCTCAGTCTGGATCATCCCATATCGTTGGCATCTCATAGTTTCAACAATGTGAGAAATGTCAAACTGTTAGCAGACAAAAGGAAGAGTTGCAAAGTGAGTAGCAATCCAATAGAACAGATGTGATTAGAACTCTGCAGCACAGAGGTTTCAAACCAACAAAAATCTAATAAAAGGGAGCATTACTATTCAACTCTTTCATGCTACTCTCTCTAATTTACATTAGCTTTGCATTCCATCTGTGAAAATAACCTTCCTTTGCATCTGTCAAGCTACCATTCTTCATGTATGGTTAGAACAATTGACAGGTTTTTTTGTTTTAGCCATTCAATATATTATTAAAAACTTGATTAGAAGCACAAATCCATAGGCATACCCAAGAGGCTAAACTAGCGACCTTGTATTATAGTGTTATTTGAAATAAAATGAAAACTGACAAAAATTCCTTAACACCATTTCAAATCAAGGGCAATAAATCCAAGCCATTGTTCAAAACTAGATTTCACAAAATGCAACGGACTCGGTATAACAGTTACTGTAAGGTAGAGAGAAATCAAAAGGTGCATCTGCTGTCTTTTCTCAATTTTCCTTAATCTTTACGGATAACAAAATGGTGGAAATCTTTACTTTCTGTTAACATGTGCGCTGTATGGTAAAACTAATGTATCCTGTGATTTTCATTATTTGCATTTCAAAAACGAAACTACACAAGTACAGGTATTGCTTTTAGGTCCATTTCTATAATGCAGCCCTTGCTGCTGAAATGCATTTTATAATAACATGACATCAAAATACCATTAAGTTAGTGTTTTTGAATGTAATAAAACATCCTAAAAACACTTACCAAGAGAGATTATCTAACATAATTTGACTCTGAGGCACAAAGTGATATTATGATTGATCAATAGCTGGGTTGAAGAGGCAGGTTTAATGGAAAATCTTAAAAGGAAAAGGAGTTAAAGATGGAGAGAGGGGGACTTAGAGATGGAGAGGTTTATTGAGGAACTTCCAGGGTGTAGGATCTACAAAGTTGAAAGCAGTATCATCAATACTCAAACAAGTAAAATCATGCAAATTCAAAAGACTAGATTTGGATGAGCATTGATATCTCAAGAGGTTGTAGTGCTGGTGGAGGTTTCAGAATAAAGGAGAGATGAGTCCTGAGATAAATCTGAAAACAAGGATGAGCATTTTAAAAATCTAGACTTTGCTGAACTGGGACCAATACATTGTAGTCAGTGTGAAATGATGGTTGACTGGGATAAAGTGAGAGTTAGGATACAGACATTATTCATTATTTTGATGGAAGCTGCAGACTGGAAATAAATCTTCTGTTTTATAGTATAATTAAACCTTTCCTGTTGAATTCAAGATCGGAATTGCCACACAATAAAACAATTTTGAATTAAGACTGAGAATTTCATAAAATCGTATACTGGGTACAGCACAAGGGGAAGCTGTTCACTGTGTTGTATGTGTCCTGGCTAATATCTGGAGAAGTGACTTTACTAATTCCACAACCCGACCCTTACTCAGGAGCCCTGTATTTCTCTTTTTCTCCTCAGCACTCCCACTGGCAGTGCATTTCAGATGCTAAGCATTCATTGTGCAAAAATGCTTTTCTGGTATTCCCATCAGTTCTTTTGCAAATTACCTTAGATCAATGATGATCTGCCATGGCCCCTTCTGATTTTGAACATCAAATCTTCTCACCTTTTCTTCTCCTCAGGAAAACCAACTCCAGCTTCTCCACATGAACCATGCAACTGAAATCCCCCATCCCTGGAAATATTCCCAAATTCCCTCTCAAGGACTTCACAATCTTTGTATACAATTCTGGACATGGCACTTTACAATGTTTTATAAAAGCTTCATTATAGCTTCTTTGCTATTGCCAGCAGTGCTGCTATTTGGAAAGCCCAGGGTCTGATGGGCCTTTTCAACCACCTCCTCAAATGCCTCAACAATCTTCAACAATTTGTTTTCCTAAGCGTTTCTGCAGAACTACAGAATGGCTCTACTTTATTATGCCTCTTCTCAGACTAAATGTCCCATTTTTTTGTTTTCGGTTTTAAATTTTACTTGTCACATGTCCACCCATTCCACCAAGCCAGCAATGTCCTCTTGAATGCCATGAATATCTGTCTCACAGGTTAACTTCCCTCTACACCCAAATCTAGGTCAGTACAAGAATTCAACATTCCATTCCATTTCCTGTCACTTGGCCGACTTTGCATCGTGCTGTCACTGTCCTTATTCACTGGGCGTCACCTTTTTTTTGGTAGTTTATCAAATGCCTTTGAGAAGTGGAAATACGCCATACCAATTGCATTCACTCCAAGCCTTTCTGTTACCTTATCAAAAAAAAGGTATATCAGTGCAGTTAAGAATAGGTAATAACTGCTGGCTTTACCAGTGATGCCCACTTCCCATGTACAAAGAAAACATGAATTACCATTGGTAACTATGCTGGCTTTAATTAATCTACACATAGAACATGCTCGAGTGACTGCTAACTGCGTTCCAGATTATCACTTCGATAAACTTTCAACTTAAAGTTGAATTGCCTAGTCCGTAGTTACTTAGTTTACAAAGTCATTGAGGTATACAGCATGGAAAGAGACCCTTCGGTCCAACCTGTCCATGCTGACCAGATATCCTAAGTAAATCAAGTCCTATTTGGCCTATTTTCCTCTAAATCCTTCCTATTCATATATCCATCCAAATGCCTTTTAAATCATTTTTGAATAAGGGTTGCACTTGAAATTGTCCTGTCCTCTGGCACTACGTTCGAGGAGGATTGAGAAGATTATGGCCATTCTTATGAACCTCAGCATCCTGGTTATTTATTGGTTTTTAGCAACTTTTCTAATAACTTCTACTTTGATTAGCTCATACTAATCACAATTACCTGCTATTTTACTAGGACTTGGACATTGCCCTCCTTGTTAAAGACACATGCAAATGAGTCAGTTAAGCAACTCAGCAAGCCTTCCAACTCCATATATATGTTTTTGATTGGCCCCTAATCAGCTTCAACTCTCTTCTTACTCATCTTTATGATTTAATGGTTATAGAAGATTTTTGACTACCATTCATGTAAACCATTAGTCTCCGCTCATTCTCTTACCCTGTTTCTGTCTTCTTCACTTCTATAATCAGCCTGGCTCACACATTAATTATCCATTTATTAACAGTAATACAGCCAGCTTTTCTGTTTCATTCAACTCTATTACTTTCACCATAAAACACAGGAGCAGAAGTAAACTATTCAACCACTGATGTAACTCTGCCATTCAATGAGATCATGGTTGACCTGTTAATCATCAATCCCATTTTCCTGTCTTACCCACATAAGCTTTGATCCCCTGGATGATTATAAATGTGTCTATGAATATACTTCATGACCCAACTTTTACAGTCCTTTGAGGTAAAGAATTCCACGGATTTGGGACTGTCTCAAAAGAAGAAATTCTTCCTCATCTCTGTTTTAAATGGGTGACCCTTACTCTGAGATTATGCCCTTTGATTCTAGACTCTTCTAAATAGGGGGGGGAATTACCTCTCTTCATCTACCCCATCAAGCCCCCTAAAAATTTGTATGTTGTCTTTCATTCTTCTGAACACTAATTGTACAGAGCAAACTTACTCAGCTAGCCCTCTCTACCCAGAATCAGCCTGAAGAACCTTCTCGGACAGCCTCCAATGCCAACATCTTTCCTTAGATAAGGGAACCAAAACCATTCACACAATCCAAGCTGCAGTTTGACCAGCTGTACAGTAATAAACTTTAGCAAGATCTCATTGTTTTTATAATCCATTCCCTTTGAAGTAAAGGCCAACTTGCTATTTGCCTTCCCTATTACACATTGAATTTGGCTGTTAAATTTTGGTGATTCATGCACAATGAATTCCAAATTACTCTGTGCTGTAGCTTTCTGTAGCCTTTCTGCATTTAAACAATATTCAACTCTCCTATTCTTCCCATAACCTCTCATATTCCCCTATTATGTTCCATCTGCCAAGTTTTTACCCACTAACGCATCAGATCTACATCCCATTGCAGACCAATTTGTCATCCTATTTTTGGGTTATTCGCAAACTTGGCAACAGTACATTCATGTCCATCATCCAAGTCATTAACACACAGGTACACAGAAAAAAGGAGCTGGAGTAAGCCATTCGGAGCTCGTTGTGTTACTCAGTACGATAGCAGCTGATTGTTCAATTCAGCACTTTATTCCTGCTTTCTCTTCATACTATCTGATTCTTTTCACCACAAGAACTATATCTATCTCATGATTTGGAGATGCTGGTGTTGGACTGGGATGTACGAAGTTTCAAATCACACAACACCAAGTTATAGTCCAACAGGTTTAACAGGTCCAACCACCTGATGAAGGAGCAACGCTCCTAAAGCTAGTGCTTCCAATTAAACCTGTTGGACAATAACCTAATATTGTGTGATTTTTAACTCTATATCTATCTCCTTCGTGAAATCATTCAATGTTTAGGCTTCAACCGCTTTCTGTGGCAGATAATAGTTGGGAAAGTACCTCAACTACATGTAAACCTTGTTCTTATTTCTATTCAATTAACTGTCAGAAAGTTAGTTGCAAGTTGCAAGTTTTCCAATATAAAGTATATTGATGTTTGCACAGAAATCGCAATATATCACTTTATTACATCCATGGAGGTAAGTGATGAATGGAACAAAGAAATTACTGGGATTACGGCAAGGAAAAACAATATTTTTCTGACCATTTTAAGAAATTGTAGGTTATTTCATGAAACTGTGGTCATGAGTGAAGGCTTTAGGTTTTTATTTTATGTGGCAGGAATTTGAAGTGCTGAATTTGTTGCTCTCCCCATTGCACCATAAGTCCCCACAGCTTTAAACTGCTCAAACCTGCTCTCCCACTTACAAACTGTTGAAAGGTAAAAATCCAAAGTCAGCAGTAAAATTTGTTTGTTTGGTCAAATAATAATAAACTGGTTTGATTTTCATTTCTGTTGGAAGAATGCCTCTTGCTGCTGAACGTAAGCATCAGTGCATCATGTATATACACCAGCTGGATCAGCAAGCCCTTTTTGAAGCAGACAAGAAAGTCTCAAAGACCAGTTCTAATCAAAACATGCTGTGTTGCTCCAGATACAAGAGGAAACATTGTTTTCTGCAGGTGTAAGCACTAAATTAAATACAGAAGTTATATCATGTGGTTTTTCTTTATGCTTCCAATTTTGTTCCTCATTGTTTCCTCATATTTATTATTTATTTTTACAATATTGTTGTAGTATTGCAGGCTTCAAAAATATATGTGTACTCATACACAGGGCCCAGCTCCATACAAAAGGCTAGGCAGTGAATGTCAGCAAACAACTTTGACGGTACATAACAGAGCACCACAGATTCTGCTCGGAGATAACTTTCCCTATATATAGCATCCTTCGTAACATCAGGACAGTCAAAAAATATTTTACAGCTTAGCTATATTTGAAGTGTAGTAAAAACAGAAATTGCTGGAGAAACTCAGCAGATCTGGCAGCATCTGTGGAGAGAAGCAGAGTTAATGTTTCAGATCCAGTGGCCCTTCTTCAGGTTTCTGATTTTATGTCTGATTTCCAGCAACCTCAGTTTTTTTTGAAGCGTAGTGACTGTGTAATGTAGGAAGCACAGCAATTAATCTGCATCACGTAAACTCCCAAAAACCACGTGACAATGAACAGTCCTAATGAAATGTTCTGACCTGAAACGTCGAGTCTCTTTCCCCTCTGATGCTGCTTGACCTGCTGTACTTTTTTCAAGTTACACTCTTTTTCCACAATGACCCCAAGTGTATGAGGTTTTGATATATTGATTAAAGGATAAAGATGAGCCAGGATGACTATCTTACAAAATAGTGTGATAGGATATGGAGATAGCAGACAGCTCAATGTCTAATTCAAACAATGCCACCACTGACAGTGAGGCATTCATCAATATTGCAATGAGGAGTTTTTCTAAATTTTGTGCTCAAGGCACTGGGATGACACATACTCCTATTATCTTCTGACTCAGAGGTAAAAGTGTTAACAACAGAGCCATGGTTGACACTATCTGATATCTAGATCTGCACAGTCCAGGAAAGTGGTTGGAACTGAATCCTGACTGAACCTTCCCTAGCTCAGAAGTCAGTAGCTCCAAGCTCCAATGACCCTAAGAGCTTGGAAGGACTCTTTATTTGCTTACCATTGTCAGGAGCCATTGGAGTGGCAATCTAGGAAGCCTGATAAACAGCAATGCTGATAAAAAGAACCCAAGCCACAGGTGACCTTAACCATTCACCCTTCCCTGGAAGCAAAATTCCCCAGTTATTTCTTACAAAAAGTTTCAAAAAAATTCCAGGAACCCAAAGTTTTGCCTAAGCTATGACTTCAACTTTAAGTCTCAGGAAATCCCTACACCTGCTTGACAGTAGGCAAGTACACCTTGGGCTAGATTGGAAGGCAGGGAGCTGCAAAGTGGAGCACCTTGCCTCATGCCTGGCTCCTGGCAAATATCCACTCACCATGTGAGATTTCTGAGTGGCTATTTGATTGGCTGGCAGTTTTCAGAAGTGGAATATCCTTTCCAGGTGGAAGGAAAAGTCTCAGCTCAAGATAGTTAACAGGGCAATAACATTAAATGGCTGCAAGGCATGTTGATCATGTTGAGGTGGGCTCACCCGTCCCTTACACTGGTAAGGAGAGGCTATTTTGGACAGACCATCGTAAAGTTCAGCCCCTTGTCTTATTCGGTGTAATCGCAATGCTCACATTCTCTGTCCTCACCATCTTGGCTTGGGTGTGAGATCTCTTGAAACCCATGCACCTTTTTGCGATGATGGCAGGCTTTACAAAGGTTTGTTGCAAATGTAATCCCCACAGTACGTTTCTTTGGCAGGAAGATGGGACCCAAATTATTGCTGTCCCATCCCGTTTTCCAGACATTCTTGCAAAGTCCATCCTATGGTGAACATTCACTCATGTTCTCTGCAAATTGTGCATGTGTGTGAGGCTTAGACCATTCAAATAGGGTCCGATAAGATAGTATGTGTATCTGCGGCTTTGTTAAAACTTTGAAGATACTACACATCAGATAAAACAGCAAAAAACGTTCAGAGCAAACACTGAAGTATATCACTAAAGAATGTGAACTTGCAACCACATGAAAAAGAACAAAATGTTTAAGACACTTTGGTAGTGATTTCTAATGAATGTGCAACTTGTTATCTTCAACTTGATTTTGGACCTAACCCTCGCTTTTATCATTTTAGCGGAACCTCATTACTCACAAGCCCAAAATTTCTCTACCAGTATTTTGCAGTTTGCAAGTAAATTGAAGGGATCAGTTGTGTCAAATAACAAAATTGTTTCAATTTTTCACTTTTTTTTACATTGTGTAAAATGCCCGAGTTTAAGGATTCTTTTCTGTGCATGGATTGTCATATGCAAACTGGTGGAAGTTCATAATTCGGTACTAAAAGCAGAACATGCTGGAAACCACAGTAGGTCAAACAGCATCCAAGCAGAGACAGCAAGCCAACGTTTCATGTCTACATAACTTAGACCTGATGAAGAGCCATCTAAACTCAAAACATTAGCTTGCTCTCTCTCCACAGACGCTGCCTGACCTGCTGTGATTTCCAGCATTTGTTGTTTTCAGTACAGACTCCAGGATCTGCAGTAATTGGCTCTTACATAATTCAATACTGATATTTTTTGCCAAGCAAAAGTTGATAGAAAGATGATGGAAATTGCATTAATACAGCAACTTCTACATTTCTCAGGAAATCTCAAAGTGTTAATTACTTACTTTTAAACTATTATATCGTGGAGCATGGCAACTAATTTCTACACTGCCAGATTTCAGAAACAGAAATGAGATAAATGATCAATTGATCTGTTTTACAAAGGACTGAAACAAGAATAAATATTAGCCAGGACACTGCTCTGCTATCTGCTATGGTGTCTTCAATGTCCAACTGACCAAACAAAGTTAGTTACGTGTCTCACTTAAAAGATAACACTTCCAACAATGCAGGCCGCTCTTAGCAATGCACTGATGGGCCAGCCTAGATTATGCGCTCAACTTTTTCCTGGAGTAGCAATTTAAGAAAAAAAACCATAAATGACAATTTAGTGGAAGTACTTACATCAAGTCCTTTGCTGATCAATGTCAATACTGTATCTAGACAAATGAGTGTCCCTGAACGACCAATTCCTGCACTACAGTGGACAATTAAGGAGCCAGTACGTTTGATATGTCTCAAGTAGCTGAGAAAGGCAACTAATTGTTCTGGTTTGTCTGGGGTTCCATGGTCTGGCCAGGCGGTAAAGTTCAAATGCGTTACTTGTCGTGACTCGCCACTCTGTATAAACAAAGGAATAATTTTATCCAGTGAAATTAACCACAAAACATCTCCTGCCCTGAAAAATCAAATAAATACTCAAAATGGAGGTAGGAAAGCTGATTTTCCTGTGCCTCCTGAAACTGGTTGCTGTAATTGTAATGATCTAAATATATCTGTCTTTAAGAGTTCAGACCATGTAAAAACCCTAGCTTTCTGATGATAGTAGCCTACCTCATGGTAATGTCAAATGATCAGACATGGGACAGGAAGTGAAATATGAAAGCAAACTAGTTGCTGTCTTGAAGCAAGTAAAGGGATAATGCCAATTCTGCTGTCAATCCTTAACTTGACCTCTCCTTAAAAACACACAAAAAAAAACCTAATCTTGGGTCTTACCTGCTTATCTCTCATAAAATCAGAGTGTACAGAAGATGCCCTTCAGCCCATCAAGTCTATACCACTAAAAATATACTACAGTCTATACTACATGTACAAACAGATGAGGAACAACACCACTTTGACTGGGACAACACGTCCATCTTAGGACAAGCCAAACAGAGACACGCACAAGAATTCCTCGATGCATGACATTCCAACCGGAACTTTATCAACAAACACATTGGATTCAATTTACCATCCCCTGAGAAAAAGAACAGGAAATGTCATTACCAACACAATGAAACCTAAACAAACAGAAAGCGGGCCATGTCACCAATGCTTCATTTGGAGACTCACTGATGAAGTTAACTAGAATGGTGACGAAATGTCTGAAGACGAAACTTCCAGCTCAGTGAGAAAACCTACATCCATTAATATGTGTCTTTGAGCTTCCTCGTGTCTTGTCATTTGTTAAGTACTCCCTTGTCTTGTTCCTTCTTCCAAAGTGCATCCACTCATATTTATCAAGATTAAATTCCATATGTCACTGACCTGTCCAATATCTTCCCATAACCAATACCTTCTTCTTTGCTGTCAATCACCTAGCCAATCTTTGTGTCATTGCAGATTTATTTGTCATCCTCCCCTCCATATTATAATCTACGTCATTTATGTATATCAGAAACAGTACAGGACCCACTGCATTCTGGGCTCCAGTCACATGAATAGTCTTCTACACTATTCTCTGCCTCCTACCACAAAACCAAACTTGGATCCATCTTGCCAAGTTACCTGAGCTCCCAAGAATCTTTACTTTATTTATCAGTTTCCCATGTGGGACCTGGTCAAAGGGCTTACTGCATCAACTTCCCTGTACTCATCCAAACATTTGGTCATCTCTAAAAAAAAATCCACCAGATTTGTTTGGCATTACCTATTTCTGTCAAAGCAAATACTGATTCTCCCAGATCAAACCATGCCTCCCTAATGAAGATTAATTTTCTTTAATAACTTCCTTCCACTGATGTTGGATTCACTGGTCATTAGTTCCTTGGTCTATCAATACAACTCTTCTTGTAGAGTCCCACTTGGGAGAAGGAGTACCCCTCTCTGGTGAGAAAAGGCCTTGCAAAGAATCTTAGGCCTCCTTCTTCCTTCTGCTTTTCCAAATGAACATCCTAGACACTGCGGGAAAATGAGGCAGCAGGTAAGGAATGTCTTTTTCCATTTTATTTATGTGACCGTCCATAGCCTATGCTCTGTTCAGTCAGCACTAGATGCACAGAAATGGCATGCTGGACATTTGTTCCCTCTCCGACAGCCTAGACAACATTGTGACATGAAAATGCAAACAATTCTACATTTGAGCACTCTATTACATAGAATCTGCTGGCAAAATAGACCAATTGCACCAAAAAAATTGGCTGATCTATTCACACAAACCTGTAGGTTAATCATCTCAATTTTTCGAATAATAAATTCTTCCAGTGACTGACAACGTTGAAGGATTATCTTAATCTTGTTGTTAATTATTATTGATTTTCCCTGATGTTCTGGCCAATATCTTTGACATTTGACTTTGCCTCCTTCGACTTCGAGAGTCATCATGGCAATGATGTTCGACTCTTGTTCCCAAACCATCTGCCAAAAATCTGCCAGTGTATGAGGTAGAGGTCCTTGACATGCAATATATGTGTAGTCATGCTTATCCACTGGTATTTTTATAAAGCTGGCATTAATGTATCCATGCTCTTCTCCAATAGGAACCCGTGTGCCATCATCTGCAAGTAACAAGTAATGAATTAATTTCCATTGCCTGCATTTATCAATGGCTTAATTATATTTATTTGAATATAGAACCGGGAGTAAAGGTTTCATACTAAGCAGTAGAAAATTATCGGAAATCTTGTATTACAAAGTGGTGCAAAAATATTGCCACAGTTATAGATTAAATACTATCCTCTACTTGCTTCCTTTTACTTGGAAATTAAATAATTATCATGAACTTTAAAAGCAGCCGTTCTGTGAAAAGTGGTGGAGATAGAAAGAGGAAGGAAACTGACAAGATGCTGGTGCCTGGATTGGAGGGGTGGGGCGGTGGGAAGGAAGATGAGATGTTAAACAAAACACCGAGTTTATGCCTAACCTCAGAAATGTTAGCAAGTGTGAAAGCAATAACCTTTGTATCACAAGTGAGACAATATAGTTTGAAGAATTATCCTAAGTTCCAGAGATAATCTTGCAATAACTCAGGTTATGAAACATTACATACTATTTATCCATTTGGCGAATTCAAGACGTTTCTACCATCCAAGAAGCACAGACAGTCTAGCTATGGTATGCCTAAAACTAGTAATGTCCAACTGGGAGATCTTGTCTTTCAAACTGGTGCAAAAACGTTGCCTCTGTTATAAATTAAATACTGTGCTCCACTTG